>NW_016107439.1:1967151-1992992 GCF_001604975.1 Cebus imitator | reverse complement strand
AAAAAAAAAAAAAAAAAAAAAGATTACCTAGGAAATATTGGCCTAAAACTACTTTTAAATTCTACCTTTTAGACTGATACACCCTTTAAAGTTATCACTGTGAAAAATGAAAGACTTCAATAATGATCAATATATTTTGCACAAATATATTTTGAAGCATACAGAACTCCATTATTTTAAAATATTAACCAATTTGGTCAAGACTACCTAATAGTCACTTTTTTTCTCATCTTCAGTTATATATTTGAGAAGTCATCACAAAAACAAGAAGGAAATCTACTTTTAATTGAATCGTGAGTATAAGCCTTTTAGGTTACATGTACCTAAATATTATGCAATAATAGGAATTTATCATTTATTTTCCTTCCTTCCAATATCATTTTCCTCAAAATATGCTTCTGCACAAGATTTCTCCATATTGCTACACAGAAATCTAACAATGAAGGGAAATAGTATACTTAAACAGAAGAATCTGAAAAAAGAATACCAATCACAAGAGAAGTATAAAACATAAGACTGATTTGGAGTCAAGATGAAAACATTTGTATTTAAAAAAAAGAAAATATTAGTATTAAAAGCCACTTTAAAGCAGACTTTAGGCAAATTAGACATTTTGCATCCCATGTCACAAAAATCTGATTATGCCTAAAGACTACCTAGATAATGGAAGGTAACTTACTCTCTCACATCACCACAATGACATGCCAATCATGTCAAGTGAGAATACAATAGTTTCTAAAGTAAACAGTAATACTGTAATATATTAAAGTAGAAAAAAAGAGTAGAAATAGTCAACTGTAAAGGCCTACTCAAAAGTTACATCTGTGAAAAACATATGGATTGATCTATATCCTTCCAGATTGATCTAGATTACAGATGATTCAGTTTATATGGTCAATTACTTTCAAATTGGTAGGGGAAGACTGCTCTGATCAGCACCTTAGTAAAAAATAAATAAATAAATAAATAAGTGGGGGGAAGGGAGTGGTAGGGGCAGTGATAAATTTAGCCAGTCTTACTACAACTGTTCTAATAGCTCTTCCCATTTATATTTAAAGCAAGAAAAATTGAATGTGCTCAACACTTACAGTAACACATATGCACCAATTCTAAAAACCTTTATAGGTGTTAACTGGACTACCCACTGGCATAGTGTGCTACTGTGCCTAGAAATTATGTATGACAGAGCCATGTAAAAAAAAAAGTTTTGTATCATTACCTATCTATGTCACCACAAAACAGACTTAAGTTTTCAAGGCAGAAAGATCCTTATTGTCATCAAAATACTTCAAACACAGTAAGTTAAGCACATACACATTGCTTAGAAATGGAAAGGTAAAACTAAAGTCAATCACTGTTATGTTTGACAATGGCAGTTCTAATTTCTTAAGTACTATGTTTTATACCTGTTTCTCAAAGTGGAAAACTGTACCTGAGGAGGATAATAATAAAAGCTAGTATCTAGTGAACACAGTACCACACCCTGCAATAAATTTTTTTCATGTACTACTATCTAATTTAACCCTGAATAATCTTAAAAGGTATGGACTCTATCCCCATCTCAACTAAAGGTCATAAATAATTTACCCAGGAAGTGGCTGAGATAGATTTTAACCCATGACCTAGAACCAAGATAAATGGGAGGAGAAGGAAGTTGTTGAGGAAGATCAGAGATTTAACTCCCAATGTAGAAAGGCATACTGTTTACTGATGGCAGATAGTCCCTCCCTATAACTTGGAATGGTTTTCAATCTTGGCTACACATTAGAATTACCTGTGAGATTTTATTATTTATTTACTTATTATTTTAACTATCCATGTCTAGGACCCTCATTTCGTACTTGGCCTTCAACGGGCCTGGGGTGGAGCAAAGGCCTTTTCTTAAAGCCACTCAGGATTCTAAGGAACAGCTAAGTTTGAAAACCACTAATAATTCTTTTCTATCCTATTAGCCTCTCCAAGTAGCCAACTACAGTCAAGTTTACTGATTACCTATTTGGTTCTGAGTACTTTGCCCACTAGTACATTTTCCACTTACCCAACAAAGTGCTTTTCTTCTCCTTAACAGAGGAAACAATACAACTACAGTACCGCCTTTTTAAACGACAAAATTCTGCTAGCTTTTCTTTGACATGAGGAATGTAGTGGGAATGAAAGATGGCATGACGAAGTTTGGAAATCATTTCTTTATGCATCTACATACTCCTTAGGCTTAAAACAATGCAAAAAGGTCCTAAAAGTCAAAATAAAAGCAAATGGCAGGTTATGAGTTCTGTGATATATGTTAAAAGTTTAATATTCATGATATTTGGTTATATTTCTCAAGCTGGTAATGACAGAACACTTAGAAAGTGTTATGGTGGTGATAAATTCCACTGTCTTGTCATGGTGCTACGACAGCAATTATGCAGTGCCCTGTTAAGTCACCTGAATATAAACTAACAGGTGCCAAAGAAATCAAAGCATTACATAAGCATACCCAAACGACAATATGACTGGTCATATCATGTATTGAGAAATGCAATTATTTTGCTGACAAACTTATTATGAGAAGTCTTACTGTTTCTCTAAGTTATCCACAGCACATCCCACTCACTGTTCGCCAAAATATAATGAAGACTGTCCAAGACATTCTGCAACTTGCTGGCCCTTTTGTTTTACTGAAAAGGTGAAGAAGTACAGAGATATCTGACAAGTATGGAAGTTTGATCTATGACTTGAACAAGAGATCTAAAATGAGAGAGTATCAATATTCAGGTGGTACAAAACTGTGGACTTCACAGAGAAACATTACAAAACTTCCTGCTTCCGGACAGCTCATTATTTGGTTCAAGTCTTCACATTCCTTTATTTGTCATGGCCTTTCCGAAAGCTTTCCTTCCTTATTGTTTAATACTAGACTTTTAATGTTACTAGTGGGACTTACAGGGACTCAACACATTAAGAAGCTCCAAGTTCATGCCCCAAGGAGGAACTTTGGGACTACAATTTTCCCTCAGTAACCTGAGCAGAGTGTATGTCCCTCACGTAAATTTTTTTTTTTTAAATTTGTCGAAAACATACTTCTTTCTGCATATCTTAAATTTGTGTTCAACTATATATTTTTATCACGTACAATTACAAGAACTTGCGTTAGTTCTGCGGAAATTAACTCTGTGGAAGAAGAACTGGAAGACCTGTGAGCATGTGTGAAATAGACACGACAGGGAGCCTCGTTGCCAATTGTCACTGGGGTCTCACACGGCCCAGATCTGGCCTCTGAGCCATGTCACCGGGTGCAAAGACACAGAGAACCACAGGATAACTGGGCGAGAAAACAAGGAGGCTCCCTGTCAATACCCGTATTTCCACCCCGACGCTAGCTGAAGGGTGGCCCGCAGGGCAGACCCTAATGAAAACCCATGCCTACTGGGATCGTCACATCGCCCGGGCCTGTAGGGCCTGCTAAAGGGGTGTGTGGAGGAGAAAGGACAGCGTCCGTCCCCACTTCGGAGACCCAAACAAATGAAAATAAGGCAAGTTCTTACTTCCTGGTCGCCTACTCTTTCCGAAGGCCCCCGACACCAGACGGACACCGAGGAAAGGGGACTCCCATGGAGTAACGGGGCCCACCCCAGCCCCGCACCTCCCGCCCTCACCCTCCTCCGGGCCTTACACGGTGACGTGACCGGAGCCGCGGACCACCACCGGGTCCGGCGAGTACTTGAGCAGCTGCTCCTCCAGGGCCCGCTCCTCGTCCTCCTCTTCCTCATAGATCTCGTCAAAATCCGCCATCCTGAGCCTCCGAGCGCCCCTGCCCAAAGGGGCCTGACTCCCGGGGTTGGCGCCGGGGTACTGGCGGGCGAGGCGGCGGAGGCTGAGGGGAGTCGCCGCTGCCGCCGGCTCCGAGGCCGCGGAGTTCCCTCTCTGCTGTCTCGGCTCCGGCTACAGAGGAGACGGGGTCTGGACCATCGCCGCTACCGCCGCCGCCATTACTATCAGCAATAACAACAACACAATGTCAACATCCGCCCAGGGGCCGACACATCCACCGGCACCGCCGCCGCTGCCGCCGCCGCAGCAGCAGCAACTCTGGCAACCACAGCAACAGCCAGAGCCACCCGCAGCGGGAGCAGCCGGCTACGGCATCGCGAGACTTCCCGGGCGTGCGGACGGGCGGGCGCGTGCGTGGGCGCGTGGGCGCGTGGGCGAGTGGGCGCGCGGACTGGCTGGCAGGCAGGCGGGCGCGCGCGCGCACACATGAAGCCTCGCGCGCTCCCAGGCCGCCGTCTTTCCTCTGCTTCCACCCGCCGACGGCGCCTGGGGCGCGCGCTCCCGCAAGCGCGGCCCGGCTCGCGGGCTCCTGAGTCGCAGACCCGGGGGGCGGCGGCTCTACTGACTGGAGGCTGCAACCCCACGACTCGGACAACGCAGCCCAGCGTGTCCACTGGGACATGCAGTTCCCCAAAGTCATCTCTAACCCAAACAAACAACTGAAAAGAAAAGCCCTGGCTGGAATAGACACATTTTTGTGCGTGTCATTGACAGTTTATCCGATAATCGAATCTCGCTTTTCCTCAGGTTTTCAGTCTATGATGAGCACCAGAGTCTCTTTTTTCCCAGTGGGAGGAGCGCAGCAGAGACATTGCGAACATTTGTGTCCACTACAGGATTTCCAAGACGCCTCCAAATTCAAATATCTTGTCCCTTGATCCCCTTAAATATAATCCAATATATGAGGCCAGTGATGCTGGTATTTTTTTTTTTTTCCTTACAAGAAATCTCACCGTAGTCATGCTATGAAAGAAAGCTGATAAACTACCTGGATTCCATATTAGAAGATGCAGTAACCTGTTTTTTTCCTTAAAACCTTAGAGAATTCCTTTTCTTACCAGTTCCTCCCACAGAAAAGACCTTGAAAGAAAGGGAGGAAGAAAAGGAAGCAGGAAGGAGAAAGGATAGGACGAGAAGAAGGAAAGAAGAAAGGGAGAGAGAAAAAAGGAAGGAGGGGAGGAAGGAAGGAAAAGGTTTCATGGAGCCTACTTATCTGCCTAGTAACGGCTGAAGGGTCACTTTGGGTACTTGGTGTCATTAAGCATACAAACAGTCCAGGGGCAGGAGTGGGTTTCTGAGAAGAGAGTCCTGGACAGTGAGGATACACCATGGGAGAAGAGAGGATAGTTCTACTGAGCCCAGCGCTGGTCTGGCTGTTCTCCAGGTGAGGCGGTGTTTATGTCACAGTAGTTGGCTTTAGGTGGGTCACTGCTAACATGGAGAAAGTCCAAAGGAGGTCAAGGAAGACAGTGAGAAATGCCAACCTCCTATTGGTAACTGAAGGAAATGAGTGTGGTTAACCAAGAAAAGATGAAGGAAAATACAGTAAGTGTATCAGACTTATTGTATCCCTCCCCAGAGGATAACTGTTCATTCAACAAATATCTACTGAACTCCAGCTATGTGGCAGGCACTGTGCGCATGTGTGAATGAGGCTTAGGCCCTGCCTTCCAGTAGCTTATGTATTGTTAAGGCAACAATTGTCGTCTCTGCCAGGGGCTCATGGAGGAGAACACAGAGTGTTAGTGGGGCACACGGGTGCTTAACAATGTGGGTTCTGGAACCTGACTGCCTGGCTTTGAATCTCAGCTCTGCCACTTACTGTGTAACTCTGGACAAGTCACTTAACCTCACTGTTCAGTACCTGCCCCGCTGGGATGCTCAGCAGATTCAAGGGCTGAAGATCTATGAAGTGCCTAGAAGAGGGCCCGGCATACAATAAATACACAGGGTGTTAACAGGTGACACTTAAGGCTCCCTAGCTTATCAACCCTATGAGGATCACCACAGCATTGTGTCATATTTTACTGCTTATAAATCACATGCATATCATTTAATATTCCCCTCAGAACCTGTGAGGTAAGCCAAGAGGGTGAATTTATTCCTTAGTTTCAGAGATGCTATATAGCTTTCTCAAGGCCACGTGACGATTTAAGATTTAATGATGGTCGGGCCCGGTGGCTAATGCCTATAATTCCAGCACTTTGGGAGGCCGAGGCAGGCAGATCACCTGAGGTTGGGAGTTCAATACCAGCCTGACCAACATGGAGAAACCCTGTCTCTACTAAAAACACAAAATTAGCCGGGCATGGTAGGGCATGCCTGTAATCCCAGGAAGCTGAGGCAGGAGAATCACTTGAACCTGAAATGTAGAGGTTGCAGCAAGCCAAGATGGCCCCATTGCACTCCAGCCTGGGCAACAAGAGTGAAACTCCATCTCAAAAAAAATAATAATAATAAATAATGATCTAATTGAGTGCACTGGGTAGGGAAAGTTTTCCCGAATGTCCTTTTTTTTTTTTTTAATTTTTATTTTTGAGACAGAGTCTCACTGTCTCACCCAGGCTGGTATGCAGTGGCACCATCGTAGTTCACTGCAGCCTCAGCTCAAGTGATCCTCCTGCCTCAGCCTCTGAATTTTTTTCCTGGCAGGAGCCAGGAGACTAGTGGCTTCACTCAGTTAAAGGAACAGCTGCAAACAGGAAGATAAGAAGGAAATAAGGGCAGTATGTCCCGGCACAGCCCACATCTGGCTGTGGCTGAGAATTCACCTTTATGTAGAAACAGTGGCCAAGGTAAGGAGCTAGTGCCCCAAAGTATCTAAATCATCACATAGCTGACAACTTGCCAAGGACAGAGGAAGCCACACAGCTCCTTAAAACCCCAGCACCTTCCACAGTTCCTGCTTCAGAAAAGGAGCTTAATAAATGCTATCTGAATTGAGCTACATTGTTACTAGTGCTCTTTCCAGAACACCAGAATGAGTTAATCAGGCTTCAGAGGACTGTGAGAACCTCACCCTTATCTTAACACTGGCTCAATGTGGGAGAAATGTTCTTATTCCAAGATCTATTCAACAGAGAAATCTTTGTAGCTCCCACCGCCTGGGTATATGGTGGAAAGAGAGAATTGCCTTGTCTTTTTTCCTTTCTGTGTGTGTGTGTGTGTGTGTATGTGTGTGTGTGTGTGTGTTTGTGTGTGTGTTCTTTTTCCTGCTCTGAAAAACCTGTCAGAGCCAGCAAAAGGGTGTGGGACCTGGGAACAAGGCCAAACGGGTAAGCGAACATGAGTCAAACATTTTCCTGATGAGAGTTGACATCATAATTCCAACCCCCCACCTCCACCCCGCCAACCTTCCAGGATCCAGTTTCCTGTGAAACTGCTTCCCCCAATTTCTCCATGGGGATGGGCGCTTTTCCAGGACCCTCTCCCTCTGTGTCCAGGTGTTCCCCTGCTCCCTGCAAACTGCCCATCCCTCCATAGCCTCCTCCTCTTCATTGGAGTTTCTCTCTATTCTTTTTTTTTTTTTTGGATATTTTGCACAACTTTTTTTTTTGTTTGTTTTTTTGGTTTTTTTTTTTGAGATGGAGCTCCGTACTGCCCCCCGGGCTCGAGTGCAGTGGTGCGATCTCAGCTCACTGCAACCTCCACCTCCCGGGTTCAAGCGATTCTCCTGCCTCAGCCTCCTAAGTAGCTGGGATTACAGGCGCCCACCACCACACCCAGCTAATTTTTTTGTATTTTTAGTAAAGGCGGGGTTTCACCATGTTGGCCAGGCTGGTCTCAAACTTTACATTCTTGCCTCACACATTTTCATATTAACTTCAGACCAAATGGCTCAAAACCAAACTGGATAATGTCTCCAGGCCTCAGGAGGCAGTAAGACTTGTTTTTAAGGCAAATATTCCTTAGTTAATTCCTTAGATTTCAAAACTCCCAGTTCTGTTTCTACCTAGCACAGCGGCCGTTGACAGCCTCACCTTTCTAAGCTTCCTTTTCTCCATCCTCAAATGGAAACTATGTCATGGGGTTCTGGAGGATCAAATGAGATCGTGCATATACTCTGGAGTGAATTGTGTCCCCTATCCCCAAAATTCATATGTTGAAGCCCTAACCTTCAATGTAATGGTATTTGGAGATGGAGCCCTTGGGAGGTAATTAGGTTGAGATGAGGTCAAGAGGTGGGGGCCCTTGTGATGGAATTCGTGCCCTTATAAGATGAAATTCTAGATAGTTTGGGATCTCTCTGTGCCATGGGGACATGGCAAGAAGACAGTCATCGGCAAGCCAGGAAGAGGACTCTCACCAGGGACCAAGTCATCAGGAACTGTGAGAAATAAATTTATATTGTTTAAGCCACCCAGGCTACAGTGTACTAAATCTTTACATCCCCACCGAATTTGTATGTTGAAATCCTACCCCTCAAGGTGATAGTATCAGGAAATATTAGGGCCTTTGAGGGTGATTAGGTTATGAAGGCTGAGCCCTCATGAATGGGATTAGTGCCTAGGCCCCAGAGAGCTGGTTTGGCCTTCCACTGTCTTAGAACACAACAATAAATGTTATCTAAATTGAGATAACCATCTATACGAGGAAAAAGGTCCTCACCAGACACCAAATATGCCAGCCTTTTGATCTTGGACTTCCCAGTTTCCAAAACTGTGAGAAATAAATGTCTGTTTATAAGTCACATAGTTTATGATATTTCATTACAGCAACCCAAAGGGACTAAGACACAGTCTATGGTATTTTGTGCGGCAGCCTGTATGTGTGGAACAAAACACACTGAATGTGCTTTTTCCTATTCTTTCACTTAGCAACAATAACCAACACAGAAGACTTCTGTGACCAGATATGTGCATTGGCGGTGGGTGAGAGGGGTTCTCCACAAACAAGCAAGCAATCACTTCTGCAGTGGGCACCAGCTGTATGTCCTAATTCAATTCCAACACTATCTACCTGGAGATAGCGTCAGATCCCACAGGTTGAGGGCTCAGTCCGCCAGACTGCACCCTCCACTTCAAACACCAGTCACAAGTCCAGGTCTCCAGAACTTCTGACTGACCAACTATAAATTGGGGTTCCCACAACACCTTGCTCAGGTTCAATTAATTTGCTAGAGTGGCCCACGTAACTCAGGGAAACAGGTTTACCAATTTATTAAGAAGGATATTTCATTTCATTTCACTTATTTATTTACTTTCTGAGACAGAGGTACAATCACCACTCACTGCAGCCTCAACCTCCCTGGGCTCAAGCAATGCTTCCACCTCAGATTCCTGAGTGGCTGGGAATGCAGGCATGCACCACCACACCCAGCTAATTTTTTTATTTCTTGTAGAAATGGGGTTTTACCATGTTGCACAGGCTTGTCTATAACTCCTAGGCTCAAGCAATCTGCCACCTTGGCCTCCCAAAATGCCAGGATTACAGGCATGAGCCACCACACCCAGCCAAGAAGGATATTTTAAAGGTTACAAATAAACAGCCAGATGAAGAGACACAGAGAGTGAGGTCTGGAAGGGTCCTGGGTACAGAAGCTTCTGTCCCCATAGAGTTGGGGTGCTCTGCTTTCCTGGCACATGGATGAGTTCTTGTCACCTCCCTGTAATCCTCCACGTGTTCAGCTATCTGGCAGCTCTCAGAACCCTGTTCCTTTGGGGTTTTACAGAGGTTTCATTACATAGGCATGATTAAACCACTGGCCATTGACTTAACCCTCAGCCCCTTCTGGTAACCAGCTCTCATCCTGAAGCTACCTAGGAGCTGCCAGCCTACAGTCAACTCATTAGCATATAGAAAGACACGGCTTGGGAGTTTCTAAGCATTTTAGGTGTTGTATGCCAGGAAACAGGGTCAAAAACCAAATATGTATTTCACAATATCACACAGTCCAAGCTGACTGAGAAAGCATATAAACCGTCATTTGTTCATTCTTTCATTCATTCAACAAAGTTGCATTGAATGATTCTCATGTGTCCCACACTGTGCCAGGAACTAGGGATTTAGCAGTAAACCAAGCATAGCCCCTGCCTTCGTGAGCATAACGCTCACTGGGGAGGACTGACAGATAATTATAAAAATAAGTAACTGTTAGTATTGTAATCAGTTCTGCAGAGAAGCACAGGGACACATGGAAGTAGTTAACTCCCTACAAGAAATCAGGATTTATTCTCTGGAAAATTGACATGTAAGCAAAGATATGGAGGTAGGGAAGTAGAGAGAAGAGAAGAAAAAGCTCCAGACAGTGAAGATGGCATGTTTAAAGACTTTGAAGTAGAAAAGAGCACAGCTCAAATGAGGTACAAAACAAAGCCAGTGTGGCTGGATTATAGCGAGGAAGGCAGAGCCAGACTGCAGATGGGATCAGAGAGGCTGGTGAAATCTTGATGGCCTTTGTAAGAAAACTTAAGTGCATGCCGAAAGTAAAGCAGCCGAGGATGTGAAGCCAGGCAGTGACACTATCAGATGTGCATTTTTATTTTTTTATTTAGTTATTTTTTGTATTTTTGAAATGGAGTTTCACCCAGGCTAGAGTGCAATGGCGTGATCTCAACTCACTGCAACCTCTGCCTCCTGGATTCGAGCTATTCTCCTGCCTCAGCCTCCTGAGTACCTGCGATTACAGGCATGCACCACAACACCCAGCTAATTTTTGTATTTTTTTTTTTCTTTTTTTTGAGATGGAGTCTCGCTCTGTCACCATGCTGGAGTGCAGTGGCGCAATTTTGGCTCATTGCAACCTCTGCCTCCCAGGTCCAAACGATTTTCCTCCCTCAGCCTCCCAAGTAGTTGGGACTACAGGTGCATGCTACCATGCCCAGCTAATATTTGTATTTTTAGTAGAGATGGGGTTTCACCATGTTGGCCAGGATGGTCTCGATCTCTTGACCTTGTGATCCACCTGCCTCAACCTCCCAAAGTGCTGGCGTTACAGGTGTGGGCCACCACACCTAGCCTTAATTTTTGTATTTTTAATAAAGATGGGGTTTTACCATGTTGGCCAGGCTGGTCTTGAACTCCTGACCTCAGGTGATCTGCCAACATTGGCCTTCTAAAGTGCTGGGATTATAGGCGTGAGCCACCATGCCCAGCCAGATGTGCATTTTTAAAACTGCAAGTGGGAGATCAGTAGTAGTCCAGCCTAGCTGCATGCATCACTTCCCAGCCCCTTCTTCTGCAAATGGCACACATTCAGAAATAACACCACCCTCAAGATCTTCAGTAAATCATATTCCCTCCATCCTCAGTACATGTGATTAGGTTAAGCTGACCATATCTCATTTCCGAGAGTGGGCATGTGACCTAAAATTTGCAGGTTGTGCTCCAATCTTAGAGTTTTTGGTGCTCACAGTATAAGTAATAGAAAATAGCACTACTGCTCCAATGCTCTAGGATTAATGTATGTGCAATAAAACTATGCAAAAGGCCGTTAGGGAGCAACAGAGATCCTCTTCGGCTTCTATACAACTGTGGCCAGTAAAGGAGAGGGAAGGAAGATGATCTAAACTAGGCTGGGAGCTTCCTGAGGGCAGAACCAATCATGCTTGGAGAAAAAGCTAAATGTGTGTATAGATTGAGCATCCCTAATCCTAAAATCCAAAACTTGAAATGCTCCAATGAGTTTTTCCTTGGAGTTTCATGTTAGTGCTAAAAAGTTTCAAGTTTTGAAGTATTTTGGATTTTAGATTTCTAGATTAGGGATATACAATCTGTACAGCACATGCAGTATTCCAAGCACTGTTCTAAGCACTTTGTACAAATGAACCCACTTAGCCTTATAAGCTTCCCTATGACATAGGTGCCATTTTAACCCCTGTTTTGGACATTACAAAACTGAAGTACAGGGAGGTTAGGTAACTTGGCCAACGCCACACAACTAGGAAGTAATAGCACGAGGACTTGAACTCAAATAGTCTGTTTCCTCACCCCATGATCTTAGCACTATGCTATACGGGTCTTAAAACCACTAGAGAAATATGTGGGTTTCTTACGTCGGTCTTCCTAACACCTACAGTAGTGCACAGTGGCTGCCATGCAATTAGTGTTTAAAAAATATTAAATGGATGGCTACATGTATAAAATCATATTTTCAAGATCATTTCACACTGTGTATACATATTTCGTTCCAAGTTGGTTCCTAAAATATTTTTATAATAAATCTATGAAATCCATGTGGTTTCTCTTAGAGTCCCCCAGGATAATATCTAAATATAAATAATAATAATACCTATAAAGTATCTAACTTAGGCCAGGCACAGTGGCTCACATCTGTGGGGCCAAGGCTGGCAGATCATGAGGTCAGGAGATCAAGACCATCCTGGCCAACATGGTGAAACCCTGTCTCTACTAAAAATACAAAACTTAGCTAGGTCTGGTGGCGCATACCTGTAGTCCCAGTTACTTGGGAGGCTGAGGCAGGAGAATCACTTGAACCCAGGAGACGGAGGTTGCAGTAAGCCGAGATCCCACCACTGCACTACAGCCTGGCAACAGAGCAAGACTCCGTCTCAAAAAAATAAGTATCTAATTTAAACCAACACCATAAATATAAAATACAAGTTATACTTAGCTCTCCTCTCTACTGTCTTTTAAATTCCAAAGATCTGGAGATTACTACTAGAATCATAGGGTCATAAAACCAGAATGAACCCAGAAGTCATCTGGCCCACACTGCCCTCAAAACCATGTACCAGTCTGCATCACGTGGTACTTCCTTCTTTAGCTGAACAACTCCAACAGTGGAATAAAAATCTGTACCATATTGAGCATATACAAAAATACTGTATTATGTTCTTCCACATAAATGACTAGATTATTTAAGATCTAGAACTATGTCTTAGCTATTATTGTAATAAGCCCTTGATTATTGCCTGGAATCCCAAAGTTATTCAATACCTTTATCTGTTAGTTCTGGCTCCAATCTCTGAGGAGGCACAAAACAAGTCTACTTCTTCTATATGATGGTCCTTCAAATATCTTAAGACATTTGAATCCCAAATCTTTTTTTTTTTTTTTTGAGCTAAATATGCCCATTTACTTCAACCATATTTCCTCCCAGAAGGGAGTTTCAAATCTCTGCCTCTTTGCAGAGGCAGTCTCTGACTCCCATCAGCCTTGGTTTGATCAACAGCCTTGTTAACATTTGGGGCTCTGACTAGACAGTGTGACTTAACTAGTGTGATAGCCAGCAAGAGACTCATCCTCTGGTGTGCAAGCCATTCTGCAGTCCCCTCCAACACTGAAGAGAGGTACCCTGTGTGACCAATAAGATTTTTGAAAGTGATAGTGTGTGACTTCCAAAGCTAAGTTATAAAAGACATGACAGATTTCATCTTATTCCCTTAAATCACTCATTCTGGAAGAAGCCACTCACTATGTCATGAGGACACTCAAACAGGCCTATGGAGAGACTCACATGAACAGGAATTGAGGCCTTCTGCCACTCATGGGAGTGAGCCATCCTAAATTTGGATCCTCCAGCCCCAGCCAAACAGCCCCAACTAACATCTTGACTACAACCTCACAAGAGACCCTGTGCCAGACCACCCAGCCATTCACCAATTTCTAACCTCCAGAAACTGTCAGAAATGACAAATGTTGCCAGGCACAATGGCTCATGCCTATAATCCCAGCACTTTGGGAGGCTGAGGTGGGCGGATCACAAGGTCAGGAGTTCAAGACCAGCCTGGCTAACATGGTGAAACCCTGTCTCTACTAACATACAAAAATCAGCTGGGCATGGTGGTGCATGCCTGAAATTCCAGCTACTCGGGAGGCTGTGGCATGAGAATTACTTGAATCCGGGAGGTGGAGGTAGCAGTGAGCCGAGATTGCACCACTACAATCCAGCCTGCCCTGGTGACAGAATGAGACTCTGTCTCAAAAAAAAAAAGAAAGAAAACAAAAGAAATGACAAATGCTTATTGTTGTTTTAAGCCACCAAGTTTTGGGGCAATTGGTTATATAGCAATAGATGACTAATACAGCAAGGCTAGAAGAAAGAGGGACTAAGCCCTTTCTTCCTGACCCTGGATGTCATAAGGAACAGTAGAAAGACAAAGAAAAATAGATCAAACTATTAATTTTTAAAGTCGTAGGTTTTTTTTCTCTTCTGTGTGAGTAAAAGTTTCTTAACGAATATGTTTAATTAAGTTGTCTTATGTCTCTGTTAAGTGCCATATTTAACTTACATAGATACTTAAAACACAGCTTTTAAGATACTGGTTTTCATTTTTAAGATCTGAGAGGCACAAGCAATTTTTTTTGCCCCTGAATGGGTGCTGAGAAAATGTTTTTAAAAATTCTCAGCTGAGCATTGGCTCACGCCTATAAATCCCAATGCTTTGTGAGACCAAGGCAAGATAATTGTTTGAGCTCAGGAGTTCAGGACCAGCCTGGGCAACAAGGTGAGAACCCGTCTCTACAAAAATATTTAAAATTATCCAGGTATGGTGGCATGTGCCTGTAGTCCCAGCTACTCGGGAGGCTGAGGTGAGAGAATCACTTGAGCCAGGGAGGTCAAGGTTGCAGTGAGCTGTGATTGTGCCATCCGCACTCCACCTGGGCAACAGAGCGAGACCCAGTCTCCAAAAAGACATTAAAATTAAAAAAAATAAACTCTCTAAAGTCAGTTAACTTTAAGGCATCAATATCCAGGGTATTACATTGCTCTCAGCAACAATAAGCACATAAAGAGATTTCTGAATTCAAGTTTTGAGGATAATCTGTTAACTCTGCACTTGATATATTTGAAGATATCTATGTGTCCTATGAAGCTGTAATGGAATTTGAGGTAATCTGAAGGTCCAGAAAACTAAATACACATTAGTTACTGGAAGAATAACTTAGACTTGGAGAAACAAAATAGTTTTAAGTGAACATCTTCAGAAATCTTGCTATTATCTTTTTCTGTTGTAGTTAATCACACCATTTGGAGGATATTTGGATATGAACATGTAAGGAAATGCAATACCTTTATTCAGAAAAATAAGGGAAAAAATCAGGCAAAGAAAAAAGTATAAATAATATTTATTTATTTATTTTAATTTTGATTTAATTTAATGTTTTGAGGCTGAGTCTTGCTCTATCGTCCAGGCTGGAGTGCAGTGGCTTGATCTCAGCTTACTTCAACCTCTGCCTCCTGGGTTCAAGCAATTCTTATGGCTCAGCCTCACAAGTAGCTGGGATTACAGGCACACACCACCATGTCTGGCTAATTTTTATATTTTTAGCAGAGATAGGGTTTCACCATTTTGACCAGCCTGGTCTTGAACTCCTGACTTCAAGTGATCTGCCCACCTTGGCCTCCCAAAGTGCTGGGATTACAGGTGTGAGCCACCATTCTGGCCATATTTATATGAGTGTTTACATAGTACTCCGCATTTTACAAAACATGTTCATTTGCGATGTCACATCTGACCCTCACCATACCCCAGTGCTGTAAACAGAGAGATATTCATCCCATTCTATAAACTTCAGAGAAAACTTAAGTTAAATGACTTACTCAGGCTGGGCATGGTGGCTCACACCTGTAATCCCAGCACTTTGGGAGGCTGAGGCAGGATTGCTTGAGCTCAGGAGTTCAAGAACAGCTTGCACAACATAGCAAGACCTCGCCTCTACTAAAAAATCAAACAAATTAGCTAGGTGTGGTAGGGCATGCCTGTAGTCCCAGTGATTTGTGGGGCTAAGGAGGGAGAATTGCTTGAGCCAGGGAAGTTAAGGCTGCAGTGAGCCATGATCATGTCACTGTACTCCAGCCTGGGCAATAGAGTGAAAACTTGTCTCGAATAAATAAATAATAAAAATGACTTATTCAAGCTCAAATAGCTCCTAAAAAGCTAAAATACAACTAAGATCTAAGACTTCTGCTGTAGGTAAAAGTTTCCAAGAGAAAAAAGATAAATAAGAAAGAAAAAATATAAACAATGAGAAAATGAAGCTAACCAATTTTACTCAGTATAATGAGCAATTGTTGAGTGGTTATTTTAGAAGTCTATATGCCTCCCCAAACATTTTACAATTCCATGATGATATTTAAGAAACTGGGCATTTCTCCATCAGCCAAGAAGGACACCGGTGTTAAGTACAATAACTACCGTGGCTTCCAGTGTTTTGAAGAAATTTCAGATGCATAGCCTTCTGGCCAGGTGTCTGTGATCTCATATTTGTCAAACCATTTGTTGCAATGCGGGGGTTGCAGCTCTCTAAAAGTTCACATGGCTGAACCAAGAAAGAAGGAGCATGCAGATTTCTTTTTCTTTTTTTTTTTTTTTTTGAGATGGAGTTTCACTCTTGTTACCCAGGCTGGAGTGCAATGGCACGATCTCGGCTCACCGCAACCTCCGCCTCCTGGGTTCANCTCGGCTCACCGCAACCTCCGCCTCCTGGGTTCAGGCAATTCTCCTGCCTCAGCCTCCTGAGTAGCTGGGATTACAGGCAAGCGCCACCATGCCCGGCTGATTTTTTGCACAGAAAATATGATTCCATGAAAGATGTTGAGGAGATGAAGAGGGCTGGTATCTTTCAGAGTGCAAAGTGATTTTGGAATGTAAAGAATGTTTTGGGGTTGAGTTCCATGTTTGTCACTGACCTATGTTCCAGAACTATGAAACATGAATATGTGGGCTAAAGAATCATTTGTACTGATAAACAAACAATTAAAATTTTAAAAAAAGAAACAGGAAACTGAGTTAACACTTGTTATCCTTGTTATCATCTGTGTAATGCGGTTAATTATAGTACTCATTCATAAAGTTGTTGGGAGGATTAAATGAGATAATATATGATAAGTACTCAATGTTAGTTGTTATTGGTGATGTTGTTAATCAGGATGGATAAAACTACAGAGAGTATAAGATATGTGTTTTTGTGCTGTTATAATTAGCCAACTATAAATTCTCTTCCTTCAATTCTTTTTCTAGAGAATGAAGACAATATTTCTTTCTAGTTGCCTACTTCACAGAAAAAAAACCAAAATGTTCTGAGCACTGTCAAAGCCTTGTAGAAATGCAAGAAGATCCTGCGACCATTTTTCTCTTCCAATCTTTCTCCTTGCCATTCTGAGCAGAGCCATACTGCAGGGCAATGGAAAGGGTATATAAATGGTCATTCATTCAGACCTACATGGCTGTCGGGGAATTTAAGAGTTCAATGGCTGAACTGGAAAGAACAGCCAGCTTGATTTTATTGTTTTCTGAGATTCAAATGAACAGCTCATACTATCTATGAGAGGTTCATTGAGATGGCAATGCATATCTCATCTAAGGAACAGACAGATTATTTTGCTGAGGGTGAGGATAGTCACTAGCCTGTAAGAGGTTTCTCCACAGGATGCTTCCTCAAAATGTACTTGCAAGGTTGTTGAGGCTACTGCTCACCTTAGGCATGACCCCACTTTGGCCCAAAGATCCCACTCTGCCAGTGGCTCTGTTAGGTTTCTATCACTTCATTTCTATAGCAGCCCTCCTGCCAGCCAGCTGCCAACTATGAGGACCTGTTGTTAACGGCATATCACATGAACAGGTGAACACTCTTATTAGTATCTCAGAGCAGCTGTTACAATTAGAGCATGGATATTGACTAAATCAGGGACCATTCAAACCCACCTACACCCTGTTACATCAGCATGTGGTTCTATTCTGCCCTGCCTCATTTGAGATGCTTTAGGATTGATGTAACTTGGCAAAGAAATCCTAAGTTTCTGGGTCATAATTAAAATAAAACAGAAACAACCTTATTAATAAAGCTTAAATTATATTTGCCTGTATTGAGCTTGTCTTTCATTTTTCTGTCACTCAACTTTAAGAGATCTCTTATGATTTATTTATTTATTGTTTTTTTGAGATGGAGTCTGGCTCTGTCCCCCAGGCTGGAGTGCAATGACACTCTCTTGGCTCACTGCACCCTCCACCGCCCAGGTTCCAGCGATTCTCCTGCCACAGCCTTCTGAGTAGCTGAGATTACAGGCGTGTACCACCACACAGGTTAATTCTGTATTTTTAGTAGAGATGGGGTTTCACCATGTTGGCCAGGCTGGTCTCAAACTCCTAACCTCAAGTGATCTGCCTGCCTTGGCCTCCCAAAGTGCTGGGATTACAGACGTGAGCCACCATGCTCGGCCTCTCTTTTGATTTATTAACTATTATCTGTATGTTTTCCTATATGACATTAAATTATACAGTCTTTGAAATTTTACTGTATACTTTCTTTTCCAAGTTAGTGTTAAAACTTCCCCTTCCAGAGCCAAGTGTGGTGGCACATGCCTGTAATCCCAGCAATTTGGGAGGCCAAGGCCAGCAGATCACTTAAGGTCAGGAGTTTGAGACCAGCCTGACCAACATGGTGAAACCCCGTCTCTACTAAAAATATAAAAATTAGCTGGGAGTGGTGGTGGGGACCTGTAATCTCAGGTACTCAGGAGGCTGAGGCAGAAGAATTGCTTGAACCCGGGAGGCAGAGGTTGCAGTGAGCTGAGATTGTGCCACTGAACTCCAGCATGGGTGACAGAGCAAGACGCCCGTCTCAAACAAACAAACAAATAAAAAACCTTTCTCTTGCAGAAAACTGACTTTTACCCTTACTCTTTTTCCCCATTTTTTCCTATATTCTCTTTCTCCTGAAATACATTATTTCTCTCCTGTCACCATAATCATAGTGACTTTTTTCTTTTTCTTATTTCCTTTACTAATATCTCAAAGGTGTTTTAATTGCTCACTGAAAACTGTGTTAAATTTAAACCAAAAGACATTTTAAAGATTAATGTTTAAGAAAATTTCTTCATACTTCAACTGCATAGCAGTTGATATAAAAATATTTCTTAAAAATAGGAAAAATCTTGGTCAAAGTGATGTATATTTTTATCCTCTCTGAGACATTGGTTAACAATTGTCAACTGTCAAAATCAGCATTTCCCAATGTGAATTTGAGAAAAATCTAACATGCTTCTAGAAAAAGCAAGGGGAGAAAGTAATAAGATTTTTGTTTGTGTCAATTATTATGCTTTAAGTTGTAATTAATGAAACACAATTTAAACTGTCTGAATTAATAAAAAGCACTTATTTATTTATTTTTGAGACAGAGTCTCACTCTGTCACCCAGGTTGGAGTGCAGTGGGGTGATCTCGGCTTACTATAACCTCCGCCCCCAGGGTTCAAGCAATTCTCCTGGCTCAGCATCCCAAGTAGCTGGGACTGCAGGCATGTGCCACTACACCCAGCTAATTTTTGTATTTTTAGAAGAGATGGGGTTTCACTATGTTAGCCAGGCTGGTCTCGAACTCCTGACTTCATCATCTGCCCGCCTTGGCCTCCCAAAGTGCTGGGATTACAGGCATGAGCCACCATGCCCAGTCAATAAAAAGCATTTATTAGCTTCACTGATGGTTGTCCACTCAAAAAATATGTGTTGAGTTAAACAACTATTTTTTAATGAAGAGTCTTTTATCTGAACATATAAGGGAAGGCATGATATAATCAGGCCTCCAGCTCCATTTCTTTGCAGTTCTCTGGGCTCTATATTTGTGTGTCAGGTTCTTCACTCTTCTCTGCAAAATAACTGCAGAACATCCATTCCTGACATTTACACATTACACCCTCCAGAGCGTAAGAGAGGATTAGTGTTCTTGAAATACCCCCCAAAGAGTTCTAAGATTTGCCTTTATTGGACCTTTTCAAGTTATATGCCCTTTACCAAATCAATAAATCATTGTGGAAGGTATAACATGTAATGGTTGACTAAGCCTACATCACATGTTCTTCTTTGGAGCCAGAAGTGATGTCAATTTCCCCAAAATTACAAAACTGAAATAAAACATGAACACAATGGAAACAACTAACTGATGTCAATTATAAATAACTTGGAGAAATATTGGCCTATAACACTTCTTAATTCAAGCACAGTCTTGAAAATGGAGAAGACTTCAAACCTGGAGAATAAGCATTGAGGAGACACCAGCCTAGTGACATTTATTATCACTAAAACTTAATGTAAGGAACCATTAAATCATAAGTCCATTAGGAGAAAACTTAATCTGTTTTGTTCACCACTTTTCCCTAGTGCCTTGAGGTTTTAGACACACAGTAAGCACTCAATAAATATGTGTTGAGTTAAAGAACTATTTTTTAATGAAGAGTCTTTTATCTGAACATTAGCAACTTTGTTCTCAAAGAGAGAGAGGATCCATAAAACACTAAGGAGGCCCCTTCTGAAAATAAAAAATGGGCAAAAGGGAAAGCAGCATTCAGCACATAGCACTGTACAAGGAGGAATGGAAAGACATCAGGAAAATACTAGAAACTGTTTTTGTCCTTTAAAAGATAAATACTAAAACATGGTATACTGTCAAGATTATAAGCCACAGTCTCAAAGACATGGGTTGATACACATATACAGTCAACTAATCTTTTACAAGACCACCAAGAATATACGATGGGGAAATAATAATGTCTTTAGTAAATGATGTTGGAAAAACTGGATATCCACATGCAAAATAATAAAATTGATGCTTATCTTACATTATACACAAAAATTAACTAGAAATGGCTTAGTCTTAAGCTAGGCTGGGCATGGTGGCTTATGCCTCTAACCCCAGAACTTTGGGAGGCTGAGGTGGGAGGATCACTTGAGGTCAGAGGTTCAAGACCAGTCTGACCAACATTGTGAAATCCCATCTCTACTAAAAATACAAAAAATTAGTCGAACATAGTGGCACAAGCCTGTAGTCATACCTACTTTGGAGGCTGAGGCAGGTAAATCACTTGAACCCAGGAGGTTACAGTGGGCCGAGATGGTGTCACTGCATTCCCAGTGTGGGTGACAGAGAGAGACTGTCTCAAAAAAAAAAAAAAAAAATCTACAAAAAGACTTAAGCTAATGTCTGAAACCATGAAATTCCTAGGACAAAACATAGGGGAAAATTTCCTTGACATAGGTGTTGGCAACACTTTTTTTTATGTGATAACAAAAGCACAGGCAATAAAAGTAAAGATAAAGAAGTAGTGCACTGCATCAATCAAAAAGCTTCTGCACAGCAAAGGAAACAAGCAACAGATGAAAAGAAAACCCACAGAACAGAAGAAAATATTTAGAAACCACAGATCAGATAAGAAGCTAGTATCTAATATAGAAGAAGAACTCATACAACTCAAAGGTGAAAAGACAAAAAACCTAATTTAAAGATAGTCAAAGGACCAGAATAGACATTTTGTCAAAGAAGACAAACCTAAAAAGCAGGTATATAAAAACATGACTAATCATCAGGGAAATGCAAATTAAAACCGCAATGAAATATCACTTCACACCTGTCAGAATGGCTATTATTAATATTTTCATCCCTGAGAGGTCTCAGAAAAAAAAATTTTTTTAATAAAATAAAATAAAAATGGCTATTATCCAAAAGGAAAAAGATGAGTGTCAGCAAGGGTGTGTAGAAAAGGAAACCCTTACACATTTTTGGTAGAAATGTAAATTGATATAGCAATTATGAAAAACAGTATGGCAGTTCCTCAAAAAATTAAAAATAGAATTCCTGTACAATCCAGCAATCCCACTTCTGGGTATACAGCCAAACGAAATGAAATTGGTATCTCAAAGAGATATCAGCATTCTCATGTTTACTGCAGCACTATTCACATTAGCCAAGTTTTGAAATCAACTTAAGTATTCATCCACAGTTAACAGATGAAGAAAAGTATAACTATATATATATATATTCAGCCATAGAAAGAAGAAAATTCTACCATTTGTGACAATGAAGACATCATGCTAAGTGAAATAAGCCAGACAAAGAAAAACAAATGCTATACAATCTCACATATATGTGGAATCTAAAAAAATTGAACTCACAGAGGCAGAAAGTAGAATAGTGGTTGCCAGGAGCTGAGGCACGGGTTCAGGGTGCAGGGCAGGGAGAAGAGATGGAAAGATTGTTGATCAAGGGTACAAACTTTCTGTTATAAGATTAAAGAGTACTGGGGTCTCAGCCAGATGCAGTGGTTCATGCCTATAATCCCAGCACTTTGGGAGGCCGAGGCTGGTGGATCATCTGCACTCAGGAGTGTGAGACCAACCCAGGCAACACGGTGAAATCCCATCTCTACTAAAATACAAAGAATTAGCTGGGCATGGTGGCACGTAACTGTAGTCCCAGCTACTTGGGAAGCTGAGGTACGAGATCGCTTGAACCCAGGAGGCAGAGCTGCAGTAAGCCAAGATTTTACCACTGCACTCCGGTTTGGGCTACAGAATGAGATTCTGTCTCAAAAAAAAAAAAGAGTACTGGGGTCTCTAGTGTACAGCATGGTGACAATAGTTAGTAGTGCATTTTGAGGCCGGGTGCAGCCGCTCACGCCTATAATCCCAGCACTTTGGGAGGCCAAGGTGGGTGGATTACCTGAGGTCAGGAGTTCAAGACCAGTCTGACCAACATGGTGAAAACCCATCTCTTAAAAAAACAAAAAGAAAACTGCATTTTGTACTTGAAATTTCCTATAAGAGCCGATCTTAAGTATTCTCACCACTTAACTATATCAGATAATGGATGTGTTAATTAGCTTGAATGTGGTAATCATTTCACTATAAATATATATACTATATATATATAAAATGATCACACATATATCTTATATACAATTTTTATTCAATTAAATTAAATATATACAAATTTTATTTGTCAAATACCTCAAAAAGCTGGAGAAAAAAAGGCTTAAGTTTGAATCCAGTTTCCACTGCCTAGAAATTAAGATCTTGGGCAAATTACCCCTTTATTTGTTTCTTTTATTTTTTCAGAACAGGGTCTCACTATGTTACTCAGGCTGGCCTTGAACTCCTGAGTTCAAGGGATCCTTCTGCCTTAGCCTCCCAAGTAGCTAGGACTACAGGCACACACCACTGTGCCTGGCTTCAAATTACCTCTTTGAACCTTCATTTCCTAGTCTATAAGATGGGAATGATATCCTTCTTACTCTTTACTGTGACAGTTAAATGTAATAACATAACAAAATGCTTAGTAGAGTGTCTGGCATGGAAGACACTTGATGAATGACACTTATTATCATTATTATTCTCATCATCTGAGAAACTTCAATTCAACATAGTCAAATATTCTATTCTACTCATCTACCTCTCTAAGTGAGGGCTACTCTGTAAGATACTGCTATGCGAAGATTAGGAATCTGCCCCAGGCATGTATAAGTAAGTACTTTATACCCAAATGACTATAAATTATACCTCTGGTATAATTTCTATGGGGAGATAAAACTTTAGTTGCCATATAGGAAATCACTGGGGAATATGGGATGATTTGAGGTGTTTGTTTTGGGTTTGTTGTTGCTGTTGTTTTAGAGACGAGGTCTCACTATGTTGCTCAAGATGGTCTTAAACTCCTGCTCTTAAGTGAGCCTCCTGCCTTGCCCTCCCAAAGTGCCCTGGTCCCATGGTGTTAAGCCGGGACCAGGCCCTAAACATCTGGCTGCTCCCAAAGTGCTGGGATTATAGGTGTGAGCCATGGCACCCAGCCTAAGTTTTGACCAATAGGAACCAAATGCCTTGTGGAAAAGCTATAGTTTTGAATATCAATTTAAAGATGAAAAATGGATGACTGAGGCAGTGTAGAAGTAGAGAAAGGTGTCGGGGGAAGCCCCACATATGGTAAGATAACTATGTATGCCATGAACCACAAACAGGCTAGCCTGGTTGAAGCAAAAAGGTTGATCCAGAATGTAATGGGATGAGGGTATTAGATAGGTAAGGAAGTGACGGATGGAAGATCAAGAGTCATAGCTGACGATGAATGGTGATACTGAATATGATTTTGTGCATTGATATGCCATTTTGCTCTCTTTTTTCCATCTGCATGGATCTCAAAGATGAGCAATCTTCTCTCTGGAGGTGGATTAGACAGAACATTTTGCAAGCTCTATAACTCCAGCAGGAAACACAAACATCCTGTGACCTGTCACTCAGGATTCTGACTCAGACTGGGAATCTGAGCAATGCTCATGGTAATAAGCTGGGACCAGGCCCTAAACATCTGGCTGCTCCACTCCATGGATCAGACTGGGAATCTGAGCAATGCTTATGGTAATAAGCTGGGACCAGGCCCTAAACATCTGGCTGCTCCACTCCATGGATCCTTGGCATGTTAAATGTCAACCGATCTTGTGGATATAAAGTTGTCTCAGTCAGAAAACATCTACGGTCTACATGGAAAAGAAAGTCTTTTGGAAAGAAAAGAAGGCAGGGTGTCTGAACCTGACATCAGGATTTCCCTACTCCACTCTATTTCTATTAGATGGGATGGATGAAGAAAGAGTACTCAGCCACCTTTTCAAGGCATCTGGTGGTCAGGGCTATTTGTAACTCTAATCTCATATTCATACCAATCCTTTCTATATCCAATTCCATATTTACACCAAAATGTCTTACAACCTTAATTTGGTTTCCAGGTGTATTCCAGTTCCACTGCCAAGTGGTAAGTACTGGATTATTCCTATATAGACTCACCAAAAGATTATACAATTCCTTAGAAGAAGGAAGTGAGACTGTAGAAGAAACTCGGCCTCCAACAAATGCATCACATGGTATGTGCAAACTAAGTACTACACTAAAACAATGACTTTCCTGGCCACCATCCTAACCATGACCTCAACCCTGGGTAATTTCATCTTACCATATTGCTTCAGATATTACACATGCTTCAAATACTATAGGGTGATGCCATTTTTATTTCCAATCTCAATTTCTTTCTTTCTTTTTGAGACTAAGTCTTGCTCTATCACATATGCTGGAGTGCAATGGTGCAATCTGGCTCACTGCAACCTCTGCTTCCCAGGTTCAAGTGATTCTCCTGCCTCAGCCAACCAAGTAGCTGAGATTACAGGCATGCGCCACCATGCCCAGCTAATTTTGTATTTTTAGTAGAGACAGCGTTTCACTATGTTGGTCAGTCTGGTCTTGAACTCCTGACCTCAGGTGATTCACCCACCTTGGCCTCCCAAAGTGCTGGGATTACAGGCATGAGTCACCACACCAGCTCCAATCTCAATTTCCATTAAATTCAGATCCATATTTCCAACTGCCACTGTATATCAAAAATTTCCCCTTGACTATTCTGACAGCACTTAAAACTCAAAATGTTTATAGCCAAATACTTTATCTTCTTTCTGGTCCACTCACTCTATCTACAGTCTCATCTGAAACAACAAAAAATTGCTTGTCTTTCGTCTGTAACCACTATAGTTGTTAACACAATCATCTTCCATACAGACACCTAAGCTAGAAACCCAAGTCCCCACTGACCCATTTGTCTTTCTGTACCCCATCCTATCTAATCAGCAACAAAGGCCCACTGATGCTACCTTCCAAATTACTCTTGAATTTCTCCTCTCCTCTCCATTCCCACCACCACTGATTAATGTAACACTCATCACTTCAAGTCTGGACTTTGGTACTAGACCCTAACTGTCTCTGATTTCTGTCTCTTCCAGTCCTATCCTCTACAATGATTACAATATAATTTCCTGCTTAGCATCCTTCAAAGACCCTTCATCTACTATAGAGGTCTTCATACTTCTTCACCTGCCACTCACACCCTTTGCTTTCTGCCACTAAGCAGCCCTTTCTGTTTCTCTCTCCTGTGTGCAGCTATTCCACCTAAACCAACTTAATGCACATCCATCCTCTGGGCCTGTGCTCACTCATGAAACTTTGGCCTAGAAGTCTCTTCTCCTGGTGTTGTTACTTTTACTCTGAGCATCTCCTAGAAATAGTTCAAGTCTCAGTCTCGGAGTCCATGATGTCAGCAGAAAGAAAGGACAATCTCCCCTCCATGTTTCCACAGATTGATGCATGCCACTAACACACACTTATTTGAATTCATTGATGGCTGTGGTTAGGTGAGCCAGCGGGCCTGGCCTGGGGTCTAGTCATCTTTGTAGCCCCAGCATCTAACATATGGAGGCACTCAGTAAATAACGGTGAATTAAACTGAATTGAATTTTATTTTATTTCTTTTTTTTTTTTTTTTT
>NW_016107439.1:1962676-1967116 GCF_001604975.1 Cebus imitator | reverse complement strand
CGGCTCACCGCAACCTCCGCCTCCTGAGTTCATGCAATTCTCCTGCCTCAGCCTCCTGAGTAGCTGGGACTACAGACACGCGCCACCATGCCCAGCTAATTTTTTTGTAGTTTTAGTAGAGACGGGGCTTCACCATGTTGACCAGGATGGTCTCGATCTCTTGACCTTGTGATCCACCCGCCTTGGCCTCCCAAAGTGCTGGGATTACAGGCTTGAGCCACTGCGCCCGGCCCCTGAATTGAATTTTAATAGTAACTGTCTCATATTTCCAGAAGTTCCCCTAACAATATGATGCAGGCCTTATATTTTAAAGTAGCCATTGTTTTGATAAGTTTTATCTTTTGTTGACAGCTAAATACACTAAGAGTCCTATCTGGGTCAGGGTCATTCTTTGACCTATTTAAATGGTATTGTGATTATATTAGGCCCACATTGTTTGAAACCCAAGTAACTTCTTTGATTTCAAAAAAAAAGACAGAGAGAAAAAGAAAAGAAAGCACAGGTAAAGAGCCCTCCCAAGAACAGTAATGGCATGGTTAACTTTGGCTGCCGATGCTCCTTCTACATTCATGATCATTATCATTGATGCTTTAGAGAATGCAGAATAGGGAAATAGTGTTTAACTGAGACATTTTAAATTCTAACAGGCTGGGTGCAGTGGCTCACATGTGTAATCCCAGCACTTTGGGAGGCCAAGGCAGGCAGATTGCTTGAGGCCAGGAGTTTGAGACCAGCCTGGCCAACATGGTGAAGCCCCATCTCTACTAAAAGTATAAAAAATTATCCAGGCGTGGTGGTGTATACCTGCAATCTCAGCTACTCGGGAGGCTGATGCATAAGAATCACTTGAACCCAGAAGGTAATGGTTGCAGTGAGCCAAGATTGCGCCACTACACTCCAGCCTGGGTGACAGAGTGAGGCTGTGTCTCAAAAAAAATAAAAAATAAAAAAATAAAAATAAAACAGGTAGCATAGAGACAAAATCTGTAAAAAACTGAACACTAATTAATATTTTGTAAATAAAGTGTTATACTCCTTATCTTATCTTAAAATGTTTAAAGGCTGTATTTTCCCCACTCATAGAAAATTAACAGTTTATGTCATTCAAATGATAATAAAGCAATAACTTTTATTTACTTTATTACATATGAACATCCTTAAGAAACAAGTATTATCTTTAAAAAACTGTTCAGAATTGGTAATTTTATATTTACTTCTATCTTTTGAATTATAACCCCTTCTTTACCACTTTTGTAGGTTAATATGATAAATTCTTGCCTTAACAACAGCTATTGATTATAATTATTGAGATACCAATGATCTCGGAGGTGAATGCCAACTATTAAAAAGTATCTGCGGAAGACAATGGTGCAGTGTATGTGTAGAGAATTAGGAACACTGTCTTGCTCAATCAATTTGCAGTCAATGAGCTCATCAGCTAAATCTGATGGACTCACAGAGAATCCAAACAGAGTAATACAATGACTAAGACAGAAGTTGGTTTGCCCAGAGCAGTCAGATGAGGAAGGGCATCCAGCCAAGTTCAGAGATTCAGGGCAGACTCCAAATGAGCTCGAGCTAACAACAAGACAGTATCTCTTGTTTTCAATCCTGTGTAAATTACGAAAACAGGAGGATGTGGCCATTATGGTGTGTTTCCCCAAAACCACTCATGTAGCTGTGATGTGAGCAGCTACAGAATTTTACAGGCTGACAGTGGAGGGAGAATCTTACCCCTAATCTCAGGGCCACAGGATTTAGAAGCGTCCACAGCAAATCCAGTAACTTACTAGTTTTCCTCATCTAGCCAGGAGGTCTAGAAAGAGAACTCGTCTCCCACCAAAAAAATGACACTTCGATTGCAAGTCTAGGTCCAGAATCTGATTTTGACAAGTCCTTTAACCTCACAGTATCTTATTGTGGAAGTAACGGTTTTAAAAAAACAAAAAGTCCTACCCAGCTTAAATAATTTTGCTGATCCAATGACATAACTCGTTTGGGTCTTTATAAATTGCAGCGTCCTATTTAGAGGTAAAATAGAATGGTGGGGAAGCATCCACCTAGAATACTGACATTCTTCTTTGAATTCCTCATCAATTATTGAGCATCTACTTTATATGCTTTATATGCTTAAAGAATATATACCTCATCTGCTTTATATGCTTAAAAAACCATGAAAACAAGACAGCTGAGATCTCATTCTTCTTGGAGCTTCCACTAGGACTTTGATTGATATGTAACCAGTTTGCAAAATGGTGGTCATACACAAGTTTTGGCCTCTGCCCTCAAGCAGAGGGTCATGGAGAAGATTATGAGACAAATAATGGTAGTAATAAGACATTGTATTGAAATCAGTGCAAATCCATTTCATCTCAATCCCAACCTCACCCTTTCACTGCACCATTGAGTTTGGGATTGGCTTTAGGAGGTCCTGGATGTGAATTCACCCTCTCTTTAAAATAATAATGGCCCTCTTCTCACAGGGTGGTTGTTCTCCGTGACCCCAGTAGACATAAATATCCTCCAGGAGCTTCCATTCTAGGAGCGGGATTGAGACAATAAACATAAACACAGGCTATTATGTAGTATGTAGCTGGAAAGTGATGACCACTATGGTAGAAAAAAGCAGAGCACAGAAAAGGGATTCAGAGTGCAGAGAACACAGTAGGGGATTTGATATTTTAAAAAGAGTGAGAAAGCGGCTGCTGGGAAGATCCGGATTCTCATTTCAGGTCACCATTCAGAAAAGCTAAGTTTGCTGTATATAGTAAGGCTCAGGAGATCTGATCCTGATTGTAGAAATTTTGTCGTTCAAATGATAGTAAAGAAATAACTCTCATTTATTCTGTTACATATGAACATCCATAAGGAATAAGTATTATCTTTAATAACCTGTTCAGAATTGGTAATTTTATATTTATGTCTATCTTCTAAATTATGTCACCTTTTTACAACTTCTGTAGGTTACTATGATAAATTCTTACCTTAACAACTGCTATTGATTATAATTATTGAGATACCAATGATCTCATAGGCAGACGCCAATTGTTACCAAGTATCTGTGGTTACAGAATCTTGGACTGTATCTCCCACTTCAGCCTTCTAGACCATCCTGGAAGATCTATAAGATTCTACCTGGGAAATTCCTTGGAAATTCTTGGAAAGAAGGAATATGGTTGGTTGGAATAAAAAGAGGGTTGCATGAGTTCTAGAAAGCAGGCTTCTCAAACTCAGGACAGCAATCTGCAGAAGAAGACAACTGCAAAAATCCAATTAGAAGCAACATGCAGAGAAGATGAGAGGGGTCTCCTCCGGAAAGAAGACAGCTGGTTCACAGCAGAAAAATCTTGACCCACCCTCCCAGGAAGATGGGGTGGGGGGTTGCTCTGCAGAGAACCCCACTTCAGGATCTATGAGGAAAACCAGAAAGAACAAACAGAAGACTCCTGGGAACAGATATGGGGGCAGTACGAGCAAAGCACCTCAGACCCCAAGGAAGAAAAGGACCTGGGCAGATCTCACTGTTGAAAGTGAGGACACATTTATGAATAGAAAGGAAGTTAAAGTGAAGATCCCTGAAGAATCAAAAATCATGGCTTGTTGGGGACTGGGACTTAGTTACCAAGCAGAAGCAGCTGTTTTAACTCCCTGCTAAGCAAAATGTAGATGCAATTCTGAAAGAGTATGCAAATTGCAAAAAAATCGCAGGGAAACGTCGATAATAAGGCATATGCAGTTAATGACGTTGTGGCAGGAATAAAAGAATTATTTCGATATGATGTTAGGCACTCAGCTGCTCTACAAATTCAAGAGGCCCCAGTATGTGGAAATCCTCTTGGCTCAACCTGATGCTACAATGTCCCAGGTTTATGGAGCACCACAGTGAGGTTATTGGTAAGAATAGGAGAATGTAAAGAAAAGCCTTGCGTTATTGTTGGGCTATTTGCATGATTTCCTAAAATATCTGGCAAAGAATTCTGAATCTCTCTTTACCACGGGTGATGAAAAGTAGCTTCTGCTGAGTACCACCATAACGCCCTGTGCTGGTCTACAGGCCACTCACTGTTATTTGCCTGAGATTTGGAAACACTCTTTGTTTTTAGTCTTTTTCTTATACAAGTGATGTTGTTTAACATTGTTAATGTATAACAGGGCTTATGTTTCAGTTTGTTTTCTGTTCTGTTTTAAATAGAAAATAAAAGGAGTGTAAGCGTCTTGTCTCATTTCGAAGTTGCCAGTGTACGCAGTAATTAGAACAAAGAAGAAACATTCGGTAGAACATTTTATTGCCTAGTTGACAACATTGCTTGAATGCTGGTGGTTCCACCCCTTTGACACTGCAGCTTGGCCGACATGGTGAAACCCTGTCTCTATTAAAAATACAAAAAAAAAAAAAAAAAAAAAAAACCAAAAAAAAAAAAAAAAAAAAAAAAAAAAAAA
>NW_016107439.1:1900885-1961893 GCF_001604975.1 Cebus imitator | reverse complement strand
TAGAGACGGGGTTTCACCATGTTGACCAGGATGGTCTCGATCTCTTGACCTCGTGATCCACCCGCCTCGGCCTCCCAAAGTGCTGGGATTACAGGCTTGAGCCACCGCGCCCGGCCAAGTGCTAGGGTTATTAAAAGCCACCGCAACTGGCCTAATTTAATTTAAATCCAGAAATAATCCCTTAAACTTTGTAGCTCACAAACACAGCCTCCCTCCTTCCCCACAAGATTCCATCAGACTCAGGGAACATCATCACACATCAACATCATCATGGTTTGTATACTGAATGCCAAGTATGTGCAAGGCATTGTGCCAAGAGATGTCATGACTTAACTCATTTAATGCTCACAACCATTCTGTGAGAAGAGAGCCATTATTATTTCCATGGTCAGAGAGAGGGTGGATTCACATCCGGGACCTCCTAAACCCAATCCCAAACTCAGTGGTGCAGTGAAAGGGTGAGGTTGGGTTGGAGATGAAATGGATTTGCACTGATTTCAATGCGTTGTCTTATTACTATCATTGTCTGTCTCATAATCTCCATGCACCTCTGCTTGAGGACAGAGGCACCACAACTTGTGTATGACTGGCATTCTGCAAGTTGCTTACATTTGAATAAAAGGTCCTGTGAAAGCTCCAAAATGAATTAGATCTAAGCTATCTCGTTTTCATGGTTCCCCAAGCCCAAGTAGAGCCTGGCATACCTTAAGCACACCATCGATGCCCCCTGAGTACATGAACACGAAGATGAGCAACAGGTGGGTCAGGTGACGGGGAGGACCTCGAGGCAATACTCCCAGAGCCCATCCTACTTGGCATGTCCAGGCTTCTCTACATGGGGAGAGAGCGCACTCCCCAGACACTCCCGCCCCCTCCTTTCTGGCTAGCTGAGAGACGCCAGTTTCCAGCCCCAGCCCATGCCAGGCTCCAGGACCGGCAGAGCGGGTCTGCGCGGACAGAGTCACTGCACTGCGCCAGCCGCGCACCCCACCGACAGGAAGGCGAACCTAGCGGGGAGGCGGGGCGCGAGGGGCCAGGCACACGCAGACACATTCATGCTCGCTTGTTCTACACACGTTCTCACACTCTCATTCACACCCCACTCACCGTGTGCACACCCCCAGTTTCTCATATTCCTCACAATCACACACTTATATATTCGCACACACTCATGCCCCCAAACACCTACACTCTTCACTCATAAGTTCACAAAGATCGAAGACCACACATTGAGTACAGTGTACACTGCTCGGGTGATGGGTGCACCAAAATCTCAGAAATCACCACTGAAGAACTTATGCATGCAACCAAACACCACCTGTTCCCCAAAAAACTATTGAAATAATTTAAAAATTAAAAAAGAAAGGCAATCTCATTCCGTATCCTCAATCTAATTCACTTTTCACCTCTTTGAAGGCACGCCACACGCCCACGCACTTAAATCTCACTCTTGACAGCACACTCATGCTCCCGCTCATGCACACTCACCCCCACCTCACCTTCGCTCTTCACACGCGCTTGCGCGCGGACACACTCAAGGCCTCCCTACCCAACTACACTCACGCATGCGCACAGGCTCACACGCGTGCTCCGCCGCCTAACTCGCGCTCGCGCATGCGCACCCGTTACGAAGAGGACGCGGTGCCGGGTGTGGGCGGGGGTGTGTTTGGTGCTTGGTGGCCTTTGCAAATTGGGCTTGTTTTGAGGCTGTGGGGTCAATGCGATCGCTTATATTTCTTGGTTTCCCAGTGAGAAATAAGTTAGCCAGGAAGAGGGAGAGGCAGATACCCAGGGAGACCGAGGCTAGAGGAAGGGAGCTGGTTGTGGTTCTAGAGCCGTGGGAGCAAGAGCGCGGGGCAGGAGCTGTGGCGCGGAGAGCGCCTGGCGCAGCCCCAGACCCTGTTTGTTTACCCTCATCCCTGGAGCGGCCTTTCGAGTCCCTCATTTCTTCTGCCTCCCTTGACCTTGCCCAGGTGTGGGGCGGGAACGAGTGAGGACAGACTTACGACCGTCCCCGGCCTCACAGCACCAGGTTCTCGGCTCTGTCCCTATGGCCCAGGAAATAGCGCAGGAGGCTGTGGCTCGGCTGAAAAGGGATTCGGCTTAGAAACTATGGTTGGTATTCTCCCTCTGCCACCTGCTATGTGGCCTTGGTCAGGTTACAGGGTTTCAGAGCCTCCGTTTCCCTATCTGAAAAAAGGAAGCATTTATTCAACAAGTATTAATTGCTGTCCTAATATATATTACCTCTGGGCCGGACGTTTGGCACACACTGCTGAATACACAAAACAGACCCAGTTTCTGCCCAAGAGCAGTTTGCAGTCAACAGGAGTATGGATTGATTATGATGAGGGCTTTTGAATTAAATAATAAAATATTGCTTTCATCCACTCCAAATGTTTTTCAGCGCTTACTGTGTTCTGGGCACAGGTGAATAAAAATAATCATGTTCCCCATCCTTATTCTAATTTCGGTCCGTGCCCTTTCTGTCATATGGGCCACGTTGAACTGGCACTCAGAACTTTTTATATATAGGAAAACCACACTAGCCAACAAATGGACAGCAAAAAAGGAAATAATAAATGCACCTGCCTCACAGGGTTGCTGTGAGAAATAAAAAAAGCATTAAAGTCTTAACCCACTGCCAGGGTTCAATAAATGCTGCGTGTTATTAGGTGGTTAGTATTGCTTAGTGCCTAAGAGGCTCTGCCATCCGTAGCTGTGTGACCTTGGTTCAGTCTTTGAACTTCAATAGTTCAAATAGGGTTCTCCACAAACACAATGCGGAGAAAATAATGACATTTTATCTGGGAGGGCTTTTGTGCGGATTAAACGAGGCTCTTGCGTCCTATGCAAAGCAGGTCGGTGTGCAGCAAAGCTGGGAGGTTTCTAAGACCAAAGGAACATTTTGAAATTTAGGGCGCAGTCCTGAGTGCTCCCAAGGGGCGGCCAGGACGCCAGAGCCTTTGACGGGGGCGGGGAGCAGCGAGGTTCCCCTAGGAGGCGGGGTTAACGTAGCTGCGGAAAAAAAGTTATGCCCAGAAACCGAGGGCTAGAAAAACACCGCACTTGGAGCCTTCAGGGTGCGAGTGCCAGGCTGTGGAGGAGCCTTAGAGGGTGACATTCGGCCTGGAAAAGGCGCGTGGGGACGGGGAAATGAGGGACAGCGGCTTCCTGATTCCTCATTGCCAAGCCCAGGTGTCAGAGTCACCTAATTCACAAGCTTCAAGGGCCCATGGAACTGCAGGTCCCAGATAATAAAAAAACGAGAGACGCCACGAGTCTTACCAGGCGCCAGGCCCCGTGTTAGGCAGTCCTTACTTAATTCTTCACAAAGACGAAGACGGCGGCATTTTCTCTCTTTCACAGATGCAGAAACTGAAATTCTTTCTTTACTTTCCTTGGGCCTCCTTTCAGTGTTTGCAATTAACCAAGAGAAACTTTCCGAGGCTCCCGTGCGAGCCCTTCGGTGGCCCGGAACTCATTCCCCACCCCTCTGTCCCAGGCCAACCAGGCCAACACCCGCCCGTCTTGCAGGTCTGCGGTTTTATCATCACCCAGAGCCCCTTAGGCTTTTCTTTCATATTCACACGACCTTTTGTAGCTCACCAGCTCTGAGTGGATTTGTTGATTCGCTTAACGCACTGGAAACTCCCCGGGGGCTGGTCTTGTGCTACTGAATTCCCTGGCGCGCAGCCTGGGGTATAGTAGGCGCTCAGTACACACTTTCCAACTATCAAATGACCAGATAAAGCTCAAAGAAGTTAAGTTGTTCTCTTCAGATTCCAAGATAGGAGGGCGAAAGGGGCAGGATTTACCGGTTATTTCTCAGCTGCATTAGAGCCGCATGCAGAATTCTGGGGTGTCGTGCGTCTCCCCCTCCACCTCCACCCCGTTGTGTTCCAGCCTCACAGCATCAAATCAAAATCTCTTAGGTCATCAGTATTTTTATAAAGCTCTCCAGGTGATTTTTGTAGATGACCAAGGTCGAAAACCAGAAGGGCTGGACTGCTAAAAATGATAAAGGATGGCTCTTACTTTAGTGACTTTTTAAAAAAGTCTTTGCTCCCATAACTCAGCAGCTATTTTGGCTCCAAGCTTTCAGAAAATTTAGGCCAGGGGAAGTGGGGAATTGGTATGCATGTGAATAATTCAGCCCTCCTCTTACACACTCCCTGCCTCCCCCGCCTGCCCTCCAATACAAAAACCATCATCTCTGAATAGGGTAGTAAAAAATAGTAAGTGCCAGGAGAACTGGAGAGGGAGGGAGGGAGGTGAAGCATTTGCTTCAATTATCCGGATAATTGTTCCCCACCTCAGGCCATTGTTGCTGAAATGAAACAATATTCTATTGGATACTGTCTTGGCCTTTTCAGGCATGCTCCCTGCAGCGCCTAGCACACGCTGGGCACAGAGTAGGCGCTCAATAAATTTTATTCTGATGACAGAGGAGAGCTCTGAGGGTGGGAGAGGGATGCCTTGTTCCGCTTGAGGATTTGGGGGTGGGCGAATATTAATTAAAGTGAAGTGGGGAGCAGAGGGGTTGTGTGGCAGGCATTCAGTGAAAACTCTCTTCCGACTGGGCTGTTCCTGAAATTCTAAGCCAAACCCCTCACTTATTTCTCAGAAGACCCCACCCCAACCCACCCTCCCTCCCTGCTTCTTCTCAGAGGGCCGAATTGAACTCTTGCAACTGTGGTGAGCACAAAGGCGAATTCAGGTTTCTCAAAAGCCCATCCGTTCTGAATAAACACCAGGGAGAAGCAAGATTATTTTTGGTGGTGCATGAACACAGGGCCCACAGCCTGCCCTCCCTCTAGAAAGGCCTTGCCTGGCCTTGCATTAAAACTAACAATATTGGGGCAGCTGAAGGAATAGCCTGGCTCCTGAGCCCCCCATCACTCAACCAGTGCAAGAATGTAGGGACTAACTCCCAACTGCCCTCTTTCATCTTGACCCACAGCTTTTCAAGAGGAACTTGAGTTCTCTATGAGCGTGTATTTGCTAATTGCAGCCGGGGCTTTAATGAGATTCTTTTAACTCCCCCAAGCTCGTTTGCAGGTTATAGCCTTATCTGGGGACCCACGTTTTCCACCCTGGCTACACATCCCCTGAACAATCGCCTCTCCAGAGCCTGAAAGGAGAGCGAGCGCCCCATTTCTGCTGAATACACATCTCAGTTCATCCAAGGCTGGCGGGCTTTTGATGGCCACAATGCAAGTTACGCCCAAAGAGTGTCTCTTTGGTCAGATCGACAACGCTTGGCTTCACGTTTGCAAGTTAAACGGGCAGAAACCGGGCTGAAACTCCCACGCCAGACGCCGGGGACATTTCCCTCCGCCCTGCTCAGAGCAAAACTGGGGTATGGGTCTGGGCGGGGGGAGGAAAGAAAGGAGGGGTAGTAGTGAGGAGAGGGTGGGGGAAAAGAGAGTCCTGATTCTCAACAGCCATCTAGAAGAAGAAAGCGGGGGAGGGGGGGCATTTTCTCTGGCATTTCTTATTTTTATTTTTTCCATTTTGCTTTGTTGGCAGCTTTACCCAAACAAAAAAAAAAATGAGAGCATTTTTTCCTCGTCTTCACCTAGGTAGCTGCTTTCCTCCAGCCCCTGAAAATGTGACTCCTTCATAAAATCAAAATTTATGATTATTCAAATGTTGGGGACTGTGAAAAGACAGGAAGAAAGAGAGAAAATTAATATTGCAGCTGTTCTTCTGATTAATGAGAGATAATTGCTCATGAAAAGTCACCCCTGTGGCATTTTGTTGTCTCCTGGATCTTTGTTCTTTTCCACTATTATTGAGGACTTTCTTGAAGACTAAGCGGTTCTTTTCAATTTTTGGGTATTCAGAAAGGGTTGCCTGGTTACAGAGAATGGGGAAATCTCGGGCTATATCGGGTAAGATGTGCCACAGACAGCAATATCACAATGCCACTCGGAGAAAAGGATGGATACAAGTTAACGATGCACTTTCAATAAAACATTCATAGACTTGTTCACGCTTTGATAATGACCTCATTAAAGGGAGCTGGGGGCAAGTAAGTCCTGTCTCCTGTTTGTGTTCCGCTAACAAAACCCAGCTTTGAGATCATTCATTGCTTTGGAAACTAATATGAAATCAATGTAAGAGGAGCAAATAAATCCGAGGCGGCCCCGCCAACTCCTGGGCTGTCCCGCCCTGCCTGCAGCCTCCATTTGGAGCTGGAGAACCATGTGGGCAAATGCTGAAACTAAGAGAAAAAAGGACTGGGATGAAAGGGAGGGGGGACTTTGGAGGACACAGAGGGAGGGGCAAAGTGGGAGTTAACAGCCTGAAAAAAAATGGCTAAGCACAGGAACGCGTCTGAACTCTGGAGCCTGTTGAATAAGCAACGCTAAGTCCCCGCCCTTTACTTTCCCTGACTTTGCCCAAGAAAGGAAACAGGAAGAAAGAGAAGTGAGACAGGAATGTGGGGTTCAGGTCAGGTGCCAATGCAGAGCTGGGAAGAAGTACTGGAGACCATTTGAAAGCTAGAACTAAGAATTCAAATTTCAAGGTTGGGCTGAAAGGAAACTGTTCACCCAGGCTCAAGTTGGAGAATCCAGAGACCAGAAGGCCATGCCTGTGCTGTTCTTTCTAGAACCACGGTGATTTTTTTTCCAAGCTGAGGGTAAGGGTGGAGTACCCTGGCTAGGAGAAGGTGGAAAGAACAATTTTGTTACCATCACATAGGTGACACTGTCTTGCACTCAAGGAAGACAAAACCATCCTTGAGCATCCTGAGCAAGACGGAGAGAATAAAAAGATTTCCCTCTTCCCTTAAAAGAACTAATTTTCTCCTTGAATTATGAAAGTAATGGCTTAGGTAACAGCCTGTACTCTGTACCCAACTGCTTAATACCAAATAAATCCTTCCACGTGGCTCCCCGAGTCGTGGCAATTAGAGCTCATTATAGGCTCATAAGAGCTCTCATTTTGGGGATTACTTAATGGACGATGAAATTTTATCGGACAGAATCACTGAGAAATAAAATTGTGTGGTGGCTCAGGCACCGTGGGCACACGCCAACCGTCTGTCTGCTCCGTCTCGGGAAAAGAAAGCTGAAGTTAGGGTCCCTGCTGGTTCAGGGCACTGCACTCTGAGGAACGGTAGGGCTAGGCAGGGCCAGGGGCAGTGCTGCCCAGGACCATGGAGAGTAGGCTTTCTTTGAGGAGGGGATAGGCAGGTAGGGCCAGATGGGGGCTGGACTCAGAAAAGGAGGAGGGAGAGAAACTGGCAGAGACTGAGAGATCCAGCGAGAACTAGAGAAATGAGTCAGAGTGGACAGCAAGAAATAGGATTTCAATATACTTGCTCTTGATGGGCCCAAGCAATTAACCAAGTACCCTAAGGGACAAGGTTTGCAGACATGGTCTGGCTTTCAGCCTCAGCCTGGTCTGAAATCACTGCTCCCCTTGAAACCCTTAAGAAACCCCATGAGTCCCTCACATTTCTCAAAATTCCTTGGCACTGAAAACTGAAAGTTTCCATAGACAGACACAAATTGATTAAGATGCACAAGCCGCTTGCATAGTTAAGATTCTCTAAAGTAAAATGGTTTGCACATGATTGTGATTTCTAGCATATTAGCATAGGAGCTTTTCCTCTGAGCATACCCCAAACCGCTGAGAACATTGTGACTCAAACTGTCAGCCCAAAACAGACAGTAGATAATCTGGTGCCTAACCCAGAGGAGGAAAAGAGAGAAAGTTATTATTCCTAGAGTATCTATATATATATATTCTTAAAGAGTATACATATATATACTTTATATATATACATGCATGTATATTTGCAAAGTGAATGGGGGAAATCAAGTCATCTACTCGGACAGTTGAGGACTGCCATCAGCAGGGTATTGCCATTCCAAGCCTTCTTCCTGGGGCTGAAATGGTTTCAGGGATTGCCTAGATCCTCCAGTCATGAACAGGGGTGGGCTGGGGTGAGCCTGAGCGTCTGCAAACCTTGTGGTACAAAAGTAGTTACAGCTGAGCTGCCCCATGTTAAGCCCTGAGACTCCTTAATTGTTGTCACAAGATGTTGGATTAGCACATTTCTGGAATAGCTGTCTGTTTACACTCCAGAGACCCACCGTCCACTAACCGCTTTCTAATTGAATTCTAATCACATTCAAATAGCTCAATAACCAGCCTCAGCTGCAATTCATAAAACTTTAATTGCCATCCATAAATCCTGGGCTCCCCAGAGTGGGGCATCCCTACAACCCAATTACACTTCTCTAGCAGGCAAGAGAGACCGTCACTGAGATGGAGAGGGGAAGACAGAGGATGGAATGACAGAGCCATGCCTCTAGCTAGTGCTCTCTTGGATTTGGACACCATGTTCGCTCAGGTGGAGGGAGTCCTGTCTCTAAGTTTATCAGCACCATCATGAACTCAGGATTGAAGTTAGTTGTTCTGGGAAGAGGATCGGACTTGCAGCTATTGCCCACATTCATGGCCCTAGCCCACTTTTCTGCAGGGGGAAAGAAAGAGAGAAAATGGCCACCTCTGCTGCCTTGGCTTCTCCAAAGATCAATAGCTCCAATAGCTTGGCAGCCATCCTGCTAGGTAGCAAGACTTCCATGGACCACATCATCCAGAGAAATTTCCTTTACCACACCACTTCTCCCAATCAGTGGCAAGATTCCCTGGGTAGCTGAATCCTCTTCATCCTTTTTAGGTTCTTAGGATGCAGAGGAAAGAGTGCTTCCTGATTAGCCTTGCCAAGCTCCCCAAGATTGGTAAAAATGAGAGGGGCAGGAAATCCTTAGACTCAGAGCGAAGGTCTATTCAATCCCTGCTCAGTCTCCAAGAGGGCTGGTGTGTGAGGTCCTCTCTCCAAAATCTTCAGGATGGAGCTTGTAGGGTTGCCCTGGAATGCCATGGTGTTAACTACTTGGAGAAAGAAAAGGGTGACTCTTCAACATCTCTCTCTCTCTCTCTCTCTCTCTCTCTCTCTCTCTCTCTGTGGAAGTGGGAGCTGCCGATTAGAAAGGGAAACAAGGAAGGGTCGTTGGTCTGAATGGCCCCAGGAGGGCCCCAAGTACAAAGACCCTTTAGACCTTGTCGAGCATCAGCATGAAAAGCTGGATGGCTTCTTAGCTGGGAGGCCTCACTGTTATGCGCTGGACCCTCCTGAACTAACCACCTGCATGATTTCGGCCAAGTCCAAAAGCTGTGGACAGGGGTAGGTGTAAGCGTGGCCAGAGCTGTGCTCAAGGACTGGACCGCTGCCAGTCCACCGCCAGCACAATCCTGCTCCAAACCGCAGGCCTCACACTTCACCACGCCACAGCCACCCCTAACACAGAGGAGTTGGGAGCACTCAGCATTACTATTAAAAAGGCCTCCAAGTCCCACCAGGTGCGCTCTGCGGCGGGCGTGGGGAAGAGTTGGGCTGGGGCCCAGGGTAGCGAGAGGGGGTGGGATGGAGGATGCAGCGCTGTGATTTCTCGATAAAGCGTGGAGAAAGAGGGGGAGGAGGCCGGCCTCCCCGGGAAATTAACAAAACCTACACTTTGCAAAGTCTCCCCCATCCCCCTCCCCCGCGTTCTTCCCCGCGGCGCGCCTGCCCCTCCTCGCGGCTTCTGTTGTGACTCTGGCAGCCTATCCCGAGGGTGGGGAGATGCCGAGGAGCCAGAGCCGAGCGGTACTCCGCAGCATCACGTGCCGGGGTGGGGGCTATAAAATACCCAAGCCGGGGCGCCGGGCGGGGGACGTGAGGACCAGCCCTCTCCCGGGACCCCTTTGTTCCCAGCCCAGACGCCAACACCTCTGCGCCCCCACGGGCTTGACCGCCAGTGTCTGCGCGGCTCCTGGGGTAGAGCTCAGAACACTAAGGGGAGGGGTCGCCGCGGCCGGTCGGGCCTTCCAGCCACCCACCCCCCTCGACATGTCGCGCTCCTTCTATGTCGACTCGCTCATCATCAAGGACTCCTCACGGCCCGCATCCTCGCTGCCTGAACCGCACCCTGGGCCGGATTTCTTCATCCCGCTTGGCATGCCGTCCCCATTGGTGATGTCCGTGTCCGGTCCCGGCTGCCCATCCCGCAAGAGCGGCGCGTTCTGCGTGTGCCCTCTCTGCGTCACTTCGCACCTGCACTCCTCTCGGGGGTCTGTGGGTGCCAGCAGCGGGAGCGCAGGGGCCGGGGTTACCGGGGCCGGAGGCAGTGGGGTGGCTGGGGGCGCAGGGGCCCTGCCTCTGCTCAAGAGCCAGTTCTCTTCGGCTCCTGGGGACGCGCAGTTTTGCCCGCGGGTTAACCACGCGCACCATCACCACCACCCGCCACAGCACCACCATCACCACCATCAGCCCCAGCAGCCTGGATCCGCCGCGGCGGCAGCAGCAGCAGCGGCGGCGGCGGCGGCGGCCGCGGCGGCCTTGGGGCACCAGCAACACCACGCACCTGTCTGCGCCGCCACCACCTACAACGTGGCAGACCCGCGGAGATTCCACTGCCTCACCATGGGTAGGGCGGGGTCTTTGGGCCCCTGCACTCCGCGCCTTACGCGCTCCTGGAGCAAACTTTCCACCTCCGGTGGAGGAAGTGGGAGACCCGGCGGGACAGAGTGGAGAGGGAGGAGGGGCTTTTAGTGTAACTGTAGAGTCCGCCACGGAAGTTCGACGGAGGTGGAAGTTAGTTTACCAGCTTCTCCACTCAGCCTGGTGCGTTTCATTCCTAGTACCAGGTGCTCGAGTATCGCCTTATTAATATTGGGGCCTTAAGGACCTCGAACGTCACCGCGGAGAAACAAAAGGCTGCTTGAGGGTTGGGGTGGGTGTGTTTGAACCTGTGTGGCATCCCCACGTCTGGGCTGGCTAAAGCGTTTTGACGTTTTTGGCTAAGCCTGCATGCTTCTCCGCTAGGCTGAAAGAGAGACGATCAGACAGTGCGAATCCCCATCCCTCTTTAATCCTCTGACTTCGCGTCCTGTGCGTCAAAGACCTTTATTTGCTTTGCAGGTCTCTTTTCTCCCCCGCTAAGCAACGACGTGGCTGGAAATGGGAAAGGGATACAGGTGTTCGGTTGGGCTTTCCGGGATGGGTCCCTAAAACGCATCCTTGTTAGCACCTGAGGTGGGAGCCTTACCTCTCTGCCCTCTCTTCGCTTGTCCGCAGGAGGCTCTGACGCCAGCCAGGTACCAAATGGCAAGAGGATGAGGACAGCGTTCACTAGCACGCAGCTCCTGGAGCTGGAGCGAGAATTCTCTTCCAACATGTACCTGTCTCGACTCCGGAGGATCGAAATCGCCACTTACCTGAACCTGTCGGAGAAGCAGGTGAAAATCTGGTTTCAGAACCGCCGAGTGAAGCATAAGAAGGAGGGGAAGGGCACGCAGAGGAACAGTCACGCGGGCTGCAAGTGCGTCGGGAGCCAGGTGCACTATGCGCGCTCCGAGGATGAGGACTCCCTGTCGCCTGCCTCGGCCAACGATGACAAGGAGATTTCTCCCTTATGAGGGAGAGGGGGGCGCATCCCTCACATCCCCCGCTCCTGGAAGACCCGGCAACACCAAGGCTTGGGGGCACCAGGGGCCAAAATCCTTGTTCGTCGCAGTGGTCCCATCTGGAGAAGAAACGAACCTGGAAGTTCTGGAATGGACATGCCGGGCCTAATCTTTCCCGTCTCCTCCTTGACCTGTTTATTCGGGGCTCCAACTCGAAGTTATAGATTGTTTTTAAAAAATGTAAATAAGGTAGAATTCAACTTACTCTTGTAACAGAGGAAAAACAGGATTGGTTTAAGTTTAACACTGTATGGGGTTTTTGAAAGCGCATGTCATTTCCTCATCCCTACTGTCTTTCAGAACCTGATAAGAACACGGGGTTTATTGATTATTTTCTGTTGTTGTTTTCAAACAAAAACACTGAAGTTGCAAATAATGTAGAAAATTAGACCCTGTAGGTCTTGCTTTCTGAAATTTCCCCTGGGGAGAATTTAAAATCTAAGTCGCTGGAAGTCCTTTTGGATGTGAATAGTTTTACATAAAAATTATATTTATATTTATTTAAATAAATGAAACAAAACCAGGATTTGAAATTGGTTGTATTTGCTCTCCCTATCTCCTCCTGCCCCCTCCTCCAATGTCTAGAGAAAGGCAGGCATGGGGGAAAAGCTGTCTGAGGACTTCAAGGAAAGTGTTGAGTAAAAGCTTGGTAATGGGAGTCTCTTGACTAGGGGAGTTTGTGGCTCTATAGGTTTTCTATGTAACAGAAAGTTTTGCCAAGGAGACACCTTTAGTCATGATTGCACCTATGCGGTAGTGCCTCTCCATCCTCAAAGTAGGCAACCTCCTCACAGTTGATAGGACAAATCACTCCATTTAGAATGATACACAAGTAAACATTTCTTTAGCCAGGAAGGGTGAAAATACCCCATCTACTATTTCTTTTCTTCCTTCTGCTTCCTCATCTCTCTCAGTAGGAAAACTTGAATTATGTGAAGGAATTTGTAGAGTCAAAATAGTTTTAGGAAGAGCAACAATCTATCAAACAGGCCAGAGGCAAACAGTGGAAGCTTAAAAATGATGCTGCAAGCTGAATGAGCTTGTTTCCCTCAATGTTGAGAAACGAAAAAGGGGTAGGAAATATTCTGTTCAAAGATTTATGATCTCGCTTTTTCAAAGCAGCCCAGAGATGCCTTTAGACCTCTGAATTTCAGGGTTTCTTTTCCTGGTCTCCCTAACGTTTAGATAATTTGTCTCCCTTCTAGTCCCCTCCCCGGGCCACCCTTCCCATAGCCTAGCAGAGTCACTTCCTTTAAACCTGGTCCTCAGGAGACTTATTCCTAGCTCTTCCCTCAGCAGGGCAACCTGGCTCTCTCCGCAGTGCTGCCTGGGCTTGTTATCTTAGGGAGAGAAGTGAAGAAGCTGGAAACAGGAAAAGGAAGAGGTCTCATTCCCTGCAAGCTGATCCCCACTAATCCTCAACTAGTGTGATTTCTGATTAGGTTCTATAAAGATGCCACCCAATAGATTCAAGCCACAGGAATTGATGACGACACACATACACAAGGGCTTTAGGTCTGATTTACTTGAGGCTGATGGTACTGAACCTTATCAGGAGTAGTTGGGGCCTAAAACCGACCACAGTTTTCCCGGAGTGTTGTCTTTCTCTAACACACACACACTCAGTAGGCTTAGAAGGAAAACCCCTCTACACACACACACACACACACACACACACACACACACGGCTCTGAAGGAAATCTCTCAGAGTGTTGTCTTTCTCTAACACACACACACACTCAGTAGGCTTAGAAGGAAAATCCCTCTACACACACACACACACACACACACACACACACGGCTCTGAAGGAAAATCTCTCTTCGTTCCGACTCCAGCACGGTGCAAAGGGAGGAGGGCCCGCACTGTGTCAGGCTGAAAAGGGAGCTGCTGGCGATTTGTGCAATGTGCTGAGCTGGGTCCTGCGCCGAGGTTCCAGACAGCCGGCTCACTACTGCCCAGCCTGAGATGCTCAGGCCTCTGGATCTCTTTCCTCCCGTCTCTCACACGCAGAGCCCCGGGCTCTTCGCCCTGCCCGCCACGAAAGGGAGGAGGCGCACGCCCGCTGCCTTTCCAGGCCTCTATGCGCGTGAGAACAGAGGTGGGAGGAAGGGAGTTTTCAGGCGCAAAGAACAGGAGTTTAAGAGGACTAATTTCACCGCGGGAAATAAGAAGCACAAAGAGCGCCTGCTGCTGCTCTTTACGCTCATACCCAAAGCGAAGCTTCCTCTGGGCTGTGGGGAGATCCCTCTGTCCCTGTTCTGTCCACATCAAGCCCAGCCCCTCTGGGGTTGCGCGCTCGGGTTTAGACCTCCCGTAAGTCCTGACTAGCCCCCATCCCAAGCTGTAAGCCTCGTCCGGCTCCCGGATCCCAGGCCCTGCGCCCGGAGCGCGGAGCCACGCACTTGGAACACCTGGTACCGCGCGGTGCGCCCAGCTCTGCCATGCCGGAGAGAGCCACCGCGTCAACCCTGCTGAGATGGTTTGGATCTGCTTGGATGCCCCAGCCCCTCTTGGTCTGATCTTTGGGGAAGTTCCCTAGGGAAAGGAGAATAAACAAAGCATTTCTCTCCCGAGGCAAAAAAATTAATAAATAAAAATTAGGTACAGATACCTATTTAGATGTTGGGACACTCTCCGGAGAAGAAAAGTTTCCCCAGGGTTCCCAGGGAAGTCTTCCTTCTAGCACATCCGATGCAGAGTAGACTTTTTTGGGTCACTTTCGGAATAGAGTATGAAGCCTCCTGCTATGCTAGAATAAGTTTTATATGTTCCCCAAATCCCCACCCCTCAAAAAAAAATCAGTTGATGTTTTTGAAGTTTCCAAATCAGAATAATGCTTTGGTATTCTGGAATCGGTCTGATTCTAAAGGCCCACAGTTTCACTTTAGTTTAGGAACATTTAAGCTAACCCTTAGAAACTCACATTACCAGTTAAATAATCTTGATATCAAACACTGATTTAAGAGGAAAGTTTAAGATGTAGGGGGTCACCCTTGACAATTTCTCTACCTGGGAAGCACTGGATACCAGTTTCCAATATACCCCACTTGAAAAACAAAAAAGAAACTCTGTTCCCCCAGAGCATGACCTCTTAGAGAGGTCATGGAAAGAAAGACAGAATGGAAAGAAAGAGAATTAAAATGAGAATTAAAATGGAGCTTGCTCCACCAAGAGAAAATCCATGGGTAGCACTAGCTTGAGTGTGGTTGAGTCCATCTTTTTGAGAACAAATCTCATGTTGGCTTTAAACAGGAAAAGAGCTGAGGGTGGAAGTCAGGGTGGAGAGCAGGAAGGATGACCTGTCACCCACGTGCCCTGGCCCAGCCCAGACATTCAGAGCATAGAGGAGGAATAGAGACTTTTCCCCTTCACCCTCCCACTCAGCCACCAATAAATGTCGAAGGCCAAGGGCCTGATACTGATGGCAAACTAGGCCGAAAGCAAAAGGGACTCAGTAGCTCATTCTTAGGGTGCAGAGGGCCCATGTGATAGAGACATGGATACCCATAGATCTCTATTCCTCTGGGGTCCTTATTCTGAAGTGGCCATCATAGCTCCGTCCCTTTCCATCTCCCCTAAAGAATATCCAATAATTTTAGAAGAGACAAAACACTTGATGATGTGAAGTCTTTGATTTCTGACCTCCCCCTTCCTCTCCTCATTGCCTCTCCCTACATCTGCCACCAATTTTGTCCAGTTATATCTCATCAGGATTAGAAATGCAGTTTGCCTGGCCCACTCTAACTGTGGTCAGACAATTGCCAGAAAAGTGGTGGTTCTAACTAAAAGCCGACACAGAGAGCAACTGGGGCTCTGTATGTGCATGTGTGCAGTGTGTGCATGCATGAGGCATGTGTGCGTGTGAGAAAGAGACAGAGAGGGTCCATTGGTGGTGGTGATGTCGGTGGAAATGAGTGAGTTTTACCAGGTTTTCTTTTTCTTTTTGCTTCCCACTTGTACCTTCCCTGCAGGTTCCACTTACTTTTAATGGAACTCTTTGAGAGATTTCTTTGAGAGAGATGGGGAGGTGCTCAGTGTTGGGTTATGGGGAGGAAAACCAAGCTGAATATGGAGAGGTGACATGGAGAAGAGCTTTGGGGCAGGATCTCAAACCCAGCCTTATGTGTGAGAGAGCGAAGGAGAATGACACTCCAATAGAACCTATTTGCTAGAGGAAATTGGGTTTAAAGGAGCAATCACTCCTTTCAAAGGAGCTCCTCCCATCTTCTCCAAACACAGCCCAAAGCTGTCCTAGACGATGAATGCAGCTCAGTGCATCAAAGCAATTGTTCCTATTTTCATTATTCACAGAGAATCTTTGAATGTACCTGTTAAGGTGACAGACCTTTTAAAAGGGAACATTTTTTTTTCATGCAATTAAATGGTGCATTTACTAGGCTTCTATTAACATAATTTAATATAAATCTATTTTATAAATCTTTAGGCTCACATTACTGAAAATTGAGCTTCTCTTGAAAATATGCCCACATCTCTTCCTTAAATCACATAGAATAGAATGCAAAAACTTGCTATTCTACCCTACCTAGAAACATTAAAAGTAATAGAATCCTTTGTATTGTCTTCTGTTAATGGTAGGGGTATGAAGAAAAGGAGCAACTTGTCTCATAGAAGATGAGGAATTCCACAAGGACCCAAGGCTTCTACACCCAACATCCTGGCACTTGGAGTGGGCAACACAGGCTGGAACTAGGGAGGGGCCAAAGAAAAACAGAAACTTAAAGATATCTCTTAGGATCAGAGTTGAATCAGAACTCAGATTTAAAAAAAAAACAAAAACTAAAACTAAAAAAGAAAAAAAAAAACAGCAAAACTCCAACTTGCAAATAAATTTGGATTCCAGTTTCTTCTGTTTGGGGAAAGCAAATCTGAAGCCTGTGAGACCTCTAATGCTACTCCATGTGGTAATAAATACCCTTGTCTGTTGCCATAGGCAGACTACTTATTCTCAAGTGTACCCTCCAAAATCCTGGGGATCCTATTGTCTCTGAAAATAGTGTTTTGTGCTCTCTTAATATACTGATGTCAATGCCACTCTTCGGCAGTGGGTGCTGCTTTTCTTCAAGCTGAGCCCTATGTTTTCCTGAACCCTTGCTGTATCTTTGTAGAGCCTTCTAAATCCCAAACCCAGGAAGGCCCCAGGGGCTCCCCTGAGTGAATCCTAACAGATCGGAAGTGTATGCTGTGTGCTTAGGAAAGTAACTAGTTTCAGATTAATGAAGCAGTGACAATTTCAATCTGCTTAAAGACGGAGGTTGGCACTGCCCAGGCCTGAGCGTGGGGAGCTCGCCAGGCTGGGCTTTATATTGTCCCCTTTTCTGAAGAGCAGACAAAGATGGATAGAGAGACATTGAAAAGCAAGGGGAGTATTTCAAACAGTCTCATAAAGCAGGCTGTCACTTTAAGACAAGAACCATAGTGCTTTGATGACTTTGTATTAGCTGCACCATTTCAAACAGGAGACTTAAGTCTCTAGCGAGAGGGAGGAAAGGGGAGAGAGGAGAGAGAACGGAGAGAGAGAGAGAGAGAGAGAGAGAGAGAATGAATGTAGTAATATTTAGCCTGTGAGCACTGCAGCGAAAGTAATTCTAGGCAACTACTTGGTTTCTGAAGTTCAAGGAGAAACCACCCACAGCAGGTGCAGAGAAATAAAGGCAGGTGGGAGTTGCTCCCGATGGGAAAGAGCTCCCTGCCTGTGAGTGGCAGCCGACTCCAAGGAGCTGAAGCCAGCTTGGTCTCAGTTGGCTGGGAAGGGCTCAAGCAGGGTGAGGAGCTCTGCTGGCCCCAGACTTTGAAGGATTATAATGGAAATTTTCGCGAGTGTGAAAAAGGAGAAAGAGGGCATACTTTTGGGTACCTCCTTCACAAACCCTAATTTAGATTGTTTGAGGTCAAGCAGCACCAATGCCACCTTCCTCCTTTCCTTCTCCATTAATTAATAAGAAAGATTAATTATTAGGATTTTGAATGTCAATGCTTCAAAATGCCTTTGGCTAGAGGCTGATGAGTTGCTTAAGCCATATACATAGTTTAACTTGGGTAAGGCAGTCAAGACTTAGAGGTGTGTTTGCTGTCAGTCTGTCTTTATTTGGGGAAGGGGGGCTTAGCATCTGCTTCTCTAGTGGTCTCTTTCTGCCTGCATTTCTCAGTCTTGTCTCCGTCTCCTTCTGCCTTGATATCAGTCCCCATCCACCACTCACCCTTTGTTATCCCGGCCGGTTTCCCCATCCAGTCTCCCCTAGCCCTGGCTCAATCCTCCTAAGCCCAGGACCCCAGCTGGCTAAAGCTGCCATTCCTACTTGGGTCCTTATTTCTGGCACAGGCGACCCACTGCATCTTCGGTGTCAGGAAGTGAGTGGGTGGGCGGTAATGTAGTTTCACCCGCTGGATCGATAGTTATTGACAGCTTGGGTTTTTTTGTTTTTTTTTTTTTTTTTCCCTGCCTGTCAAAAAAATTTCTTTCTCTTTCTTTTCTTCTGTTTTTTTCTTTTTCTTTCTTGGATGCGGGAACCAGGACCACGAGACCGCGCAAGCTTTGAAGGCCGGCGAAAGGGCTCCCCAGTCGGTGGCGCTGGAGGGAGAAGCGTTTAGCCACTGTTTCACTAGGCACTATTTGAACCTTGCAACATGTGGTAATTTCTGGGGCAAGCTGAAAAGGGGGGATTATGTAGGAGGGACACAAGGAAATTAGCCAACGGTTAATTTAACTCGTTTTCTGCTAGACTTTTCGATACATCCTAATTGACTGAGGGGCAGGTGAAGCTCCCGCCCCATGCAGGCTCATTCACGGTGGGAATAAATGGCTCTTTCTCAACTCACACTGTTCACAATATATCATCAGGGAAAAGACATGCAATGAATATGTTGATTTTTTTATTAATGGAATTACACCCTGCCATGCAGGTGTGAGGGTAAAAACCTATACTGCAATGAAATAAGATTAACAATGAAATTAGAATTTTATTAGCTTTATATGTCACAGAGACCTGGATTTGAACTGTCAAAACAAGCAACAAGAAAAGATATTCTGAACGCAGCCCTGCCAATCAACCAGGAGAAACGAACAGCGTGGTTCTTGGGAGCCTCGCTTGGACCTTACGTGGGAAGCAAGTGGGTGGAGGACCTCGCGTGGGCAAAGGCTTGGTCTCCGGACCTGCAGGTAGTAGATGAAAAACACTACCTGGGTTAGGGAGGCCCGGCCTATAAAAGGCTCCAGCACAGGCTAGAGGGGCCTGGATGGCCCGAGGCCGCCGAGATGTCAAACGCATGGGCCGGGCACTCGCGGCCTGCAGGCCAGATTTCGCGTCCTCCAAATCAGCTGGCTAGGGCTGGCCGTGACCCGAGGGAATTGGAGAGAAAAGTCCAAACGCTGGGTGAGAGGCGGGATAGGGCGCCCTTTGGAAACCGCGCTGGGTTTTGTTACTCCGGGGCCCCCGGAGCTTCGGCGCAGCTACCTGGGTCTGGCAGGCGCAGAGGTGCCCTATGCAAATGGTTCACTATTAGGCGAGAAAGAAATACTTCAAATGGCCCTTTGTAACCTTCTATAGAAAATCGAGGTACTCTGCATGACAAAGCACAATTAAGCTTTCTATTCAGGAGTTCTGCAGCTGGTAGCCCATTGGGAAAGTGGGAGGAAACGCGAATATATTAATAGTGTGGCGAAAGTTTTTTGTGTGCGTGTCTTTTTCTAGGTCGGAGGCGGGGACGGGTGGTGGGTGGACGCAGAGGGGAGGAAGGCTCCGCCTTGGATCCTTGCCACCTGAACGACGTCGCCTCTGCCCACGTGGAAAGCCTCGCTTGTCTGGCAGCCGGGTTATGAATGGTCGCCGCAACCCCTACGCTCCCAGCAGGGCCAGGAGGACCCAGCGGGCACCAGCGTCCGGGCGGGGCGGGACGTGCGCCCAGGCCTCGCCTCCTGGCTCTCTTTGAGCTGGGACGCCCTCGATCGCCGGCTCAGGAAGGAGGCTCCCTAGCCCGTGCGCTTCGCCCGGGCGCCAAGGCAGGGATAGCTGGTGGTGGGCACCGGAGAGCACAAGGTGACGCTGCGTGGGGAAGAGACGTGGGAAGGGCAGAGCCAGATTATCCGTTCAGCTCCAATTTTCTCCACGCCCCACTCACCCCACAGCTGAGGTTTGCTTCCCAATTGCTCATTTGTAGAGTTTAGAGGGAAAAATGTGGTTTTTGCCTCTGAATAAATAAAGGGCCCTTAAAACCAACTCTGCTGATTATTCTGCGTTTTCCCTCTGGATCTATTTCACCCTCTTCTGCTCTGCTGGACGGCCTCAGACACTGAGCTTTGTGGACGGCATCAGTTCCTCCACTGGCAGGTGCTTGCCTCTGGCTTCCTTTTGCGTTTGGTGAGTAAGTGGTAGGCAAATAACCGAACAACCTGAGGATAGAGAAGTGCACATATATTGTTTATGGGAATGCTGTATTGTTCCAGTTCTGACAGTTGCTGCTTCTCTGTAGAAATTCTTTTCCTCTCTGAGAGCCTGTTTTCCTAGGCTCCAGCTTTTCATCAGGTTCCCCCTGTGCCTTCAGCCATGAAGTGGAAATGCCTTCTAGTTTCTGCTAGTCCCCTGGGTGCATCAAAATTGTTAGTTCCCTTAGCCCTACACACATCTCTGCAAATAGTCACTTTGTTGAAAAATGTCTTTTAGAAGCCTAGCTCACGTTGGTTACCTGGCTCCTGATCGGCCATGTTATGTTTAAGTCAACCCCTCTGTAAAAGCCAGGTCAACTCTCACCCCACTTTTGCTGGGACAGCTCCTGTGAGAGGAACTCCACCCTGTGGCCCATTTCATTTTTAGACAGCTTTGATCATTAGAAACTTTCTTGTGTTGGATTAGAATCTTCATTCAGTATTTTTAAGCCATCGGGTCCTACCAAGTTCTTTGTCCATGGAATTTCTAAGCGTCTGTCTTCTCCCTATTCCCAACTGTGAGGTAATTGACGACAGCAACTGCATCTTTCATGTCTGTATCCTCAGCATTTATCACAATGCCTAGCACATAGTAGATTCCCAGTAAATGCTAGCTGGGTCAGTGCATCATTTTACATCCACAAGTCTCTATCAGTTGCATTGGTCACGGAGGACTTAGAAACAGCTATGATGAAATACAGCTTGAAGATGGGATATAGCTATAGGTCTGTGTATACATGTGATAAATATATGTAAATAGTTCTATAGGCTAAATATCATGTACATAAGATAAATGTATTGAGAAGGTTCTGGAGTTAATCTGCATGTTTTACCATTTACTAGCAGTGTGACCTCAGACAATTCACTTCATCTCTCTGATTTCCACTTTCCTCATTTATAAAATAAGGATAATTAATAGTTGAGAATTAAATAAGGATGTTGATTATTAAATAAGGAAATAGATGTGAAGATATATAGTTATTTAGATAAAGTAGCCAGGAAAGGTCTGACAGAAGAAGTAACTTTGGAATAGAGACCTAAAGGGAGTGTGGGGAACTGACCACATGGCTTGCTGAGGCAACAGAATTCCAGACAGAGGCAGCAGCAAGTGCAAAGGCCTAGGTGGGAACATGTCTGAAATAGCTGGGGAACAATAAGGAGGGTGAGTGGCTAGCATAGAGTGAGTGTGTGGGGGTGGGGAGGGGGAGGTCAGAGTGACCGTGGAGTGGGTTCTGTAGGTCATCGAAAGGACTTTGGCATTTGAGTTAACCGGGAAGCCTTTCCAGCAGAAGATGGATGTGCTCTAATTTATGACTAATCAGGATGAATTCAGCTATTGTGTTGAAAGTAAACTTTCAGTAGGCAAGGACAGAGAAGCAGGGAAGTTAAGATGCTGTTAGATTTAGCCAGGTAAGAGATGATGATGGCCTGGATCACGGTGGGGATAATGGGGGTGATGACGGGAGAGATGGGAAAGGCTGAATTCTTGTATCTGTTTTAGTAGAGAAGTGGCCAGGATTTGCTGATAAACTGAATCTAAGGAGTAAGAGAAAGAAAAGGGTCAAGGATGATACCGAGGTCTTCATCCCTAGTATTTGTGGGAAAAAAAACTTGTCATTAAGAAGAATATAGGAGAAACAAATTTTAAGCTATGTTGTTTGGTATCGTAATTAGATATTGAAGTGAGGATATCACGAAGGCAAATGAAAAAACAAATCTCCAGTGAGAGCCAGACTAGAGCAATAAATCAAAGAGTCATGAACATGATGATAATATTAAAGTCCTGTGCCTAGGGAGAGTAAAATGTGGAAGAAGCCCAAGGACTAAGCACTAAAGAGCTCTAACATTTACAAGGCATGAAAAGAAATCATGGGGATGGGAAAGAACAGAGGAGAGGAGAAATAATGAGGTGAGCCCCATGATTGCCTTAGCTTTCTGCCTAGAGAGAATTTCCAGAACACAGCCCACAGATAGTAACTCAAACAAAAGTCAGCAATTTCCTTGAGTTGAGGAGACAGAATTAAGAATTAGGGCAGAACAAAGTGGCTAGAATTCACAGAACACAGTATTTTTGCAGGAGCAAACTCTCAGGAAGAAAGCTCTAGCTTTTTGCCACTTTCAGGCATTAAAGATGTTGAAGAGAGGATGTGGTAGGTCCACTGGTATAAAATTCCAGATTCCCTTGGGTCTTCTAGTGGGAACTGTGATCAAGAGGTAGCTGAACAGACTTCCCGCTGCTGGAGTAGATCATATGGTAATGGCTACAGTCAAAAAAGTCAAACCAGAGCTCAGAAAGAAGGTACATCCAGCAGTGGTCATTCAACAGAGAAAGTCATACCAGAAAAAGGATGGCATGTTTCCTTATTTTGAAGAGAATGCAGGGGTCATAGTAAATAATAAAGGTGAGATAAAAGTTTCTGCCATTGCAGGACTGGTTGCAAAGGAATGTGCAGACTTGAGATCCAATGCTGGTAGCACTGCATTTATTCTCCAGTATATTTGTAAAAAACTTAAAAACCTGCTAAAAAGCATTTGCTCCCAAACAAAGCTCTCGAAATCTGAAGGGGGGTTCCCTACAAGCTTTCAGCTGAGTATTGGTTAGTACTTGTGTATGAAGAGCCTGCCTGGAGACCAGAGAAAGAACACTGGAAAGAAGCAGGCTGAACAATCCATAGAGGTCATGTTGGCCTGAGAATAGTTTGTGTTCCCACTGAGCAGAAAGAAAGGCCTCCTGACGTACAGGGGTCATTTTATTCAAATATAATACTCAAAAGAGCACTATCTCAGTAGTAGATAAAAATTAGCCCCCGATATTAAAGACTACTCAGGTCTCACCTAACAAAGCTTAAAGACAAGCATTCAAAAAAAATTTTTTTCAAGTAAACTGAGTTAAGTTCAAAAATATTTAAAAGAATAAAAACAAAGACAAAACCCTAGAATCTAAGAGAGTATGATTCACAGTAAAAATGTAGCAGGTATTCAATTTGAAAATATTAGGCATGAAAAAAATAGCAAAACACAACACGAGAAGAAAAATCAACCAATAGAAGTAGACCCAGAAATGACATGTTTGGTAGAATTGGCTGACGAGAACATTAAAAACAACTATTATATTTGAAAATTGCCCTCATATATTCAGGAAGGTAGAGAAAAACATGAATATGATAAGAGGAGATCTGAAAGTTATATGAAAAAGACCCAAATAAAAATTATGGAGTCAGGTGCAGTGGCTTGTGCCTGTCATCTTAGCACTTTGGGAGGCTGAGGCAGGTGGATCACTTGAGGTTAGGAGTTTGAGACTAGCCTGGTCAACATGTCTCTACTGAAAATACAAAAATTAGCCAGGCCTGGTGGTGCATGCCTTTAAGCCCAGCTACTCAACTCAGGAGGCTGAGGCAGGAGAATTGCTTGAACCAGGGAGGTGGAGATTGCAATGAGTCAAGATCATGCTGTTGCACTCCAGCATGGGCGACAGAGAAAGACTTCATTTCAAACAAACAAACAAATTATGGAATTGATAAATACAATGTTTGAGGTGAAGAACATACCAGATCTAATTACAATAGTCATACACTGTAAATAATGTTTAATGACATAAAAGGCATAGGCATAGAAATTATTCAAAACACAATATAGTGTGATAAAAGAAAAGTGAAAAGAGGCTTGGCGTGGTCATTCACGCTTGTAACCCTAGCACTTTGAGAGGCTGAGGCTGGAAGATTGCTTGAGCCCAGTTGTTTAAGACCAGCCTGGGCAACATAATAAGATCATGTGTCTAAAAATAATTAGCCAGGTGTGGTGGCATGCACCTATAGTCCCAGCTACAGGAGACTGAGGATTACCTGAACCCTGTGTGGTTGAGTTTGCAGTGGGCCATAATTGGGCCACTGTACTCCAGCCTGGGTGACAGAGCAAGGCCCCATTTCAAAGAAAACAAATGGAAAAGAACTGAGCATCAGTGAGCTGTGCCATAACATCAAGTAGGGTATACATGCTACTGGAGTTCCAGAAGGAGAAGAAAGAGAAACAGGCAGCAAAAAAACATTTAGAGAAATCATGGCCTGGCTGGGCATGGTGGCTCATGTCTGTAGTTCCAGCACTTTGGGAGGCCAAGTCAGATGGATCACTTGAGGTCAGGAATTCAAGACCAGCCTGGCCAACACAACACAATGTCTATAGTTGTAAGCAATTTCATTATGATGTACCTTGGTAAAGTATTCTTCATGTTTCTTCTGTTTGGGGTCTGTTGAGCTTCTTGGATTTGTGGGCTGATCAAATTTGGAAAAATTTTGGTCATGATTTCTCCTTTTTTGTTTTTTTTTTTTGAGACAGTCTCACTCTGTTGCCCAGGTTTGAATGCAGTGGCACAATCTCAGCTCCCTGCAACCTCTGCCTCCTGGGTTCAAGCCATTCACTTACCTCTCCACCTCCCAAGTGGCTGGGATTACAGGTGTGTGTGATCATGCCCTGCTAATTTTTGTATTTTTAGTAGAGACAGGGTTTCACTATGTTGCCAAGGCTGATTTTGAACTCCTGGATTCAGGTGATCCTCCTGCTTCATCCTTCCAAAGTGCCAGGATTACAGGTATGAGCCACTGCATCTGTCCCACCTGGTTCTTTTTAGTCATGATAGTTAAATTCTGTAAAGATGTCAAAAATGATGAATTAGTGAACACTGAATATTGTTCGCAGGGTAAATACAGAGTTAGATTCTGTAAACCTCTGGTCACAACACTTTTGTCCAACAATCAATGCATAATCTTGTTTTATGTGTGTCTCTATTTCAAGACAGCTTATGTAATATATATCACTGATTTATTAACATGGAGTTCACAGCCAACTGCACTGTAACTAATGCCAGAACAAAGCTTGTCTAACACACACATAAGGCACATCCATGTCTTCTTGTACTAGGAACACCAGATAGAACTTTATCATTGCACCTCGGAGCCATTTTTTATTTTGAAAGATATATATGGCATAAAATTTACTATTTTAATTATTTGTCAGTGTACAGCTCAGTGACATTAAGTATTTTTATATTATTCTGCAACTATCACCACCATTACCCCTCTCCAGGACTTTTTCATCTTCTCAAACCAAACCTCCATACCCATTAAACAATAACTCCCTGTCTTCTGTCCCTTCCCTGACTACCATCTTCTGCTTTTCGTCTTTATGAATTTGAGTCCTCTACGTACCTCATTGTTCTGTGAAAGGCCTGTATATGCAAAGAAGCCCCCAAATACCAAAGAAGCTGAGAAATCAAAGAAGGAGGCAGACAAATCCAGTTTGTTGGTCTGGGATGATTTACCAGGAGAACTTATGAACCAAAGCATGGTTTTGGGGGCTGCAAGACAAATACATCTGAGTACCAAAACCTCCCAGACTCTTGGGGAGGCTGATGTCTTGGGGAAAAGTATAATTATATGTGCTTTGGAAGCAATGTATAGGTGCTACAGGAATCCCAGCCTATGATGTTTCTAACAGCATTAAGGGTTGCTTTGGAGGAAACTCACAGTGACTAGGTGTCCTACACAGAAAGTAATATGACAGCTAAATATTATGGAGGCATTTTTTGACTCAGGGTTAGTCAGAAGTCACACTTGTTCCCACACTCATATATGTGGAAGCATACAATATTTGTCCTTTTGTGACAAGATTGAATAATATTCCCTTGTATGTATATATCACGTTTTGTTTACTCATTCATTCATTGATGAATGCTGGGGTAGCTTCCATTTTCTGGCTATTATGAATAATGCTATAATCATAGTATGAACACTGGTGTAAAAATATCTCTTTAAGACCTTGATTTTAGTTCTTTTTTTTTTATTTTTTTGAGATGGAGTTTTACTCTTGTTGCCCAGGCTAGAGTGCAATGACACAATCTCTGCTCACTGCAACCTCCACCTCCCAGGTTCAAGCCATTCTCTTGCTGCAGGCTCTCAAGTTGCTGGGATTACAGGCATGCACCACCACGCCTGTCTAATTTTGTATTTTTAGTAGAGACGGGGTTTCTCCATGTTGGTCAGGCCGGTCTTGACCTCCCGATCTCAGGTGATCTGCCAGCCTCGAACTCCCAAAGTACTGGGATTACAGGCGTGAGCCATTGCACCTAGCTGATTTTAGTTATTTGGGTATACACCCAGAAGCGGAATTGCTAGATCTTATGGTAACTCTATGTATAATTTTTTGAGAAATTGCCATACCATTTTTCACAGCAGGTGCACCATTTTACATTTTTCCTCAGTAATGCACAAGGGTTCCTGTTTCTCCACATTTTCATCAACGCGATATTTTTGTTGTCATTTTTTAAAATAATAAATGATAGCCATTCTAATGCATGCATGTGAAGTGGTATTTTATTGTGTTTTGTTATTAATTTCCATAATGCTTACCGATGTTAATCTCTTTTTTTTTTTTTTTTTGGAGACAGGATCTTGCTCTGTTTCCCAGGCTGGAGTGCAGTGGCATGATCTTGGCTCACTGCAATCTCCACCTCCTGGGCTCAAGCCATCCTCCTACTTCAGCTTCCCAGGTAGCTGGGACCACAGGTGTGTGCTGCCATGCTCTGATAATGTTTTTGTTTTTTTTTTTTTTTTTTTGGATTTCTAGTAGAGACACTGTTTCACCATGTTGGCCAGCTGGTCTTGAACTTTGGCTTCATGTGATCTTTCCACCTCAGACTCCTAAAGTGCTTGGATTACAGGAGAGCCACTGCACCTGGCCTCATGTTGACCGTATTTTAATGTATTTATTGGCCATTTGTGTTATTTTGAAAACCATTTATTTGAACCTTTTGCTCATTTTAAAATCAGGTTGCTTGATTTTTTTGGTTGTTGCATTTTAAAAGTTCTCTACATATCTTGAATATCAATCTCCTATCAGATATGTGATTTACAAATACTTCCTCACATTTCATGAGTTCCCTTTCACCCTGTTGATAGTGCCCTATAATGCACAAAAGTTTCTGATTTTGAAGAAATCCATCTTGTCAATTTTTTCTTCCATTGCCTATGCTTTTGATGTCATACCCAATAAATCATTGTTAAACTCCATATCATAAAGCTTCTTCCCTATATACATATATTTTTTGAGACAAGGTCTTACTCTGTCACCCAGGCTTGAGTGCAGTGGTGTGATCACAGCTCACCGCAGGCTCTACTTCCCAGACTCAAGTGATCCTCCCACCTTAGCCTCCTGAGCAGCAGGGACTACACGTGTTCACCACCACACCTGGCCAATTTTTGTATTTTTATAGAGACAGGGGTTTCCCCATGTTGCCCAGGCTGGTCTCAAACTCCTGGGCTCAAGCAATCTACTCTTCTTGTCTTCCCAAAGTGCTGGGATTACAGGCATGATCCACCACCCCTAGTTTTGTGTTTTATTTTAAGAGAGTTTATAGTTTATAGTTGGGTCTTTGATCCATTTTGAATTTATTTGTTTTTAAAATAATTTTAAAATTTTTATTGTGGTAAAAAATAACATAAAACATATCATCTTAAGGCACTGGGGGTGATGACTTCAATGTGTGAATCTGAGGGGACACACCCAATTTAACCTGTAATAGCAGAATCTGAGGAAAAACCAGGTTTTTATCCTTGACTGTGTTGACTTCAGTAAACCCAAGTGATATTTAAGCAAATATTCTTTAATTATCTGATGATAAACATAAAGCTCTTGAGCAAATGTGAGCCCAAAATACAAAATAAATAAACAACTCTGCCCCTTTCCTCTCACAGCATATTTTATCATCTGTGTAACTGTATCAGACCCTCCCAACTTCTACTTACGTCTCCCCCAAAGGCACAGCATCTGGAAGGGTCACCGAGCCAGGAATTTCTGGGTATCTAGTTATGCATATACACTAAAATAGGGTTTTAAAAAGTGTGGTTAAAAAAATAAATCATAAAAGTTACCATATTAACTATTTTTTTTTTTTTTGAAATGGCGTCTGGCTCTGTCGGCCAGGCTGGAGTGCAGTGGTGCTATCCTGGATCACTGCAGCCTCTGCCTCCCAGGTTTAAGTGATTTTCCTGCCTCAGCCTCCCAAGTAGCTGGGATTACAGGCACACACCACCTTGCCCAGCTAGTTTTTGTATTTTTAGTAGAGATGGGTTTTCACCATGTTGGCAAGGCTGGTCTCGAACTCCTGACTTTAGGGGATCTGCCCACTTCGGCTTCCCAAAGTGCTAAAATTACAGGAATGAGCCACCACACTCAGCCCATAGTAACTATTTTTAAGTATACAGTTCAGAAGTGTTAAACATATTTATGTTGTTATGAAACAGGTCACCCGTACTTTTTCATCTTGTGGAACTCAAATTCTATATCCATTAAACAACATCTCCCCATTTTCCCTTTCCCTCATCCCTGGTAACTGCCATTCTACTTTCTATATCAATGAATTTGACTATTTTGGATACGTTACATAGGAAGAATCATACAGTGTTTGTTCTTCTGTAACTGGGTTGTTTCATTTAGCATAACATTCTCAAAGAATCTATTTTGCTGCATGTGACAGGATTTCTTTCCTTCTTAAGGCTGCATAGTATTTCATTGTGCATATATATTACATTTTGTTTATTGATTCATCCACTGATGGACGTTTAGGTTGCTCCCAACCCTTCACTATTGTTAATAGTGCTGCTAGATACAGGTGTTTGCAAATCTGTCTTCAAAACACTGATTTGAGTTCTTTTGGAGATGTACTCAGAAGTGGGATTGCTGGACCGTATGGTAGTTCTGTTTGAACTTTTTGAAGAACTGCCATACTGTTTTCCACAGTGGCTGTATCATTTTACAGTCATACCAACAGTGTACAAGGGTCCAAGCTTCTCCATATTCCTGCCAATACTTGCTATTTTCTGGGGTTTTGCTTGCTTGTTGTTTTTTGATATTCTAAGAGGTGTAAAGTAACATCTCATTGTGGTTTTGATTTGCTTTTCTTTGATGATTAGTCCTGTTGAGCATCTTTTCATGTGATTGATGGTCATTTGTACATTATCAATGAAGAAATGTCTATTCAAGCCGATCCTTTATCCATTTTTTCCCTTTTTATTTTAGGGTCAGGGGTACATGTACAAATTTGTGATATAGGTAAACTGTGTGTCACAGGAGTTGGGTGTACAGATTATTTTGTCACCCATGTAATCAGCATAGTACCCGATAGGTAGTTTTTTCATCCTCACCCTCCTCCCACTCTCCACCCTCCAGTATTCCCTGGTGTCTGTTGTTCTCCTCTTTGCGTCCATGTGCACTCAGTGTTTAGCTCTCACTTACAAGTGAGAGCATGCAGTGTTTGGTTTTCTAGTTCTGTATTTGCTTAAGATAGTGGCCTCCAGCTCCATCCATGTTGCTGCAAAGGACATGATCGCATTCATTTTTATAGCCACATAGGTGACTTTACCCAATTTTAAAATGGGTGGATTTTTTTTGTTGTTGAGTTGTAGTTCTTTACATATTCTGGAGCCCTTATCAGATATAGGATTTGGAAATATTTTCTCCCACTCCATAGGTTCTTTTTTCACTCTGTGGACTGTGTCCTTTGATGAACAAAATTTTTTGAGTTTGATGTAGTTCCATTTGTCTTTTTTTTTTCTTTTGTTTCTTGTGCTTTTGGTGTCTTTTCCAAAGGAAGAAATCATTATCTAATATTTATCATTATCCAGTGATATCCACTAAATCATTGCCAAGTTCAGCGTCATGAAGCTTTTCCCCTATTATTTTTTGAAACGGAGTTTGGCTCTTGTTGCCCAGGCTGGAGTGCAGTGATATGATCTCGGCTCACTGCAACCTCCACCTCCTGGGTTCAAGCAATTCTCCTGCCTCAGCTTCCTGACTAGCTGAGATTACAGGCATGTGCCACCACACCTGGCTAATTTTTGTATTTTTAGTAGAGAAAGGGTTTCACCACATTGGCCAGGCAGGTCTCAAACTCCTGACCTCAGGTGATCCACCTGCCTCGGCCTCCCAAAGTACTAGGATTAGAAGTGTGAGCCACCACGCCCAGTCTGACATCCAGTTTTTTTTGACACTATTTGTTAAGGAGTCTGTCCTTTCCCTATTGAGTGCTCTTGATAGCCTTGTTGAATAATCATTTGACCATATATGAGAGGGTTTATTCCTGGGTTCTGTATATTCTTCCACTAGTCTCTAAATCTGTCTTTATGCCAGTACCAGTCTATTTTGAGTACCATACCTTTGCAGAAAGTTTTTAAGTCAGAAAATATGAGACTTCTAACATCTTTTCCAAGATTGTTTTGGCTATGTGGAGGTTCCTTGAGATTCTATGTGGATTTTAGGATGGACTTTTCTATTTCTGCAAAAAATATCATTGGGATTTTGATAGGAATTGCATCTGCGGATCACTTTGGGTAGTACTGACATCTTAACAATATTAAGTCTTCCATGAACACCAGATGTCTTTCCATTTGCTTATTTCTTTGAACAACATTTCATAGTTTTCAGTATACAAGTCTTTTGGGGGCCACTTTAAGCAGTGAAATCATCCACACGGAAAGCACAACATGTAAACAATGTGGCACTAACTAGACCAAAAATAGGACATTTATTTACAGTAGGAGAGCTGAAGCAAAGAAGACACGCATTGCCTTACTTCATCTGATTGGATTGTGTACCTCAAGGGACTCAAAGTTTTTGCTGCTCTGAGCATGTTCACAAATAACTACAGAAGTACCACATAGATTTTGGAGTTTAAAACAAATTTTGGCAAGTAGGTGACTTTACACATATGGAATCTATAAATAATGAGAATCAAGTGTACACAGAAGTAAAGTAAAAGGCAACAATAGCACAGAAACTGGGAGAGAAAAATGGGCTTACAGTATTGTAGGGCTCTTAGACAATAGGTCGAATTCTTATATAAAAAATGTTTGGCCGGGCACAATGGCTCTCACGCCTGTAATCCCAGCACTTTGTGAGGTTGAGGCGGGCGGATCATGAGATCAAAAGATCGAGACCATCCTGGCCAACATGGTGAAACCCCGTCTCTACTAAAAATAGAAAAATTAGCTGAGTGTGGTGGCATGCACCTGTAAGTCCTAGCTACTTAGCAGGCTGAGGCAGGAGAGTCACTTGAACCCGAGAGACAGAGGTTGCAGTGAGCTGAGATTGTACCACTGCACTCCAGCCTGGGCAACAAAGGAAGACTCCATCTCAGAAAAAAAAAAAATGTTCTAGGACAGGCACAGTGGCTCATGCCTACAATTCCATCACTTTGGGAGGCTGAGGTGGGTGGATCACCTGAGGTCAGGAGTTTGAGACCAGCCTGGCTAACATGGTGAAACCCTGTCTCTATTAAAAATACAAAAATTACCTACGCATGGTGGCACATGCCTGTAATCTCAGCTATTTGGGAGACTGAGGCAGGAGAATTGCCTGAAACTGGAAGGCAGAGGTTTCAGTGAGCCGAGATTACACCACTGCCCTCCAGCCTAGGCAACAGAGCAAGACTCTGTCTCAATTAAAAAAATAAATTAAAAAAAGGTAATCTAATATTATCTGAAAAGAGACTGTGATAAGTTAAGAAGGTACACTGTAGACTTTGCCGGCTGTAGTTGTGTATGCCTATAGTCTCAGTTACTTGAGAGACTGAGGTGGGAAGATTGCTTGAGCCCAGGAATTCCAGGTTGAAGTGAGCTGTGATTGCAGCGCTGCACTCCAGTCTGGGTGATGGAAGTCAGATCACGTCTGAAGGAAGGAAGGAAGGAGGGAAGGAAGGAAGGAAGGAAGGAAGGAAGGAAGGAAGGAAGGAAGGAAAGAGAGAGAGAAAGAACAAGTGAAGAATGTACACTGTACACCCCAAAACAACAGTCAAACCCAGACAGAAGAGAACAAATAAAAAAAGATACAACCAACTAGCTAATAAAGACTATAAAATATTTAAAAGTAGTACTAGTGAGATATAAAGAATTAAAGGAACTAAAAAGTCCACTAATGAAATCATAATGATTGAAGCAGGAAATTGACCAAATGTGAAGTGTTGGTGTATACTTTCAGCATATTAGGAGAAAGGCAACCTGGAATCTATTCCAGGGAAATAGTCAGGACATGCAGTCTTGTTGCTTTTACCCCCCATGTCTCTCCAAAGATGATGATGGGCCCATCTTCTCTTTTTTTGATCCTAATGACCAAGCGTTTATATTATTGAGGAGTAACTGTTCTGAGTTATGGCAATTTTTAGTCAAGGAAACAATTCTTCCAAGTGTGATTAGTTTGTGCTAACTAGCTGGTGTTATTATGCTGAAATGATCTGAGCTGTTTTAATCTATGCAGGGCTACTGAGCAATGCAAACACATTTTTATGATTGTAAGTAAACTTTAAAAAATTACTCCTGGATATATGTCCAGAGTCAATGTGTATAGCCTTACTAAAGAGATGAGCGTTGTGATAGTATATGTAAAAAGCTCAAAGAATCCAAAAACATCTTTAAAGAAGTATGTATATACATACACACATATGTGTGTGTGTGCGTGTGTGTGTATATATATATATTCTTTGGAGACAGGGTCTCACTCTGTCCGCCAGGCTGGAGTGCAGTGGCATGATCATGGCTCACTGCAGCCTCAAGCTCCTGGGCTCAAGCGATCCTTCTACCTCAGTCTTCTGAGTAGCCGGGACCACAGGCACATGCCACCATGCCTAGCTAACTGTTTTGTTTTGTTTTGTTTTTTGTATTTTTTGTAGGGATGAGATTTTACCATTTTGCCCACGCTGGTCTCGAACTCCTGAGCCCAAGCGATCCACTTGCCTCAGCCTCCCAAAGTGCTGAGATTACAGGTGTGAGCTACCACACTTGGCCAAGAAACCATATTTTTTAAAACATCTGGAAAAATAGTCACCTATATATTGAGTTGAAGCTTACCAAAATAAAAGTTTTATTTATTTATTTATTGTTTTTGAGATGAGGTCTCACTCTGTCACCCAGGCTGGGGTACAGTGGCGTTATCACAACTCACAGCAGCCTCAACCTCCCAGGTTTAAGCAATTCTTCCTCCTCAGCCTTCTAAGTAGCTGGGAGTACAGGCGTGCACTACTATGTCCAGTTAATATTTTATTTTTTATTTTTTATTTTTTTAGACACAAGTTCTCGCTATGTTGCCCAGGTTGGCCTTGCATGCCTAGGCTCAAGCGATCCTCCTAGCTCCCAGAGTGCAGGGACCACAGGTGTGAGCCACCATGCTCAGCCCCAACAATTGTATATAAGAGTTACAGTTGATCTAAAATTTCACCAACTCTGTAGACTCAGGCTTCTTAACTTTTGGCAATCTAGTGGGTGTAAAGTACAGTTCCTTATGGTCTTACTTGCCTAATTACTAAGGAGTTTGGGGAATTTTCATATGTCTTTTCACCATTCATAGTTCCTCTTTTGTGAAATGCCTGCTGGCCAGAGCTATATTGCATCATGTGTGTTTTACTGATTTACTGTTTTACTGATTACTAATTTTTTGGACTTTGGATATTCTGGATACTAACCATATAATAAGTATAGTAAATAGCTTCTTTATTTCTCTATGGTGCCTTTTAAAGAACAAAAGTTCTTATTTATTTTTTCTTTTTTTGAGACAGAGTCTCACTCTGTCACCCAGGCTGCAGTGCAGTGCTGTGATCTCGGCTCACTGAAACCTCCACCTCCTGGGTTCAAGTGATTCTTGTGCCTCAGCCTCCTGAGTAGCTGGGATTACAGGCATGCACCACCATGCCCAGCTAGTTTTTGTATTTTTTAGTAAAAATGGGGTTTTGCCATGTTGGCCAGGCTGGTCTCGAACTCCTGGCCCCAAGTGATCCACCCACCTTGGCCTCCCAAAGTTCTGGGATTGCAAGCATGAGCAAGTTCTTAATTTTAATGTAACTGAATTTATCTGTGCCTTTCAATCTTGTTTAAGAAATACTTCCCTATCTTAAGATTATAAAAATATTATCCTATTAACTTTATCTAAGAGAGTTCACGTTTTGTATATAATACAGCAGAAACTGCTTTTTTTGTATGATATTTGATACGTACAAGATTTTCTTTTTCTTCTCATAACCTATTGTTCCAACACTATTTACCGAATAGTTCAGCTTTTTTGTCATAAATCAAGTGTCCACATAAGCGTGGGCCTTTTTTTTCAGGCTCTCGATTTTGTTCAGATGACTACTTTGTCTATCTGAACTGATACCAAGCTGTCTGAAGTACCATGTCACCTATGATAAGTCTTGCTATCTGACAGGGCATGTCCTCATTCATGTTTTTTTTTTTTTTAAATTCAGGGCTATTTTAATTATTTTGGGGTCTTAGAATCAGCTTAAGTTACTCAAATATTCCTTTTGGGAGTTTTACAGGAAAAGCATTGAATATGCAGGTAAATGTGGAGGATGTTGTGAAATGTACAATGTGTAATTGTATTAGAAACACTGTATAATGCTAAGTGTTCTCTTATGAATGCTGTGTGTTTCTCCTTTGCAGTCTTCTTAATATCTTTTATTTCTAGGTGCATATATTTATTATTGCTATTGTAAATTTTATCTTTTGAAATTTTGAAATCAAAATTTTAATAATATTGATTCTTCCAATCCATGAATATGAATATGTTTCCATTTTTAAGTGTCCCCTTCAATTCCTTCCATCAGTGTTTTGTACTTTTTATTGTAGAGATATTTCACATCTTTGGTTAACTCCTGGGCGTTTAATTTTATTGTGGCTATTGTAAATGGCACTGCATTTTTTATTCATTTTCAGATTGTTTACTGTTGGCATACAGAAATGCTGCAAATTTTTGTATGTTGGTTTTGTATCCTGTGACTTTACTGAATTTGTTTATTAGTTCTAATAGTATTTTGATGGAGTCTTTAGGTTTTTCTAAATATAAGATTATATCATCTAGAAATAAGGATAATTTGACTTCTTTCTTTCCAGTTTGGACGCCCTTCATCTTTGTTTAATTGTTCCACTTAGGACTTCCAGTAGTAGACTGAATGACAATGGTGAAAGTGGGCATATTTGTGTTCCAGATCTTAGAGAAAAGGCTTTCAGTTTTTCCCCATTCAGTATTATACTAGCTGTGAATCTGTCACATATGACTTTTATTATGTTGGTGTATGTTCCTTCTATCTAAGGTTTTTTGAAGTTTTTTTTTTTTAATCATGAAGGGATGTTGAATTCTATCAAAGGCTTTTTCAGCATCAATTGAAATAATCACATGGTTTTTGTCTTTCATTCTGTTGATATGGTGTATTATATTACATTGATTGATTTGTGTATGTTGGACCATTCTTGCATCCCTGGGATAAGTCTTACTTTATCATGATGAATGAATGATGTGTTTCGTGTATTGCTGAATTAGTTTGCTAATATTTTGTTGCCAATTTTTGCAATAAAATTCATTAGAAATATTGGTCTGTAGTTTTCTTTTTTTGATGTGTGTTTGTCTGGTTTTGGTATCAGGATAATACTGGCCTTGCGGAATGAGTTTGGAAGCATTTCTCCTCTATTTTTTATTTTATTTTATTTTATTTTATTTTAGGTTTTGGGGTACATGTGAAGAACATGCAAGATTGTTGCATAGGTACACATGTGGCAGTGTGATTTGCTGCCTTCCTCCCCATCACCTATATCTGGCATCTCTCCCCTTGCTATCTCTCCCCAACTCCCCACCCCCCACCGTCCCTCCCCTTCTCTATTTTTTTAGTTCAGTTTGAGCAGGATTGGTATTGTTTCTTCTTTAAATGTTTGGTAGAATTCAGCAGAGAAGCTATTAGGTCCCAGGCTTTTCTTTGCTGGGAGACTTTTTAATTACGGCTTTGATCTCGTTGCTTGTTATTGGTCTGTTCAGATTTTGGAGTTCTTTATGGTTCAATCTTGGTAGGCAGGTTGTATGTGTTTAGGAATTTATCATTTCCTCTAGATTTTCCAATGTGTTGGCAAACAGTTGCTCATAGTAGCCACTAACGATCCTTTGAATTTCTGTGATATCAGTTGTAATGCCTCCTTTTCATCTCTGATTTTATTTATTTTGGTTGTATCTTTTTTTATCTTTTAGTCTGGATAATGATTTGCCAATTTTATATTTAAAAAACAACTTTTTGTTTTATTGATCTTTTGTATTTTTCCTTCATTGTAAATTCATTCATTTCTGCTCCAATTTTTTTTTTCAAGATGGAGTCTGGCTCTGTCACCCACAATGGTGGACGCGTGATTTTGGCTCACTGCAACCTCCACTTCCTGGGTTGAAGTTGTTCTTCTGCCTCAGTCTCTTGCGTAGCTGAGATTACAAGTGCATCACACCCGGCTAATTTTTGTATTTTTTTTTTTTTGAGATGGAGTTTTACTCTTGTTGCCCAGGCTGGAGTGCAATGGCTTGATCTCAGCTCACCTCAATCTCTGCCTCCCGAGTTAAAGTGATTCTCCTGCCTCAGCCTCCCAAGTAGCTGGGATTACAGGCATGTGCCACCACACCTGGCTAGTTTTGTTTTTTGTTTGTTTGTTTGTTTTGTTTTTTAGTAGAGATGGAGTTTCTCCATGTTGGTCAGGCTGGTATCAAACTCCCAACCTCAGGTGATCTGCCCGCCTTGGCCTTCCAAAGTGCCGGGATTACAGGCATGATCCACTGGGCCCAGCCAATTTTTGTATTTTTAATAGAGATCAGGTTTCACCATGTTGGCCAGGCTCGTCTTGAACTCCTGACCTCAGGTAATTCACCCGCCTTGGCCTTCCAAAGTGCTGGGATTACAGATGTCAGCCACCACGCCTCACCTGCTCTGATCTTTGTTATTTTTTTCTTCTGCTAATTTTGAGTGAGGTTTGCTCTTGCTTTTGTAGTTCTTTAACATAGATCATTAGGTTATTTATTTGAAGTTTTTCTTCTTTTTCGATGTAGATACTTAAAATTACAAATTTCCCTCTTAGTACTGCTTTCGCTGTATTGCATATGTTTTGATATGTTCTGTTCCCATTATCATTGGTTTCAATAAATTTTTCAATTTCCTTCTTAATTTTGTCATTGACCCACTGGTCAGTCAAGAGCATATTGTTTAATTGCTTTGTATTTGTATAGCTTCCAAAATTCCTCTTGTTATTGATTTCTAGTTTTCTTGCATTGTGCTCAGAGAAGATGTCTGCTATTATTTCAATTACTTTGAAATTTTTAAAGACTTGTTTTGTTACTTAACATATGGTCTATCCTTGAGAATTATCCACGTGCTGAGGAGAATGTGTATGCTGCAGTCTTTGGATGAAATGCTCTGTAAATATCTATTAGGTCCATTTGTTCTATAGTGCAGTTTAAGCCTGATGTTTCCTTGTTGATTTTCTGTCTAGAAGATTTGTCCATTGGTGAAAGTGGGATGTTGATGTCTCCAGCTATGATTGCACTGAGGGCTGTCTTTTTACCTCAAATAATATTTGCTGCTTCATATATCTGGATGCTCCCGTGTTGGGCGCATAAAATTGTTATATCCTCTAGCTTAACTGACTCCTTTATTGTTATATAGTGACCTTCTTAGTTTCTGTCACCTACAGAGACAAAGAAGGTTACTCTGTAATGATGAAAGAGTCAATTTTTGTTTAGTTTTGTTTTGTTTTTTGAGACGAAGTCTCACTCTGTCACCCAGACTGAAGTGCAGTGGTGCAATCTTGGTTCACTGCAATCTCTACCTCCTCGGTTCACGGCTCAAGCAATTGCCCTGCCTCAGCCTCCTGAGTAGCTGGGACTGCAGGTGTCCGCTACCACGCCCGGCTAATTTTTGTATTTTTAGTAGAGATGGCGTTTCACCATGTTGGCCAGGCTGGTCTCCAAATCCTTATATCAAGTGATCCACCTGTAATGTCAGCACTTTGGGAGGCTGAGGTCAGGAGTTCAAGATCAGCCTGGCCAACATGGCGAAACCCCGTGTCTACTGAAAATACAAAAATTAGTTGGGTGTGGTGGCACACACCTATAATTCCAGCTACTTAGGAGGCTGAGGTGGGAGGATCATTTGAATCCAGGAGGCAGAGGTTGCAGTGACAAAATCACACCATTGCACTCCAGCCTGGATGACAGAGTGAGACTTCATCTCAAGGAAAAAAACAAATTCTGAATTTCTGTTCTGTGCTATCTTAGATATATTTGAGTTTCCTCAACACAGCTATTTTGAATTCTCTGTCTGAAAGGTCACATATCTCAGGACTGGTCCCTGGTTCCTTACTTATTTTATTTGGTGAGGTCAATTTCTCCTGGATAGTCTTGTTGCTTGTAGGTGTCTGTTAACATCTGGACATTGAAGAGCTAGGCATTTATTGTAGTCTTCACAGTCTGGGCTTATTTGTGCCCTTACTACTTGGGAAGGCTTTCCAGGTATGTTGAAGGAATTTGGGCCTCAAGTCCAATAATATTATTGTTCTTACTGACTCATAGAGGTATGCTTTGGTAGTCTTGGATAAGATCTGGAAGAATTCTCTAGATTACCAGGCAGAGACTTATTTTTTTCTCTTGCTTTTTCACAAACAGAGTCTCTCCCCTACTCTGTGCTGAGTCTCCTGGAACTGGAGGTGAAGGAACGCAAGTATCGCTGCAGCCACCACCACCAGGACCATGCTGGCTCGGACCTGAAGGCAGCACAGCGCTGGGTCCCACCCAAAGCCCACTGTAACTATCTGGCTACCACCTAAGTTCATTCTAGGCCCTGGGGCCCTATGATAAGCATATGGCAAAGCCAGCCTAATTTATGTTCCTACCTTCAGGACAATGAGTTTCTCCAGACCAAGGTTGGTCCAGAGATGCTGTCTGAGAGCGAAGAATTGATGTCAAAAGCCTTAGAAATGTGAAACACCAGGTATTCTACTCTACTGCAGTAAAGCTGGTGCTCAAATCACGACACAAAGTCCTTCCCACTTTTCCCTCCCTGTGGCCACTGCCACCAGCAGCCCATGAGGGGTTCTGCGAGGCTATTGCTGATGTTCACTTAAAGCCCAAGGGCCCTTTTGTCACCTTGTGATGAATGCTGCCAGACCTGGGACTCACTCTTCAGAGTAGTGGGCTCCCTTCTGGTCCATGGCAGGTCCAGAAGTGCTGACTGAGATCCCAGGCTTGGACTCAGGGACCTGAAGAGCCTGCTTATTGCTCTACCACACTGTGGCTGAGCTGGTACCTAAAGTGCAAGACAGAGTCCCCTTTACTTCCCGCGCCCCTCCCCCGCCCCCGTTTTTCTGAAACAGAAAGTCTTTCACTGTAGCTACCACAGCTGGGCATATGCTGGGTCACACTTGAAGCCAGCATATCTCAGATCCCAAGGCCCATAGTGTATTACCTGGGAATTGCTGGTGGCTATTCAGGGCCCAGGGTTCTTTTGTCAGGAGAGGATGAATCCTGCCAGGTCTCCACTATGAGAGGGGAGCACTAAGTTCAATGTAAAGTCCCCCGTTGCTGTAATCTCCCTCTCCCAAGCACCAAATTTCTCTGCACCACACGGCCCCTGCTTGGGGTTGAGGGAGGGGTGGCAAAAGCATCCCCACCAAGCCACCCCAGCTGATGTCTCAGTAGGTCACATGCCCACCCAGTCCACCGGCTGCTCAGCACTAGAACTTGCCTAGGAATCGCACTCCTTGTGACCTAGACTGACCCTGAAGTTCACTTAGTGCCCCAGTGCACACTAGCCCATGGTAGTGAGGCTTGCTGGAACTCAAGCTCCCACCACTGGGATGAACAATTCCTCTCTGGCTAGAGCCAGGCCAAATGTTCCTTCTGTGAGTGAACGTCAGCTGAGTAGAGCCTGGTTCTGCTTTCCGTAACAGGAGAGCACTGGGTTTAATGCAAAGCCTCGTAATCACTGCACTCTCCCTCTCCCACATCCAGATTCTCTGTGCCACATGGCCACTGCGGCGGCGCAGGGATGAAGGCGGGCTGGCGTCAGTGCTTCCACACTGGCTTTCCTGCCCTCTTCAATGTCTCTTTCAGAGATACAAAGTGAAAATAAGGCACTGTGATTGCTCACCTGAGTTTTGGTTCTGATGATGGTGCTTTTTGTGTGTAGTTGTTGTTAAAATGTAGTGTTCCTATGTGGGGGATGAACGGTATAAGCTTCTATCAGCCATCTTGCTCTACCCCATTCTCAGTTAATTTCTCAGGCACCAATTAGTGTGAGTAACTGTAATATGTCCCTTACCCAATGTGCACAGCAAGTCAATCTGCTGAAACATTGGGTTGCAGCAGAGAAAGAGGTTTAATCAAAGGGCCACTAAATGAGGAAATCGGAAGTAACCTAAAATCCGTCTCCCTGAGGAGTTTGGGGTTAGGGTTGTTAAGGGTTTTGGAATGAGGTGAAGTGTGAAGACATTGTTTGGTCAAAGAGTGCAGGGTGAAGCCATGGGCCAGGGAGATGAAGCAATGTGTTTTCAAGCTGATTCCGTTCTGCTGTGCGGGTCTTCAAACTGGTGGGCATCAGCCATTCCACTGGAATTCAGAGTCTGCTTAAACAATTCCTAAACAAATCTTATGAATCCAATGTCAGAAATCCTATTTACAGGAAAAACGGGGCGGGTAAATGGTCAGTATTTAGTGTTATGTGACTTTTCATTACAAGGAAGTGAGTCAAAGTCTAGCCTGATTAGTGCCTAATTATAACTATATTTCTGTCCAAAATTCTTATTAACCCTGTGAGAATGGCTTTATTGTAATTGGCAAGTCAAGTCTGTGCTTCCTAGCAATAGCACTGCGTATTTCTACCCTAGTAGAAGGCACCCACAGATAGCCAATGCCTTTCCCTTGCTTTTCTGCTCCTCTGTGTGTTGAATTAATTTTAGCTGGGCTGGGAACAGTGACCTTCAGCGTTGCTCCAATCACTTTATGCTTACCAGGGAAGCTTTTTAAACACTTATTCTTGGGATCCACTTTATATGTACATAAGCCAAAGTTCCTGGAGGCAGTAGTCTAAAATCTATATCTTTATCTTTACCTTCTTGAATAATTTTAGGACCATATTTAGCATTTGAAAACCTCTGGCATAGACTGTCCGGGAGCAGTGGCTCATGCCTGTAATCCTAGCACTTTCGGAGGCAGAGGCAGGCGGATCACAAGGTCAGGAGTTCAAGACCAGCCTGGTGAACATGGTGAAACCTCGTCTCTACTAAAAATATAAAAATTAGCTGGGTGTGGTGGCGTGTGCTTGTAATCCTAGCTACTTGGGAGGGTGAGGCAGAAGAATTGCTTGAACTGGGACCCAGGAGACGAAGGTTGCAGTGAGCTGAGATTGAGCCACTGCAGTCCAGCCTGGGTGACAGAGACTCTGTCTCAAAAAAGAGAAAGAAAGAGAGAGAAAGAAAGAAAAAAAGAAAGAAAGAAAGAAAAGAAAGAAAGAAAGAACGAAAGAAAGAAAGAAAGAAAGAAGAAAGAAAGAAAGAGAAAGAAAGAAGGAAGGAAGGAAGGAAGGAAGGAAAGAAAGAAAGAAGGAAAGAAAGAAAAGAAAGAAAGAAAGAGAAAGAAAGAAAACAAATCAACCTCTGGCATAGGCTATGCAAACAGAAACTCTCTTATCCAAACCGTACTTAACTGGCTTTTCAGATTTGTGAAATGTAAGAAATGAGGCTCACAGCTTGTTGCTACCCTTCCTGTATTCTCTAGTGGTAATAATTGCTTAGCATGTATTCTTCCAGGCCATTTCTAATGTACTTACATGAATAAATATGTGCTTATTAAAGATATATAGTAGAGAATATGCTTTTAAGAAAATAGTATGCCTGATGAATCATTCTGCAACTTGCTTTCTACATCTATCAATGGAATTTGGAGATCTTCCCAGGTTAGAATATATGGCTCTATCTCATCCTTATTAATAGCTGCCTAGTTTTTCACAGATGGACATGGTTTATTTAGGTGCTCATTTACTGATGAACATTTTAAGCTTAACATATCTTCCTGTTTTAAGCAATGGTGCAATGAATATACTTATACATTTTTCCTTGTCTGCATGGAGGTTAAAATGCAGAGTCACTGAGTGTGCTTTTTAAAAATTTCAGTAAAATCTGTCAAATTCCCCTTCTATATATACTCCCACCAGCAGAGCATGAAATACCTATTTTATCCATGGTCTTGCCAATATTTGATAATATCAAACTTGATTATTTATTTATATATTTGACACAGGGCCTTGCTCTGTTACCCAAGCTGAAGTGCAGTGGTGTGATCACGGCTCACTGCAGCCTCAATTTTCCAGGTCCGAGTGATCCTCCCACCTCAGCTTTCCAAGCAGCTGGGACTATAGGTCCCATTATGTCCAGCTAATTTTTTTATGTTTTTGTAGAGATAGGAGTTTGCCGTGTTTCCCAGGCTGGTGTGGAACTCCTTAGCTCAAGTGATCTGTCCACCTCAGCCTCCTAAAGTATTGGGATAACAGGCATAAGCCACTGCATCTGGCCCAAACTTATTTTTTTTTTTGCCAGTATATCTAAAAATGGTTACTTCATTTTCATAAACATTTGCATTTTGCTATTTAATGAGGCTGTGTTTTTGTATGTGTTTATTGGCCATTTCTATTTCTATGTTTTGGAACTGCCTATTGATGTATTCTTATACATTCTTCAACATACATGTGTCAGTAATATTTTTGTTTTGGAAATTAAACTTTTCTTTTAATTTTTAATTTTTAAAAATGTACATTTGGGGCATACGTGATAATTTAATACATTTATATTATTTGTAAAGATCAAATCAGTATAATCGAGATATCCATTACCTTAAATATTTGTATTTTATTTATGCTAGAAACACATTTTCTTCTAGCTATTTTGAAATATACAGTAAACTATTATAAGCTATAGTTTACAGATATAGTCACTATACTGATGTAGCAAACACTAAGCCCTATTTATTCTGTCAGACTGTATATTTGCATCCATTAACCTACCTTTCTTTGTTCCCCTCACTCTTCCTGGTCTCTGCTAATGACAAATGTATTTCCTATCTTAATGACATCCACTTTTAAGCTCCCGCATATGAATGAGAACAGGTGATATTTGCCTTTCTGTGCTTGGCTTATTTTGCTTAACACAGTAACCTCTAGTTCTATGCAAGTTTCTACAAATGACAGCATGTCATTCTTTTTTATAGATGAACAATATTCGAGAATATATATATATATATATATATATATTTATATGCCATATTTTCTTTATCCATTCATCCGATGATGGGCACTTAGGTTGATTCCATACTTTGGCTGTTGTGAATAGTGCTCCAGTAAACATGAAAGTGCAGGTATCTCTTTGACACAGTGATTGCCCTTTTGTTTATATACCCAATAGTGGAATTGCCGGACATATAGTAGTTTTTAGTTTTTTGAGGAACCTCTGTATAGTTTCCCAAAACAGCTATACTAATTTACATTCTCACCACCAGTGTATGAGTGTTGCCCTTTCTCCACATTCTCAACAGTGTCTGTTGTGCCTGGTCGTTGTGATAAAAGCCATTTTAACTGGCTTGTGCTATCTCGTTGTGGTTTTGGTTTGCATTTCTCTGATAATGAGTGATGTTTAACATTTTTTTTTACATAGCTATTGTCTATTTGTATGCCTTTTTTTGAGAAATATCTATTCAGATTGTTTGCCCATTAAAAAAATTAAGTCATTTGTGGGGGTTTTTTGCCATTGAGTTGTTTGAGCCCTTTATATATTCTGGTTATTAATTTCCTGTGATATGGATAGTCACAAATATTTTCTCCCATTCTGTGGGTTGTCTCTTTGCTCTGTTGCTTGTTTCTTTTGCTGTGCAGATCCCTTTACAGCGGCTCATCTTCGGGGCAGAGGCAGTGCAGCTGTCTAACTTGGAATCGTGATAGTCTATTTTCTAACATTTTCTTATCTGTAGATCAATGTTTCTTTGCTCAAGCACATTATGTGTAAGAGCCTTCTTCTAGCTGCTCTCATGCCACATTACTCTATGAAATACTTTAATCCAAGATAAAATATGACTCTCTTTGACCTCTTAAAAGCATCTACCCCAAAAGGCATTTATAGCAAACATTTATTGCTGGTGATATCTTTCTACTAGATTACAGTTAATGTATTATTGGTTTATTATTAACTGCATATGTATGGGCAACACTATGTTTTTTTGAAAAAGGCTAGCATGGAACTGAGGCACCACACACCACTAATGGTTGCTTTTGGTTTAGCTAGGCTTCTTGAGTATGCATAACTTAGATCTTAACTACAATTCTCTCCTAGAAATTATTGTTTGAATTCTTTGTCCAGAAGGTCATATATGTATGTGTGTATGCACACACACACACACATACACATACACACTTGTATGAGAAGCTAAATTGTTGCTTAGACATATAGGAAAGTTTTTCAAACTTTTGATTTCATAAAGTCTATCAACCCGATAACATCTCTCAAAACATTTGTTCAATGAGTAGAGGACATGTGGTTTTCTTTTAGTCTGTTGAGAAATTCTCAATCCTATAAGAAATTGTGCAAAGGAAATTTAAATCGTATGAAGGACATAGTCAAAATGTGTAGCTACAAAGACTATGCTTTTTAATTGTTGAGAAATAGTTTACTCTTAATAATTTGTGAATGTTTGTTTTAATCTGCCAAATCCTGAGGAACAGAGTGTAAGAAGATATGCTTTTTAAGATATTTTTTAATAAACCTGATAACTTTTTGATCAGAGGACATTCAAATAAAATGTAGACTATAGAACTGAATTTCAGAATGCAGTATTTTTTTTTTTTTAAAAAAAGGCGATATATGGGCCGGGCTTGGTGGCTCACACCTGTAATCCCAGCACTTTGGGAGGCTGAGGTGGGTGCGTTACTTGAGGTCAGGAGTTTGAGACCAGCCTGGCCAACATGGTGAAACCCCATCTATACCATAATATGATGAGCCAGGCGTGGTAGCATGTTCCTGTAGTCCCAGCTACTCAGAGGCAGAGGTGAGAGAAACTCTTGAAACCAGGAGATTGCAGTGAGCCTAGATCACACCACTGCACTCCAGCCTAGGTGACAGAGCAAGACTCAGTCTAAAAAAAAAAAAAAAAAAAAAGTGATATATGAAGGCCTAAGTGGATTTTGAGTTTGTCTAATTTGTTGTTCTCTAATAGGCCTGGAATCTAAAAGAAAGAAATAGGATAATGCTTTTTTTTCCTTTGTATTGCTTCTGAAGTGATACAAATAAAATTATAACTTCCTCTGAGCTTCTACAAGCTATAAAAATTCATAGCCTATTTGAAAATAAGCCATGCTACTAATCTTATCAAGAACTTCAAAATGTTTCTGCTTCCTTGAAGTAGCATTGGTGACATGAAAAGAACCCTGAACTAGAAGGTAAATGACACATCTGGGTTTTAGCCCTGGCTTCTTTTCTTTGTTATTTATTTATTTATTTTGAGATGGAGTTTTGCTGTTGTCACCCAGACTGGAGTTCAGTGGTGAAATCTCAGCTCGCTGCAACTTCTGCTGCTGGGGTTCAAGTGATTCTCCTGCCTCAGCCTCCTCAGTAGCTGGGATTACAGATGCCTGCCACTACGGTAGGCTAGTTTTTGTATATTTGGTAGAGATGAGGTTTCACCATATTGGCCAGGGTGGTCTCAAACTCCTGACCTCGGGTGATCCACACACCTTGGCCTCCCAAAGTGCTGGGATTACAGGCGTGAGCCTCCTTGCCCAGCCTGGCTTCTTTTCTTACAATCTGTGTGTCCTTGGGCATTTATTTAACCTTTCTGATCTGCAGTTTTCTTTATCTGTAAAGTTGGGAGTTGTAAAGATTAAATAAGATAACTTGTGGACAACGCTTTTCAAACTAGAAAACGTGGCAAATATTTGATTACGAGGTAGGTTTGTCCAAGTCCCAACAGCTGTGGGAGGACTGAAAAGAAAAGATAAAAATTTTAAACTTTCAATTGTATGTGAAAAGGAAGATGGTCAGGACAGTGAGATATGCAGCACTGTGGTTAGGAATGGGGCTAAGGAGCTAAGACTGTTACTCTGAAGGCCTGAAGCCTGGGGTTGCAGAGAGGAGAATCAGTATTTACAGCCTGGCCTCATGGGAGTCCTATTGTACAACTTGGCCTTCAGCATTGTCGGATTTTTAAAAACATTTCTGTTTTATTCAGAATGAGTTATCACTCCCCTTGCTCATTTTCCTCTCATCTTAACATTCCCTTAATCTAAAAACAAGGAAGGATACAGGGTTAGGTCCTCAGATGTCTCAGGCTGATCTCTCTGTGCTTACAGAATCTTTTTAAAGCCAGAGGAGAGGTAGGTAAGATCTGGATGTAGTCTCAAAACAAAGGTCAACATGCATATCTTGGTGGAAATCTGAAGGAAATGGAACAGAAGGAAAACGAAGGCATAGCATGACCTTTTTTTTTTTTTTTTTTTTTGAGACAGAGTCTTGCTTTGTTGCCAGGCACCAGGCTGGAGTGCAGTGGTGCGATCTTGGCTCATTGCAACCTCTGCCTGCTGGGGTTCAAGCAATTCTCCTGCCTCAGCCTCCCAAGTAGCTAGGACTACAGGTGCACACCACCACACCCAGCTAATTTTTGTATTTTTTAGTAGAGACACGGTTTCACCATGTTGGCCAGGATGGTCTTGATCTCTTGACCTCGTGATCCGCCCGCCTTGGCCTCCCAAAGAGCTGGAATTACAGGCGTGAGTGACTGCGCCCGGCTGCATTGACATAGCATGACCTTTGAGGCACATATGGATTGGAAGGTGTCTAATGACAGGTCTGGATGCCTCTCAGAATTCTCAGCAGATATACATTTAAGGTATAAGTGACTCATGACAGGAGGAATGGAGAGCTGATGACTGGTTTGAAAATTGCTCAGGAGGCCAGGCACAGTGGCTAATACCTGTAATCCCAGCACTTTGAGAGGGTGAGTCAGGTGGATCATGAGGTCAGGAGTTCGAGACCAGCCTGGCCAACATGGTGAAACCCCTTCTCTACTAAAAATACAAAAATTAGCTGGGTGTGGTGGCATGTGCTTGTAGTTCCAGCTACTCAGGAGGCTGAGGCAGGACAATCACTTGAACTCGGGAGGCAGAGGTTGCAGTGAGCTGAGATCAGGCCACTGAACTCCAGCCTGGTGACAGAGTGAGACTTCAACTCAAAAAAAAAAAAAAGAAAAAGAAAATTGCTCAGGAATGTGGATTGATGTTTGGAACATCAATTCCCATACTTTACATACTTTTTGCTGTTTAACCAAATTAAGATTGATGTTTGGAGCTCCAATTTCCACAGCTTCTGTTGCTTCTCTTTTCTCATCATACTCTGTCTTTCTACCTCTTTTTATTCAACCAAGCAAGATACAGTGAGTTTAAAGAATTTTGAGGCCGGGCGCGGTGGCTCAAGCCTGTAATCCCAGCACTTTGGGAGGCCGAGGCGGGTGGATCACAAGGTCAAGAGATCGAGACCATCCTGGTCAACATGGTGAAACCCCGTCTCTACTAAAAATACAAAAAATCAGCTGGGCATGGTGGCTCATGCCTGTAAACCCAGCGACTCAGGAGGCTGAGGCAGGAGAATTGCCTGAACCCGGGAGGCGGAGGTTGTGGTGAGCCGAGATCGCGCCATTGCACTCCAGCCTGGGCAACAAGAGCGAAACTCCGTCTAAAAAAAAAAAAAAAAAAAGAATTTTGAGTTATTTTTCCCCAGTGGGAAGATCTGTCAATATTTTATAGGCAAGCAAAAAAAGGCACTAAAAGGGACCTATTAAAATATTTGAGTCACTCCTGAAGAGCCAAAGACAGGTTCTTTCATTTGCAAAGCTTTATTTTCTTTTTATCAATTCATCTTTTTGCTGATTTGTCTTTTTTTTTTTTTTTTTTTTTTTTTGAGACAGAGTTTCCCTCTGTCTCCTAGGTTGGAGTGCATTTGCGTAACCTTGGCTCACTGCAACCTCCACCTCTTGGGTTCAAGTAGTTCTCCTGCCTCTGCATCCTGAGTAGCTGGAACTACAGGCAGACACCACCATGCCCAGCTAACTTGTTTTTTTCATAGAAATGGGGTTTCACCATGTTGGCCAGGCTGGTCTCCAACTCCTGACCTCAAGTAAGCCACCCATGTTGGCCTCCCAAAGTGCTGGGATTACAGGCATGAGCCACCACACCCAGCCTGATTTGCCTTTTGTGATTACTCAAAGATCAAACAGCTCATACAATGTACGTGAGTCAGTTTTACAGATGTGGCAAGGTAGCCTGTGGCTTGCCTTCATGGCTGTGAACTTGCAATTAAGTTGTCAAAAATATTCAGCCTGCTACCTACTTACAGTGTAAACAAGTGGCTGCTAGTATCAAGCTATTTGAGAATACAGATTTTGGTTTTTCTTTTTAGAAAGGGAGTCTCGCTCTGTTGCCGAGGCTGGAGTACAGTGGTGCGATCTTGGCTTACTGCAACCTCCGCCCCCCCAGGTTCAAGTGACTCTCCTGCCTCAGCCTCCTGAGTAGTTAGGACTACAGGCATGTGGCACCACGGCCACCTAATTTTTTGTATTTTTAGTAGAGACAGGGTTTCACTGTGTTGGCCAGGCTCGTCTCAAACTCCTGACCTCATGATTTGCCCACCTCGGGTTCCTAAAGTTCTGAGATTACAGGCATGAGCCTGGCCTGAATACAGAATTTTTGAAACTCTTCTTTGGCAAAAACGGCATTCTTAAATAAGGAAATTTGGAAAAAGAGTTGAGGTTTCATCAGAGACATGAAGATTTAATTTGAGTTGTAATTTTTAGCATAATAAAGAGTGAAGCAAAGTTTTTCAGAGATTTGAGCTATTTCATTGTGTGATAGGTATGATGATTATAGCATCATAATCTCCATGGATGCGGCTTTGCTAAACAGAAAATACAACATTCACTTTTTATAATTAGAAGTTTGCTGTTTTGAGTACTCCTCCTTCCATCTTTTCATACTCACAAGTGTACCAGGGAAACACTTTCCCTCCAAATGCAGTGGGCTAGATAGGAATTGCTCTACAATACTTGAGTGTATGAATTGTCACTTTATCTATATGTTCTAAATCAAATCAGCTCTGATTCTTATCCTCTACTAGCCAAAGCAGTGAGAAAGTCCATTTCAGATATGTTTTGGGAAATCTCCCCCTCTTGTTAGGGCATCTAAAAATCCAGGTTGAAGACCGTACTTTTGGGGCTAATTTCTATGATTTATTACTGGGAAAATTTCTCTAAACATGTAGATCACGGGAAATAAGAGGAGGCACAGAGCCCTCTCCTGAGGGAAGATGGCTTTTAGAATTACTTGGCTGCAAGTGTCATTTACTATTTTTAGATTTTATTTATTATTTATTTATTATTATTATTTTGAGACGGAGTGTTTCTCTGTTGCCCATGATGGAGTGCAGTGGCACGGCCTTGGCTCACTGCACCCTCTGCCTCCTGGGTTCCAGTGATTCTCCTGCTTTAGCCTCCTGAGTAGCTGGGACTACAGGCATGTGCCACCGTGCTTGGCTAATTTTTGTATTTTAGTAGAGACAGGGTTTTGCCTCCTCTGCCTATGGAGTAGCCATCGTTTCATTTATTTACTTTCTTAATAAACTTGCTTTCATTTTTTTTAAAAAAAGGTTTAGCTCTGCTGTCCAGGGTGGTCTCGAACTTCTGATCTCAAGTGATCCACCTGCCTGAGTCTCCCAAAGTGCTGGAATTACAGACATGAGCCACTATTCCTAGCCTGTCATTTTCTTAAATGGTAATTATTCTTCTCTTTCTTGGGGAGAGTAAGAGAGAGAGAACACAGTCTGAGTGGTTCCTGTTCAAAATAAATAAATAAAAACAGAAAAAAAATCCAAATTGGGAAGGGTCATTGTCCTGTCCAGCCAGTGGGTTGGGGCCTAGTCTTCAGCTGGAAGCATTGGGTTTCACTGTTTCGGTCTGTTCTGTTACAGGACTTTGCTACTCAGACTGGCCTTCCCTGTCTGTTGGACAGGGATTCTTTGGGCAGGCTCAGGGACATTGTTCCCATGGGCGTCTCCACTGACCGCCGCCTGAGCCCACGGACACCCTCCCAGTTCCCAAGGCATCTGTGTCCTCGGCCTGCCTCACTGGCTTCCTGCAGCCATCTCTCATTGGTGCTCCATGCATGCAAAGCATGAGCCTCTATCACTCTCAGAGGCTCCTTCACAACTTTTTCTCTTTCTCAGTCTTGGAGAAGTACCTCTTTTCTTAAGTTTCAGCTTCAGCTTCTTCTCTTTCCCTTTTATAGACTTTTGTTGTTGTTGTTATTGAGATGGAGTCTTGCACTGTTGCCCAGGCAGGAGTGCGGGGTCACCCTCTGGGCTCACTGTAACCTCCGCCTCCCAGGTTCAAGCGATTCTTCTGCCTCAGCCTCCTGAGAAGGTGGGACTACAGGTACACACCATCATGCCCGGCTAATTTTTGTATTTTTAGTAGAGACAAGGTTTCACTATGTTGGCCAGCCTGGGTCTCGAACTCCTGACCTTGTGTTCCACCTACCTCGGCCTCCCAAAGTGCTGGGGTTCCAGGCGTGAGCCACCATGCCCAACCTCCCCTTTATAGACTTTTATCTCACCCACCTGCAAAAGAATAAACAGTGTGAGGGGCCCTGTTTTCTCAAGCTTGGCAATAGTAGCTGTGAGCACAAATCTCCCCATCCTAGTCCCCCATGTTGACTTAAGTAACCCGGAGCAGAGCAGGAAATCTGGTCTACCTCAGAGGTATCAGGGGACAGAAATGTCACTCCTACGTCATGCCTCCTAAACAGAGAAGACAAACCATAAATGAGCATCTCCCATAATTGCCCCTCACATCAGTATTACTTTGCGTTGTGGTTTTCTTTGTCAGAATCTGTGGGGTTTTTGTTTGTTTGTTTGTTTGAGATAGGTTCTCTTTTTGTCACCCAGGCTGGAGTACAGTGGCACAATCACGGCTCACTGCAGGCTGGATATCCTAGGCTGAAGCAACCTTCTGCCTCAGCCTCCTGAGTAGCTGGGACTATAATATGTGCCACCACCCTCGGCTAATTTTGTATGTAGAGACAGAATCTCACTGTGTTGCCCTGGCTGGCCTTGAACTCCTGAGCTCAAGTGAGCACAAACGATCTTCCTGCCTCGGCTTCCCAAGGTGCTGCGATGACAAGAATCTGTGCTTTTGATCTAGCAGGAAAGTATATAGGGTATCTAGTAGGAAAAAATCAGGCTTCAAAGCTGTGAGTCCTGACAGGGGCTGGGAGAAGGTGGAATGGGGAGAAACTGCTTAATGGGTAAGGGATTTCACTTTGGTGAGATAAAGATGTTCTGGAACTCAATAGAGGTGATGATTGTAAAACACCGTGAATGCACTCAATGCTATGGAATTGTTCACTTCAGAGTATTAAGCTATGTTATCTGAATTTTACCTCAATAATTGATTGAAAAAGAAAAAAACAATGAGTATTCATGCTGGTGCCAGGGGGTTTATTGCTGTAAGAGCACACTGGGCTAAAAAGAGCACCTACCTGTCTTCCCCAGTTAGAAGCTAAATGACCTAGGTCAATTACCCCAGCCCCACTTTTCTCATATGTAAGGTGGGGATAATAATTTTCAGCTGGCAAGGATGCCTTTAGGGCAAAATTAGGTCATTTGTGAGAAGCACCAGTCACAGTGCCTGGCCTATTGAGGGGGTCGCTTCATAGCACCCAATCCCTGCTTTGTAGACAGGTGATCTAAGTTCTGCCAACGCCTCATGTCTGGCCTGCTGGCTTTGGGGAATGAGTGGAAATGTCATCAGCTGAGGTTGGAAGAGAAATCATTTTGATAAAGCAGGTAAGAACACTGGTTTGGGACATGCTGAATTTGAGGCGATGTGAGACGTTATAGGTCAGAGGCTGGAGTCTGAGGCTGGTGGAGATGGTATTCGGACTGGACATTGAGATTCCAGTCGTCAATGTGTAGGTGGGCATTGGGACCCTGCAAAAGGACTTGGCCCAGGGGAGATTGGAGTGAAGAGGTAGAGGGCTTGAGGTAAAAGACTGGGGAATATCATTTAAGGGTTAGGTGAATCCTGTGCTTACTAGGGTTATTCAACCTTATCTGTCCCCAGGCTTACCTTGTATGCCTCTCTGTCTCTGCTCACCCCATTCTAACTCACTCTATTCATTCATCTTTCCAGACTTCTATCTACAGAACTTTTCCAGTATTGATGTCTGCTTGGTTTGTTTCTCTGCCTCTTGACTTAGTGATTCATTGTCTGGCTAGAGCAGGGCTCCTTTCATCCACCGTGGCATCGGAGAAGTGTGCTCATGATAATAGTGTGCTCTCAGAATTGAACTCCAAAGAGCAGTGCTTTCTAGATTAATTCTCAGCTGGGTCTTGTCTCTTTACACTTCACTTTCACTTATTATTATTATTTTTTTGTTTGAGATAGAGTCATGCTCTGTGGCCCAGGCTGGATGGAGTACAGTGGCATGATCGTGGCTCATGGCAATCTCTGCCTCCTGAGTTCAAGCAATTCTGTGCCTCAGATTCCTGAGTAGCCGAGATTACAGGTTCGTGCTACCATGCCCACCTGATTTTTGTATTTTTAGTAGATATAGGGTTTCACCATGTTGGCCAGGCTGGTCACGAACTCCTGGCCTCAAGTCATCCGGCTGCCTCAGCCTCCTGAAGTGCTGGGATTACAGGCATGAGCCACCATGCCCGACCTCTTTACATTTCACTCTCTAACATGCCAGGTCCTACCCTCTTCCTTTCTCACCTTGACACCTGGATTTCCCTGATTTTGAACTGATTACTTGGCTCCTGATTCCTGGCCTTACTTTGTCTTTGTGGATAGGTACTTGTTCTGTTTGTTTTAATTCAGCAAATATTTTCTGAAGGTCTACTATGTGCCAGGCTCTGTTTTAGAGTTTAGGAATACAGCAGAAACAAAACAGACCAAAATCCCTGTGTTTGTGGAAAGTAGGTTGAAAAAAAATGCAGAGAAGTGGGATAAGGAATATTGAGGAGTGAGTTACAAGTTTAACTAGGGTGGTCAGGGCATCCTCCCACTGAGAAGTTATCATTCAGGGCAGAGGAAGGAGCCAGTGAAAAGCCTTGAGGCAGGAGCATAGCTGGAGTGTTTGAGGCCATCAGGGAGGCCAGGATAGCTACAGCAGGGAAAGTGCTAAGGAAGGTCAAGGTGAGATCAGAAGTACAGGTGGCGATGAGGACACTGTTTAGGGCACTGGGAGCCACTGTAAGGAAATCAGCATTTCCTGAGTGATGGGAGCCTCTGGAGCATTTTGGGAATAGTCTAGCTTTGAGGAGACCCAGCCATCCAGCTGCCTACAGTCCACTTCCAAGCTGGCCTCTATGCTTTTTTGTTTGTTTGTTTGTTTTGTTTACGTCATTATACCCAGAGAAAATGTTTCGGCTGGACCCTGCTTCAGTTCTACTTCTAATAACGATGCCTCAGATAATGTGTCACTTAGAAAGTAAATGAAGATGGTATTATTGATTCATCCATTGGTCAAATAAACATATAACTGTAAACTTAGTAAAGTGCTATCAAGAAAAAGTGCCTGAGGGTGTACCAAGGAACGCCAAGAATTGCTGGCAACCACCAGAAGCGGGGAGAGTTCAGGAATGATTCTCCCCTAGAGCCTTGGGAGAGAGCCTGGCCCTGCTCACACCTTGACTTCTAGCTCCAAAACTATGAGAGAACAAATTTCTGTGGTTTGAAGTCCCTCCACACCCACACCCAGAAGTACACGATGTCTGGCAAGACATCACAGGGAAAGAGACTGGGTTAACAAGGCACAGTCTCCTTGAGAAAGTACTTTAAAAAAAAGATTTTAATTTTTTGTTAAGAGACAATGTCCCATACCATCACCCAGGCTGGAGTGCAGTGGCATGATCGTAGCTCATTGTAGCCTCAACCCCCTGGGTTCGAGAGGTCCTCCCACCTCAGATTCCCAAGTAGCTGGTACCCCAAGTGTGTGCCACCACACCCAGCTAATTCGTTAAAAACAAGGTTTCAAGAATGAGTAGGAGTTAGGTAGGTGTGAATGGGGGCAGAAGAATACGTTTTTGCATGTAGACCAGTATCTACAAAGGTCCCAGAACAGAGAGAAGTGAAGCCAGTTCCATTCAATGCAGGAAGGCCCTCGAGAAGCTGAAGCACCCGAGGGTGAAGAGGGGCAGGAAGTGAGCATGGGGAGGTAACACCATGTAAGCAGTTGGGTTTTCAGCATTTGCCAGTGCATCTTTTAGCATTAAATCTGTGAATATGTTTCCTGACTGTGAAGGCAAATTTTTTGCGTCAACTTGACTGGGTCATGGGGTGCTCAGTTATTTGGTCCAACTTGATCCTGGGTGTGTCTGTGAGGGTGTTTCTGGATGTGACTAACATTTGAATTGGTAGAGTTGGTAAAGCCATTACCTTCCGCCAGTGTGGGTGGGCCTCATCCAATTGGGGGAAGGCCTGAATAGAATAAAAGGCTGAGGAAGAAAGGATCCTCTCTCTCTCTGCCTGTCTCTGGACCAGGACATTGGGTTCTTTTCCTGCTCTTGACCTCAGGATCCATATGGTCAGCTTTCCTGGATTTGGACTTCTTAGCATCCATAATTGTGTGAGCCAATTCCTTATAATAAATAAATCTCTGTCTCTATCTCCATTTCTCTACATTTCTGTATCCATACATCCAATTGGTTCTGTCTCTCTGGAGAACCCTGATTAATCCTGATGAACTGACATAAGCAAACAGAGAGATTATTAATCAAACCGTATCAGTATCTTCTCACCCTATATTCGGCCTCCTCCCTTATCCTGACAGCACCTAGATTTTTCTTTGGGGAACCCACTTCTCCCTGCCTAGGGAATTTGTAGCAGTCAAGTGCTTTGAGTAGTGTTGTGTTAGGTCAATTTTGCATTGCTGAAAAAGAATACCTGAGATTGGGTAATTGATCAAGAAAAGAGGTATATTTGGCTTATGGTTCTACAGGCTGATGGCACCAGTAGCTGCTCAACTTCTGGTGAGGCCTTAGGAAGTTTTACCTGTGACAGAAGGCTTACGGGGAGCAGGTGTATCACATAGAAAGGGAACAAGAGAGAGAGGAAGAGGTACCCGTCTCCTTAACAACCGGCTCATATGTGAACTAACAGAGTGAAAACTCATTCGTTACCTCAGGGCAGGAACCAAGCCATTCGTGAGGGATTCACCCCTATGACCCAAACACCTCCCACCAGACTCCACCCCCAACACTAGGGATCACATTTTGACCTGAGATTTGGAGAGAACAAATATCCAAACCCTATCAAGTGTGGACTATGCTTCCAGCTCCAAGCACAGGCTTTGAATGTCTGAAGTCAATCAATATTTTTTGGAGACTTCATAGAGGTCCTCAGTAATGTTGTCTGTTTTCTAACTAGATTCTGAATAATCAGTTGAGTTAAAGCAGAGTAATATGAAGGTCCCAAACAGACTTTGATTGTCATAGAGGCCAGTTAGAGCACATGGTTCAAATCTGTTAACCAAGCAGACTCAGTTCCAAATCACACAGACCTAGGTGCCCAGTCATAGGCCATGATGGACTTCGATAGGTCCTGCTACATAGATTAATGGAAGAGAACTCCTCTTCTCTGAGAAAAGTTCCCCAAATGGAATGGCAGTTCTGCCTTTCCAAAAGAGAAAACTGAACTGTGTAGCGCATTCGCATTTTTTACAAAATTATCAATCAGATGGGTTAATACATCTTGCCAGAGCCAGAGAGAGGCTAGAGTTACACTAATTGAGGCCACATTAGGCATGAGAAAGCAGCATTCTCCATGAAAAAAAATGCTGTTTTGTCCTTCTTGCCACAGTGATTAGTTCAGAGATAAGTAGTAACTCAGGTCTAAGCCAAGCAGCCCATGGAACTTTCCTAGTCTGGCTGGGCACAACGTCTCATACCAGTAACCCTGGCACTTTGGGAGGCTAAGGCAGGAGAATCACTTGAGCCCAGGAGTTCAAAACCAGCCTAGGCAACATAGTGAGACTAACTCTACAAAAAATTAAAAAAATTTTTTTTGGTGGCATGTGCCTGTAGTCCCAGCTACTTAGGAGGCTGAGGAGGGAGGATCACTTGAGCCAGAAAGGGCAAGGCTACAGTGAGCTGTGATTGTATCACTGTATTGTAGCCTGGGTGACAGAGTGAGACCCTGTCTCAAAAAAGAAAGGAAGGAAGGAAGGAAGGAAGGAAGGAAGGAAGGAAGGGAGGGAAGAAGGAAATAAAAGAAAAAGAAAGAAATAAGACAGAAAGAAAGAAAGTAAGAAAGAAAGAGAGAATGAAAAGAAAAAGAAGAGAGAAAGAGAGAGGGAGGGAGGGAAGAAAGGAAGGAGGAAGGAAGGAAAGAAAGAAGAAGAAGAGAGAGGGAGGGAGGGAAGGAAGGGAGAAAGGAAGGAAGGACAGAAAGAAGGAAGGAAGGAGGGAGGGAGGAAGGAAGGAAGAAAGGAAAGAAGGAAAGAAAGAAAGAAAAAAGAAGAAAGAAAGAGAAAGAAAGAAAGAGAGAGAGAAAGGAAGGAAGGAAGGAAGGAAGGGAGAAGGAAGGAAAGGAAAGGAAAAGAAGGAAGGAAGGAAAGAAAGAAAAAAGAAGAAAGAAAGGAAGGAAAGGAAAGGAAAATGAAGGAAAAGAAGGAAGGAAGGAAGGAAGGAAGGAAGGAAGAAAGAAAGGAAAGAAAGAAAGAAAGAAAGAAAGAGAAAAAGAAAGAAAGAAAGAAAGAAAGAAAGAAAGAAAGAAAGAAAGAAAGAAAGAAAGAAAGAAAGAAAGAAAGGAAGAAAGAAAGGAAGAAAGAAAAGAAAGGAAAGAAAGAGGGTTGGGTGCGGTGGCTCACGCCTGTAATCTCAGCACTTTGGGAGGCCAAGGCAGGCAGATCACAAGGTCAATGGAGACCATCCTGGCCAACATGGTGAAACCCTATCTCTACTAAAAGTACAAAAATTAGCTGGGTGTGGTGGCGCGTGCCTATAGTCCCAGCTACTCGGGAGGCTGAGGCAGGAGAATTGCTTGAACCCGGGAGGCAGAGGTTGCAATGAGCTGAGATCATGCCATTGCACTCCAACCTGGTGCCTGGCAACAGAGCAAGACTCCATTTCAAAAAAAGAAAAAAGAAAGAAAGAAAAAGAGAGAGAAAGAGAGAGGGAGGGAAGGAAGGAAGGGAGGGAGGAAAGGAGGGAGGGAGGGAGGGAGGAAGAAAGGAAGAAGGAAGGAAGGAAGGAAGGAAGGAAGGAAGGAAGGAAGGAAGGAAGGAAGGAAAGAAGGAAGGAAGGAAGGAAGGAAGGAATTCCCCAACCTCAGAGATTGGTCCAGATTGCCCCAATCAGAATGAAGTGCAAGTGTTTGATACTGGAAAGGGGCCTTTGGAGAGAAGATTTCTTGTTGTGAACACTTTGCTTCCATGAGGTAAGTCAGCCTGAGGATGAAGCTGACTTGTGGAGGAGTGGAGCTGTGCAAAAAACGGAAATACAGAGTTGTAGTCTTGATCAAAACATGCCTGACATGTTCCTGGCATTTTTCAGTTACATGAGCCAATAAATGTTCTTTACCATTTAAGCCAGTTTAAATTAGGTTTTCTGCTACTATAACCAAAAGTTTTCTAATAGAGACACTTATACATCATCTGTTTTAAAACTAGACTCAAATCTCATCACCTCTAAGAATGTTTCTATGACCGACCCTATGTACCTATACATACACTTGCCATTACACTTACCTGGGGCTGACAGTTCTGGGTTCCTCGTGTAACTTCTTATTTTATCATTTCATAAACAATGTAAGAAACTTACTACAGTACAATTTTATTTATTACCCTTCTACCATTGTGCAAATGTTATCATATATTTTTTCATTATCGCTTATTTTGCCATTATATTTGCTTTAAATGATCAATAGCCTTCTAAAGAAAGTTTCTAAAGAGTACTTCATGTTTTTTCACATCTTTGCCCATTCCAATGGCCTTCACAGATTCCTGCAGAAAAAATTTCTTGAATGTTCTTCATAATGCAGGTCTTCAAGTGAGAATTTTTTTTTGTTTCTGTTTCTATTTAGCTTTCATTTTAAGGGGTGTTTTAAAGGTATAGATTTCTAGGTTGACAGAGTTTTTCTTTCCAGATGTCATTCCATTATTTTCTGACTTCCATTTTTTTTCTCCTAAGAAATTAACCAAATGCTTATTTTTCTATTCCTCAGCATAATAGATCCTCTCCCCAACACTGGCTTCTTTTAAAATATCTCTAGGCTTTTAAGAAAATCTAGCTTAGGGTTCACTGTGATTCTTGGAAATTTGGGTTCATATCTTTCATCAATTTTAGGAAATTCTTGGCCAGTATCTCTTTAAATATTTATTTTGTCCCAGTTTCTCCTCTGTTCCTGGATTCTAATTACCTATATGCTAGATATGTGGTTTGAATCTGTCTTTTAAAGTTCATGTGTTGAAAAATTAATCCCTGGCTGGGCACAGTGGCTAACACCTGTAATCCCGGCAATTTAGGAGGCTGAGGTGGGCGGATCACAAGTCAGGAGTTTGAGCCCAGCCTGGCCAACATAGTGAAATCCCGTCTCTACTAAAAATACAAAAATTAGCTGGGTATGGTGACACACGCCTGTAGTCCCAGCTACTCAGGAGGCTGAGGCAGGAGAATCACTTGACCCAGGAGGCAGAGGTTGCAGTGAGCCGAGACTGTGCCATTACACTCCAGCCTGGGTGATGGGGTGAGACTCTGCCTCAAAAAAATAAAGAAAAGAAGAAAACTTAATTTCCAATGCAACGATGTTGAGAGATGGAGTATTTTTTATTTTTTTTTATTTTTTTTGAGACGGAGTTTCGCTCTTGTTGCCCAGGCTGGAGTGCAATGGCACAGTCTCACTGCGACCTCCAGAGAGGTGGAGTATTGAGGGGTGATTAGGTCACAAAGGCTCTGCCCTTGTCAATGAACTAATATCATGATCATGGGAGTGAGCTTAAAATAGTGAGAGTTAGTTTGTTAGGAAATCAATTTTAGCCCTCTCTCTCTCTCTGTTATTGTCATGCACACACCTGCTCTCTTGCCCTTCCACCTTCCGTCATGAAATAATGCAGCAAGAAGGCCCTCAACTGATCAGGCCTTTCAACTGTGGACTTCGCAGGCTCCAGAAATGTAAGAAATAAATCTCTTCTTTATAAATTACTCAATCATGGGTACTCTGTTACGGCAGCATAAAACAGACTAAAAGACAACTCAGTTGTTTAATATTGACTTTTAGGTATCTGAGTCTTTGTTCACTGTTTTAGTTTTCTTCATTATTTTATTCTCTCTTCAGTTTGAATCATTTTTACAGACCTATCTTGCAGTTCACTTATTCTTCTTCCTGCTGTATTGATTTGTTATTAAACTTAGCCAATGAATATTTCATTTGAGATAGTTATTTTTTAGTTCATTTTCTTATTTTGGCTGAGATTCTTTATCTCCTTACTTGTTTTACTCATCTTTTTCCTTTTTCTTTATTTTATTTTATTTTTAAAAAAGACGGGGTTTCACCATGTTGGTCAAGCTGGTCTTGAACTCCCGACTTCAGGCAATCCGCCCGCCTTGGCCTCCAAAGTATGTGGATTGCAGGCATGAGCCACCGTGCCTAGCCTGTTTTACTCATCTTTTTATCTAAATTCTTTAACATATTTGTAATAGTTATTAGAAAACTTTTTGTCTGCTAATTCTAACACTAGGGTGATCTGTGAGTCTGCTTTTATTGAGTATTTTTAAATTTTGATTATGGGTCATATCTTCCCCCTTTTTTACATATTTTGTCATGTTTTAGACTTCTGTGTGTGTATGTGTATTTATAAATAATATTTACCACCACCACCCCCACTTCCCCCTGCCCCAAGATAATCCCCTTTCTTCTATGAGGAAGTTAGGTTTGGTTGGCGGTAATCTATTCAGGCTAATCAGAACTTGGGGTTGCCACTTTAGGTGATTTCAGTTTGATCCACCTCTGGTATTGGATGCCTTAAGCATGATCAGTTTCTTTTCTCTGGTAAGGCTTTGAAATTTTAGCATCATGAGATCCCTATGCTTTCCAGCCCAGCCATCAGTTTCTTGTGTCATGGGAGTCAAGCAGGTAATTTTAACAAATGAAGTCAGCCAGGTGGGGACTATTCTGATCTCCAGGGCGGGGGGTGCTGCAAATCAACTTTATTCTATTGACGCCATTCAGGGATTTGAGTCCTAGTTGTCAGATTTTTCTTTTCTTTTCTGAAAGGATCCTGAAATTCAGATCCTTATGTGAATTCCCCAATATATCATTTTGGTTAATCATTCAAAAATCTTTCAAAGCACAGATCAGGGCTGATAAAACATATCTTTTTTTTTTTTTTTTTTTTTTTGAGTCAGAGTCTAGCTCCATTGCCAGGTTCCAGGCTGGAGTGCGGTGGTGCAATCTCGGCTCACTGCAACCTCTGCCTCCTGGGTTCAAGCAATTCTCCTGCCTCAGCCTCCCGAGTAACTGGGATTCCAGGCGCATGCCACCATGCCCAGCTAATGTTTGTATTTTTAGTAGAGATGGGGTTTCACCATGTTGGCCAGGATAGTCTTGATCTCTTGACCTCTTGATCCCCCCACCTCGGCCTCCCAAAGTGCTGGGATTACAGGTGTGAGCCACCACATCTGGCCCAAATATATCTTTTTTATTAATTCAGTCAATGGACCACTGATACTCAGTCTCCAATGTCATCCAACTTCCTCATGTTGGGTAAGATGGTAAGGCCCAAAAAGTACTCAACTTAGTTCAGAAAAGACAGCTTTCTACAAAAAATTAGCCAGGCATGGTGGTGCACACCTGTAATCCCAGCTACTTGGGAGGTTGAGGCATGAGAATTGCTTGAACCTGGGAGGCAGAGGTTGCAGTGATCTGATATCAAGCCACTGTACTCCAGGAGTGTGCATGACAGAGCAAGACTGTGTATCAAAAATAATAAATAAATTTAAAAATAAATAAAAAGAAAAGAGGAGGGCCGGGCGCGGTGGCTCAAGCCTGTAATCCCAGCACTTTGGGAGGCCGAGGCGGGTGGATCACGAGGTCAAGAGATCGAGACCATCCTGGTTAACACGGTGAA
>NW_016107439.1:1898697-1900327 GCF_001604975.1 Cebus imitator | reverse complement strand
ATTGCCAGTTTATTATAAGATGTTTTAATCAGAGATTTTGCAAAAGTTAGAAAATGTAAAAACAGGCTGGGCCTTGTGGCTCACACCTGTAAGCCGAGAGTGTTTGGGAATCCGAGGCGGGCAGATCACTTGACATCAGGAGTTTGAAACCAACCTGGCCAATGTGGTAAAACCCCATCTCTACTAAAAATACAAAAAAAAAAAATTATTCAGGCACAGTGGCGGGTGCCTGTAATTCCAGCTACTTGGGAAGCTGAGGCAGAGGCATTGCTTGAACCCAGGAGGCAGAGGTTGCAGTGAGCTGAGATTGTGCCACTGCATTCCAGCCTGGATGACAGAGCAAGATGCCATCTCAAAAATATATATATATAAACAGTTCATCCAGTAGGATGAGGCACAGTGGATTAAGTTTAGAGGACAGTTATTTCTAAGTGTAGATTTTCCACTGCAAAGACAGATGTACTGGTATTATCTCCAGATAATTAAGGGAATAGACAAATAAAACAACTCAAACATACAAGTTCTAATGTTTTTTATCACACAACCATATACCAAATTTGCCCTGTATTCTTGGAGAAAAACAACTATTTTCCCCCTATGACTTACTTCTGTAGCAATAGGATCTGCCAGAGAACACAGCTATGGGTATGTTTTCCAGGAAAAATGTGTTGTATTTTAAATTGATGTTTTTTTAAATCTCTTCATATGAAAGTCTTATTTGCTATTTATAGAGACCTATTTGTTTTAGCTGCCTGCTTGGTTGGAGTGACAAAGAACCAGCATTTCTTGCAGAAAACTGAATTAAACCATTTTAATATTCCTGCTTCCCTAGACAGACTTTTTCTAAATAAACATAATCATGGGTGCTGGGTGTTTTGTTTTGTAATTAAAGCCTAAAATCATCCCTGGTCTTTATTCCTCTTCACATCTATACATATACTCATTCTTCCCTATCACCCACATGCACAGAACAACAAATTTGCAACTAACTAAAATGAGAGTCTTTTATGAAGTGTTTATTTCTCTCTCCAAGTTCTGCAAGAAAAACTGGCTAGAAGCCAGTGACCATTAATAACGCCTTTCTTGCCAAGTAGCTACTGTTATTTGTTCAAAACATATTCATAGACTTGCCACTCTAACAACTTGGAAACTAGTTTAAAATCACTACCATCCTTTTCCATCCCACAGCAATTTTGCATTTCAATGCTTCACTGGAAATCTCAGGAATAATCAACAAGACTCAGATTTTTCTTTTAACTTGTAGGGTAGAACTTTGATTGGTAGGGATGTCAAGTCTTGGGAGGTTTCACTAAACCCCACTTCCTTGTCCTTCCCCTCAATGTGGGCATCCCTAAGATTCTGTCCTTTTCTTGCTCCTAATTTTTATCCTCAGAGCTTTCATCTCTCCCATGGGATCAATGATTCCTTTCATAAAGATGATTGGGCCGGGTGTGGTGGCTCACTCCTATAATCCCAGCACTTTGGGAGACCAAGGCAGGTGGATCACAAGGTCAGGAGTTCAAGACTAGCCCAGCCAGATGGTGAAACCCCATCTCTACTAAAAATACAAAAACTATCCAGGCATGTTGCCAGGCGCCTGTAATCCCAGCTACTCAGGAGGCTGAGGCAG
>NW_016107439.1:1894025-1898622 GCF_001604975.1 Cebus imitator | reverse complement strand
AAAAAAAAAAAAAAAAAAAAAAAGATGGTTGGTAGATCTATCATCTTTTTATGTTTGTGTTCTTATATGTAATGTTGTGTATTTTATATATAACATAAAATGTACTACGTTAACCATTGTAAGCATACATTTCAGTGACATTATTGTGCAACCATCACCACCATCACCCATCTCCAAACTTTTTAATCTTCCCAAACTGGAGCTCCATCCCATTAAACAGTAACTCCTCATTCCTTCCTTCTGTGAGCCCCTGGCAACCACCATTCTACTTTTTGACTCTATGATTTTTTTTTTTTTTTTTTTGCTTTGTCACCCAGGCTGGAGGGCAGTGGGGTGATCTCAGCTCATTGCCACCTCTGCCTCCCAGGTTCAAGTGATTCTTCTGCCTCAGCCTCCCAAGTAGTTGTGATTACAGGTGTACGCCACAACATCTGGCTAATTTTTGTATTTTTATTTTATTTATATATTTATTGAGACAGAGTCTCGCTCTGTCACCCAGGCTGGTGTGCAGTGGCATGATCTCAGCTCACTGCAATCTCCACCTCTTGCGTTCAAGCAATTCTCCTGCCTCAGCCTCATGGGTAGCTGGGATTATAGGTGTATGCCACCTCACCTGTCTAATTTTTGTATTTTCAGTAGAGATGGGGTTTCACCATATTGGCCAGGCTATTGTTGTAACCGGGTTTCTTCTGGGATGTTGTGGGTTCTTGGCCTCCAATCTCTTAAAGAATAAGTGGTGGGGCCACTGCAGGTGCACCGTATGCTTGTGAAAGTAAAATATCAGACCCAAAAAGTGTTGCAGAAAGGTGATTCTATTTAGGTAGAGAAAAGAGAAGGAAAAGGCTTCCACGAGAGGGAGGAAGAGGATTTCAGAGGGGAAACCCCGGAGGGAGCTCCCACCGTATGGGAGGGGGTTCCAGAAAGGTGGAAATCCGGCATGGGTGAAGAAGCGGGGGAATTTATCCTAGGAGGAACGCCCACCTTCTCCAACACCCTGGGCCAATGAAAGGAGTTCCTTAGGACTTCGGCTGGAGTAATTGACTTTTAGTTTCTTCCCAAGCCCGGCGAAATTCAGACATAAACCGTTGAATCTCCTGGATGGAGAGAGATGGGAAGAGGGCATGGCTCCGGGAAATTCTTGCCCTTAAAGCTATGAACCCGAAAAGAGAACACATTCCCTCATTCTAAACTCCTGACTTCAAGTGATCCACACACCTCGGTCTCCTAAAGTGCTGGGATTCCAGGCGTGAGCCACTGTTCCCGGACTCTATGAATTTGAGTACTCTAGGAACCTCATAGAAGAGGACTCATACAATATTAATTCATTTGTGTCTGGCTTATTTCACTTAGCGTAATGTCTTCAAGGTTCATCCATGTTATAGCATGCATCAGAATATTCTTCTTTTTTAAGGCTGAATAATATTCCATTGTATTTATATATTACATTTTGTTTATTCATATGCTGATAGACATTTGGGTCATTTTTACTTTTTGTCTATTGTGAATAATGCTGCTATAAACACGAGTGTACAAGTATCTTTTCTATTTTTATTTTTTTTCCTATTTTTGTTTATTAATATTTGAGATGATGTCTTGCTCTGTTGCCCAGGCTAGAGTGCAATGGTATAATCTCGGCTTACTGCAACCTCTGCCTCCTGAGTTCAAGTGATTCTCCTGCCTCAGCCTCCCAAGTACCTGGGATTACGATGCCTGCCACTATGCCCTGCTAATTTTTGTATTTTTAGTAGAGTTTCACCATGTTGGCCAGGCTGGTCTTGAACTCCTGACCCCAGGTGATCTGCCTGCCTCAGCCTCCTAATGTGATGGGATTACAGCCGTGAGCCACCGTGCCTGGCCAAAGTATCTCTTTTTTCTTCTTTTTTATTGTTTTAATCAGTGTATTTTTATTTTTTCTTTCATTTTTAATGTTTTTCTTTTCCAAAGTATCTTTTATAATATCTTGTATAAAGACTTCTGCTGTGAGCTCCATCTCCACATTTCCAACTGTAGTGGATACTTTTCTTAGTTGTGCTATGGCTGATCAATCCTTCTGTATGAAACACCTACTCCTCAGCAACTCAGACTTAAGAAATACAAGGCGTAAGGTAGCTTTTACTTTACAACCCTTTTATTGTCATTCTTCAAACTTAGACTCTTAATATTTTTACTTCTACCTCCAATTCATCCTGTTCTGTCTTGTTAAATTAAACTTCTTAAAACATCTTCTGTTACTTTCCTTTCAAATACCCTCTAGCTTATTAAATAATTTCTAAAATTCGTAGCTAAATGTCAGAGGCCCTCTTGATCTATCCCTTACTCTCTTAGTTTGTCTGGAATACTGTAAATAAAATGCTTTAGACTGAGTATATTATAATAAGAGAAATGTGTTTTTCACAGTTCTGAAGGCTGGGAAGTCCCAGATCAAGGCACTAGCAGATTTGGGTCTGGTAAAGGCTTACCCTCTGGTTCATAGATGACATCTCTTGCTGTGTCCTCACACTGTGGAAGGGGCAAACTCTGTGTCCGCACATGGCAGAAGGGCAAAAGTGGAGACAAATGCTATGCCATCACATGGCAAGAGGGGATGTAAAGGCCAGGAAGCTCTCTAATGGACTCTTTTAAAAGGCCATTATTAATTCCATTCTTTGAGAGTTAATCACTATCCCAAATGCCCCACCTCTTAATACCACCAAAATGAGGATTGAATTTTTTTTTTTTTTTTTGAGACCTAATCTTACTCTGTTGCCCAGGTGGGAGCACAGTGGCGTGATCATAGTGGTACAATCACAGTGGCACAATGACGATCACAGTGGCTTGATCTCGGCTCACTGTAACTTCTGCCTTCCAGATTCAAGCGATTCTGAGTAGCTAGGATTACAGATGCACATCACCACACCTGGCAAATAATTGTATTTTTAGTAGAGACAGGGGTCTCACCATGTTGGCCAAGCTGGTCTTGAACTCCTGATCTCAAGCGATCCACCGGCCTCAGCCTCATGTTGGGATTACAGCATGAGCCACTGAACACAGCCGAGGGTTAAATTTTGACATGAATTTTGGAGAGATACAAACATTCAAACCACAGTGCTAGCCAACATTTTTAGTTTCCGTATCCACTGATTAATCTCAACGGAGTCAACCATCCACTCCACTCCATCAGACTCTATTAAATTCATTAAATGCCTTGTGTTTTCCTGCCTGAATATCTTGGCCATGCCATTCTCTATATCTGGACAGCCCTTCTTTCTGTCTTCACCACCTCCTTCTACACATCTTCCCAGGTATTGCAGCACACACTGATGTCTCTCTTTTCTCTTTGGCAATTATTGTAAATCTCTCTTTTACTTCTTAGCAAATAACTGTCTTGGAATTATTTTTCCACTTTTCTATGTCTTTGTTTCCAGTTAGATTGTACACTCTTGGAGGCAGGGACTGTGTCATTTACTTATTCATTCCATAGTGACTGAGCACCTGTGGAATGTTTCTGGCCCTGTGCTGAAAATACAAATTGGTTTGTAGCGTGCTGCCTGCTTTTCAGTTGCTCACATTCTAGTGGGGATGTAGACACAAAGGCAAATCATTGCAATTCAATATGGTAATGGCTTCAGAGGAGCCACAGATGGAAAAAAACCAGCTAACTTTTCCTAGAGGAACTGAAAAGGGCTTATACCTGACATTTCCACATTGACCAATGACCCACTAAAGAATCACATAAATTCCTTGTAGGTGATAATTCATGATTTTCACAATTGATTTTTCTGTTACCCTAGCAAAGCCATTAGTCTTTTCATGCCTTTGCCTGCAGTATTCACATGCCACGATGTTTTTAAACTACCAATTGTTAGGAAAAATTGTCAGTCCTTAATGAATTAGAATGCTTTCTCACAACTGAAATTTACAATGGGTACACAGAGACCTCTACCTTGCAGATGGTGTTCCAGGAGTCAGGGAATTGCTGCAGTACACGGTCTCCTTCTGAAAGCCTGGCTGACTGGTGAAGGATGGATGTCTGGAGAGTAAAATGATAGTATTCAAGGCCAGGCACAGTAGCTTACACATATATTCCTAGCACTTTGGGAGGCAAGGCAGGTGATTCTCTTGAGGCCAGGAGTTTGAGACCAGCCTGGGCAACATGGTGAACCCTCATGTCTACAAAAAATACAACAATAACAACAACAAAATAGCCAGGCATGGTGCCGTGTGCCTGTGATCCCAGCTACTTAGGAGGTTAAGGTGGGAGGATTGCTTGAGGCCAGGAGTTGGAGGCTGCAGTGAGCTATGATTGTTCCACTGCACACCAGCCTGGGTGACAGACAGAGAGATCCTGTCTCAAAAAAAAAGTGGGGGGTACTATTCAGGTAACATCCAGTGCTCAAAAGAAAAGATGGTAAGACTTCATATGATAATGTTATTTTTTTTCCCATTTATTTATTTTATTGCATTTTAGGTTTTGTGGTACATGTGAAGAACATGCAAAATTGTTGCATAGGTATACACGTGGCAGTGTGATTTGCTGCCTTCCTCCCCATCACCTACATCTGGCATTTCTCCCCTTGCTATCTCTCCCCAGCTCCCCACCCCCCACCGTCCCTCCCCT
>NW_016107439.1:1880186-1891210 GCF_001604975.1 Cebus imitator | reverse complement strand
TGTCTTCATTCTCGTTGGTTTCGAAGAACATCTTTATTTCTGTCTTCATTTCATTGTTTATCCAGTCAACATTCAAGAGCAAGTTGTTCAGTTTCCATGAAGCTGTGCGGTTCTGGGTTAGTTTTTGAATTCTGAGTTCTAACTTGATTGCACTGTGGTCTGAGAGACTGTTACGATCTCCGTTCTTTTGCATTTGCTGAGGAGTGATTTACTTCCAATTATGTGGATAATGTTCTTTTTGATGGGGGGTCATGTCTTAGTGCACTCCTGCTGCTATAAATGCCACAGACTGAGCAATTAAAGATATTGGAAATTTATTTCTCCCAGTTGTGGAGACTGGGGAGTCCAAGTTCAAGGCTCAGACACATTTGATGTCTGGTGGAGACCCGCTGTCTGTTTCCAAGATGGCGCCTTTTTGCTACATCCTCCAGAGGGGATGAACGCTATGTCCTTACCTGGTGGAAAGGACTGTAGGACAAAGGAGACTAAGATGCTATCTTCAACCTTTTTTTTTCTTCAAACTTTTTTTTTTTTTAATAAGATCACTAATCCTATTCCTAAGGATGGAGAACTCATGACTTAATCACTTCCCAAAAGGCCCCCACTTCTTACTATTATCACATTGGGTATTAGGTTTCAACATGAATTTTAGAGAAACACACACATTCAAACCATAGCCAAGTGGGAATCTTATACATAGCTATTTTCATTTCTCTTCCCTTCTCATAAGGTCCATAACCTCAGAGCCTGCTGAATATCGCCGATTTCATGTGTTAAAGAAGGAAAACCCTGTCCTGCCTCTGAGGACCTTTGCCTGGAGTTCAGCTAATTAGCAAAAAGGAAAAACTACCTAGAGAAACTGCCCTGCTGGGATGACATGCCAGCTGCTTAGTGCTGCATCTATGATGTTCCTCACCCATACATTCAGTTAAATGAGACCATTTATTCTTTTATTCAACAGTTGCTTGTGCTGTATCCTCCAGAGGAAATGAACATCATGCCTGCACATGGTGGAAGGACAAGAAAGGGGCTCTGGAACTCACTTGAGGTTTTTTGTTTTTTGTTTTCGGAGTTTTGCTCTTGTTGCTCAGGCTGGAGTGCAATAGCGCGATCTCGGCTCACTGCAACCTCTGCCTCCCAGGTTCAAGTGATTCTCCTGTTTCAGCCTGTGATTAGCTGGGATTACAGGCATGCACCACAATGCCCGACTAATTTCGTAGTTTTAGTAAGAGATTTATCATATTCATAGAGCCCTCATGACCTAATCCCCTCCTCAGAGTCCCACCTCTTTTTTTTTTTTTTTTTGACAGGATCTCACTCTTCAAGGAGGCTGGATTGCAGTGGCATGATTATGGCTCACTGCAGTCTCAAACCCAGACAATCCTCTTACATCAGTCTCCTGAGTAGCTGGGTCTATAGGTGCACCATTATACCTGGCTAATTAAAAAAAAAATTATAGACATGGAGGTGTCTCACTATGTTACCCAGGCTGGTCTTGAACTCCTGGGCTCAAGAAATCCTCCCACCTTGGCCTTCCAAAAAGTGCCAGAATTACTGGCATGTGCCATCAAGCCTGGCGCAAGCCCCACCTGTTAATGCCATCACCTTATGCATTAAGTTCCAGTGTGAATTTTGGAGGGACACATGCATTCAAACCGTAACAATAACAGGAATGGTATTTACCTTTATGGAGCCAATAATCTCATGGAGAATACAGATGAAATAGAGAAACAAGCAAGAATTAATTAGCAACAGTGACAGATTCTGTCAGGAAGCACACATGTCAGCAATAGAGAAACATTAGATAGGACTCTCCGATTTCTTAGAGAAGTGTATTTGAAGGAGGTGACATTTAAGTTGGTGCAAAGATGAAGAGGAGCCAGGCAGTCTTGGGGTAGAGAGAGGGTCCCAGGAAAGAGAGAAACAACTGTGTGTGAGAGGGTCCCGGGGACAGGCAGAGAGGAGGGCTGGAGAGCACTCACCCCATCTAACTGGGAGGGATATGGTGTGGGAGGTAAAGAGAACAGACTCAGGAAGCAGATTGCCTGGGTTCAAATCTCCATTCTGCCTCTTCTAACACTGTGATTTCATGTAAGCTTTGAGTTCCATCTCTCAGTTTTCTCATCTATAAAATGGAGGTTAAACATCATACTTGTATCATAGGGTTTCAGGAGAAGCCATAAACCCAGATTTTTATATGAACTCTCCCAATTTTTAAATTTTAGTCCCTTATTTTGAAAAGATTATTTTTAAAAAACTGAGTAAGTTGGCAGGGCACAGTGGCTCACACCTGTAATCTTGGCACTTTGGGAGGTGGAGGGGGGTGGATCCTTTGAGCTCAAGACTTCAAGATTAGCCTGGGCAACATGGTAAAACCCCATCTCCCCAAAATATACAGAAATTAGACAGGTGTGCTGGCATGTGCCTTCAGCCACAGCTACGTGGAGGATGAGGTAGGAGGACTGCTTGAGCCGGAAAGGTTGAGGCTGCAGTGAGCTATGACGGCGCCACTGCACCCAAGCCTGGGTGACAGAGTGAGACCCTGCCTTGAAAAAAAAAACAACAAAAAACCCCAAACTGAGTAATTAACCCCATCTGTGAACTCCTTATAACTTGGGGGTCACTAGTTTACAGTCTTTTATTTGGGGCCTCATATGGCACGTAGTTTGGACTTCTTTCCTCAAGTTTTATGGGAATTTATTGAGGTAACAGTCTGACATGTGTTTTAAAGATGTGACTGCAGACCAGAAAATGGATTAGAGAGGGCAACGGGAAAGCAGTAAGACTGTTAAGACTTGAATGCAATTTCTAGGTTGACCCTAGAATGCTTCAATGACCCAGCGCAGCTGCTTAGCTACTTCATTTTCCATCCGCTCCCACCCTCACCCCCAACAAATTCCCATTAGTCCAGAGTCACTTTGAGACTTTTTTTTTTTTTGAGATGGAGTCTTGCTCTGTCGCCCAGACTAGAGTGCAGTGGTCAGATCTTGGCTCACTGCAACCTCCGCCTCCTGGGTTCAAATGATTCTCCTGCCTCAGCCTCCTGAGTAGCTGGGATTACAGGCACACACCACCATGCCCGGCTAACTTTTTTATTTTTAGTAGAGATGGGGTTTCACCATGTTGGCCAGACTGGTCTCGAACTCCTGACCTCGTGATCCACCCACCTTGGCCTCCCAAAGTGCTGGGATTACAGGCATGAGCCACCTCACCCGGTGGAGACTTTCTTAAGACTTCATCTATTTGCATTTGGAAGCCCCTGCCCACATTATCTATTTATTGGTTCATTCACACATTCATTCAGCAGACACTTATTTAGTATTTTTTTCTGTGCCAGGTAGTGTTCTAAGCACTTGACATTTACTTCTCACAGCTTTTCAGAGGTAGCTATTATTATTGTCCCATTTTACAGGTGTTTCGTCCCAGTCAACACTGCTAGAATGAGGAAGAGATTTTAACTGGGCAGACTGGCTCCAGAGTCTGATTAGACTCCGCCTTTCACCCTGATCGTTTGCTGCCACAGCATTCGGCAATAAATATAAAGTACACATAAGTTTATTGGGGAAAAATGGTGGGAATTGCTATAACTTTGCCTTTGAAAATATTTATTCCTGAACTCTACTAAATTTATGGCAGACCTCGAGTTTTTCAAATCACCATGCATAATACAAAATCTTGCAATTCAAAAAATCTAAACTACAACAGATTTTCAAATGTGATGAAATGTTTATGAACACTGATTAACAGTGGGCTGTGTGAAGTGGCTCATGCCTGTAATCTCAATACTTTGGGAGGCTGAGGCAAGAGAATTGCTTGAGCTCAGGAGTTCAAGACCAGCCTATAACTGGCGTGTGCCTATAATCCCAGCTACACAGGAGACTGAGGCAGGAGAATCGCTTGAACCTGGGAGACGGATGTTGCAGTGAGCTGGGACCATGCCACTGCATGCCAGCCTGGGCAACAGAGCGAGACTCTTTCTCTAAATAAATACATAGCAAGACTTTGTTCTTTACAAAAAAAAAAAAAAAAAAAGTAAAAGATTAGCCAGGCGTGGTTGCACGCACCTGTAGTCCCAGCTACTAGGGAGCCGAGGGTAGAAAGATTACTTGAATTCAGGAGGTTGAGGTTGCCATGAGCTGTGATTATACCACTGCACTCCATCCTGGGTGACAGAGTGAGACCCTGTCTCTTAAAAAAATAAAAATATATTAATAGTGGCCGGGTGTGGTGGCTCACACCTGTAATCCTAGTACATTGGGGAGTCGAGGCGGGCAGATCACCTGAGGTCAGAAGTTTGAGACCAGCTTGGCCAACATGGAGAAACACTATCTCTAATAAAAATTCCAAAGTTAGCCAGGTGAGGTGGTGGGCGCTTGTAATCCCAGCTACTCCAGAGGCTGAGGCAGGAGAATTGCTTGAACCTGGGAGGCAGAGGTTGTGGTGAGCCGAGACTGTGCCACTACACTCCAGCCTGGGTGACAGAGCAAGACTCTGTCTCAAAAACCTAAATAAATAAATAAATAAAATTAATAGTGAGTGACAGTGACATAATGCAATGTGTTGTAGACATTTTTTTTTTTTGAGACGGAGTTTCGCTCTTGTTACCCAGGCTGGAGTGCAATGGCGCGATCTCAGCTCACCACAACCTCTGCCTCCTAGGTTCAGGCAATTCTCCTGCCTCAGCCTCCTGAGTAGCTGGGATTACAGGCACGCACCACCATGCCCAGCTAATTTTTTGTATTTTTAGTAGAGACGGGGTTTCACCATGTTGACCAGGATGGTCTCGATCTCTTGACCTCGTGATCCACCCACCTCGGCCTCCCAAAGTGCTGGGATTACAGGCTTGAGCCACCGCGCCCGGCCGTGTTGTAGACATTTAATTAACCATTTACTAAGTTTGATTTTGCCCACTAAAATTTGTTTTCATGTCTTAAATTACTTCCAGGAACTCTGGAACCCCTAAGTATCTAAACTCCTGACTTCAGTGGCCTGGGGGATGGGCTGGCCTCATAGTGCTCCCAGTCTGTCCTCCACCTCTGATCCCTTCCTGTCTGTATCCAGGCCCCTGGCCCCTACTGGCTGAAACCCTGCCTAAATCCCTGTCCAGAACTGAGCTCCTGCTACTTTGCCTTCCTCTTGCCAGTCCTGCCATAGGGCACTGGACTTTTGCCCTGCAGATTAGGGAATTGAGCTCTACGTCCCCTGGTCTGCTCACCAGCTCTCTGTGTAGTGTCTGCGGCTGGATTCCCTCTCTTTTAGCCTACCCCGATTGGAAATCACAGGAGCTGATCATTTCCAAATAAAGCCCTGAGAGCCAAATCTGCTGTGTTTCTGCATCACAGATTTGGGTGATGGGTCCATTTTGTTGGTTCTTCTGTTTTTTTTTCCCCCCACTGTCTCTGAGGGACCTTCTGGGTACTGGGTAACACTTTCTTTTACATTTGCTTATGTGATTATTTGGATTATTTATGTCTTCCTTATTATTCATAAGCTCTGCAAAGGTGGGGCCCAATACTGAATTTGCACAGCATTGTATACCAGAATCTAACAGTGCCAGGCACTTAGATGGTGCCTGGTACTGTTGTATTTTTATTGGATAAGTGAGTGAAACTGAGATGCATTTTCTATTCACCCTTCCTGTTCTGTTCCCTTTTTTTACTTCCCTTTCTCATTATCTCCGTGTTCCTCTACTGTCTTGGCTTCTTCGAATTCTTAATCTTTTTATCTGATAAGAGATGGTTCTCCCTTCCCTGTTCATATACTTTGAATCAAAGGGCTGCTATTTCCTCCTTTCATCTTCATTTTCAAATGTGTGGTCATACAATGCTGTTCCAAATATATATATCCGAAGTCCAAGTTAAAGATTCAGACAGATTTGGTGTTTCATGGAGACCCTGTCTCTGTTTTCCAAGATGGTGCCTTGTTGCAACATCCTCCAGAGGGAATGAATACTAGGTTCTCACCTCCTGGAGGTAATGGTAGACAAAAGCTCTAGGATGCTTTCTTCAACCTTTTTTGATTTTTTGATGGAGTATCACTTGGTCACCCAGGCTGGAGTGCTGTGGCGCAATCTTGGCTCACTGCAACCTCCGCCTCCCAGGTTCAAGAGATTCTATTGCCTCAACCTCCCAAGTTTCTGAGATTCCAGGAGCCCGCCAGCATGCCAAACTAATTTTTGTATTTTTAGTAGAGACGGGGTTTCACCATGTTAGCCAGGGTGGTCTTGAACTCCTGACTTCAAGTGATCCACCTGCCTTGACTTTCCAAAGTGCTGGGATTACTGGGGTAAGCCACCGCACACATCCACCTTTTTAAATAAAAACAATAATCTCTTTCCTAAGGATGGATATGGCCAGGTGCAGTGGTGCATACCTGTTGTCCCAGCTACACAGGAGGCTGAGGCAGAAGGATCGTTTGAGCCCAGTAGTTGGAGACCCAGCCTGGGCAGCAAAGCAAAAACCTGTCTCAAAATAACAACACAAAGAACAAGCAGCAGCTTCAGCAAATGGAATTATGAGGTGGATGCATAGTACTCTCAAATACCATAACATTGAAAAAAAAATCAGAGGAAAAAAGAACTAAACTCCGCACTAGAAAAAGGCAGTAGGCAGTATTTTTCAAATGTCTTGACATTCTAGGAAGTCTCTCAACAGTTAATAAATATGCTTTTCTTTGGAAACTGCCTGTGAAATAGTTTCACATTTCAGATTTGTTTCGGTTATTAAGCTTATGTAACCTGCCAAGGCAGAAATTAAGTTAGAAAATTCTTGTCAGGCCGGGTGTGGTGGCTCACACCTATAATCCAAGCACTTTGGAGGCCAAGGCGGGTGGATCACCTGAGGTCAGGAGTTCAAGGCCAGCCTGACCAACATGGTGAAACCCCGTCTTTAAAACAAAACAAAACAAAACAAAACAAAAGTCTTGTCACAGTTGGATATGACAACAACCCACTAGTCTAGACCTTAAAATGAAACTATTTCATATAATTTTTTTTTTTTTTTGGAGACAGGATCTTGCTCTGTCATCCAGGCTCCATGTCAGCTCACTGCAACCTCTACCTCTGGGCTCAAGCCATTCTCTCCCCTCAGCCTCCTGAATAGCTGGGATTAACTACAAGCACATGTTACAACACCCAGCTAATTTTTTTTTTTTTTGCTGTTTTGTTGAGACAGAGTCTCACTATATTGCCCCGGCTGTTCCCTAACTCCTGGGCTCAAATGATCCTTCTGCCTCGGCCTCTGAAAGTGTTGAGATTATAGGTGTGAGCCACCACACCCCACCCATAATAAATATTTCTTATTTCTACGATGCTTGTTATCTGCAGCCCTCCAATTACCAGCAAACACAAATAGTCTTATTTTCTTGTGGGTGAATTGATAATAGTTTTTTTTTTTTAAGATGGAGTTTTGCTTTGGTTGCCCAGGCTGGAGTGCAATGGTGCGATCTCGGTTCACTGCAACCTCTGCCTCCCAGGTTCAAGCAATTCTCCTGCGTTAGCCTCCTGAGTAGCTGGGATCATAGACACGTGCCACCACACTTGGCTAATTTTGTATTAGGCGTTTCTCCATGTTGGTCAAGCAAGTCTCGAATTCTCGACCTCAGGTGATCCACCTGCCTCAACCCTGCAAAGTTCTGGGATTATAGGCGTGAGTCACCATATCCAGCCAGGACATTTCATAACGTCCTGTAGCCAAGCTTACTCTCAGACCCATGAAGCAGGAAGGGAAGTATATGATTAGACCAAGACACTTTCTGTCTTGCAAGAAAAGAAATGGGTGCTAAAAAGTCAAGTGGCCTGGCAACATTTCCTAGAGGAATGCAGGGGGTATGTGGAACTCTTGAGTACAGCCCAGATTTTTCTTCTGGAAATCGTTAGCTCTGAGGAATTAAGGGAAAGGTGAAATCGTGGTTTGTCCTACGTTGAAAAGGTTTCTAATCTTTCAACCCACATATCATACTGAACTATTCCCTACTCTTTTTTTTTCCAGACAGAGTCTCGCTCTGGTGTACAGTGGTGTGGTCTCTGCTTACTGCAACCTCTGCCTCCTGGGTTCAAGAGATTCTCCTGCCTCAGCCTCCCGAGTACCTGGGGCTACAGGCATGCACCAACATGCCAGCTAATTTTTGGTATTTTTAGTGGAGACGGGGTTTCACCATGTTGGCCACACTGGTCTCGAACTTCTGACCCCAGGTGATCTGCCCCTCTCAGCCTCCCAAAGTGCTGGGATTTACAGGCATGAACCATGGCGCCCAGCCAGTTCCCTACTCTTTTTACCATTGGGATATAAACCAACAGACTGGCTGATTTAGAACAGGTTTACTGGGCTGGACGCAGTGGTTTACATCTGTGATCCCAGCACTTTGGGAGGTTGAGGCGGGCAATCACCTGAGGTCAGGAGATTGAGACCAGCCTGACCAACATGGAGAAACCCCATCTCTACTAAAAAATACAAAATTAGCTGGATGTGGTGGTACATGTCGGTAATCCTAGCTACTCAGGAGGCTGAGGCAGGAGAATCACTTGAACCCAGGAGATGGAGGTTGTGGTAAGCCAAGATCGTGCCATTGCATTCCAGCCTGGGCAACGCAAGTGCAGCTCTGTCTCAAAAAAAAAAAAAACAAAACCAACCAACCAGACAAAACAAAAGAACAGCTTTTCTGGTACGTGCTGTCCGTCAAAATATGGAGAAAACAATGGAGCAGAATCAGTGGTCAGCTGAGTTCACTTGAGTCCTGGCTGTGCCGACAAGTTAGCTATGTACCCTTGGGTACAACACTCACCACTCACTGTCAGACCTCAGAAAAGGAAGGAAAGAAGAGAGAGAGAGAGGCAGGAAAAGGAAGGAAGGAATGAAGGAAAGAAGGAAGGAAGGAAGGAAGTTAGGAAGGGAGGGTGAGAGAGAGAAGGAGAGATAGGAAGACTGAGGGAGGGAGAGAGGGAGAAGAGAAAGGGAAGGAGGAAGAAAGGAAAGGGAGGAATGGAAAAAAGATGGAACAAGATGATTATGAAGCGCTGTTTCAGCTGTAATAGTCAAAACCATGATTCTTTTTACTTCCTTTTCATTTTTCTTCTTTACAACACAAGAGCGACTTCACAAGAAAAAATATCAAGTCACAATTGATAGAAACACATGGCTTTCTCCCATTTGGTTTTGGTAGGTCATCCAGTGATTCTTTTATTCTAAAAAATTATTTAAAATGATAGATGATAAAAACAAATGGAAAAATATTCCATGCTCATGGATTGGAAGAATTAATGCCATTTGAATGGCCATACTGCCCAAAGCAATCTACAGATTCAGCACTATTCCTGTCAAACTACCAATGTCATTTTTCACAGAATAAGAAAAAAAACCATTCTACATTTCTTTTTTTTTGAGATGGAGGCTCACTCAGTGCAACGGCGCCATATCTGCTCACTGCAACCTCTGCCTCCAAGGCTCAAGCAATTCTCCTGCCTCTGTCTCCCGAGTAGCTAGTGTAAGGGTTATTGCCAAGTTTAAAATGAGGAAACTGAGACCAGCATAAGAAGATTAAATGCCAATTTATTTAGCTACAGGGCGAGGTTCCATGGTCCCGGGGAAAGGGGCCAGGGAAGTCATGCCAACTTCCTGGGGCATGGGGTTTTTATGGCTAGGAGGAATGAGCAACAGCTGTGTGCTCTGATTGACTCCAGGGGAGCAGGATTGAGACGGGGCGGGCCGCTATTGATTGGCGGGTTTTTGGGCGGGTTTTCTGGTGGGAGAGCCGGCCAGGAGCCTTGCATCAGCTGGAGCCTTCCAGGGGAGCCACGTGGCAGAGCCTGGTGCCGGGTGCAGAAGTGGGTGTGTCCAACCTCCTGACGAGGCAACCGGCCTTACAGCTAGGATCATAGACACGCACACCATGCCCGGATAACGTTTGTATGTTTAGTAGAGATGGGTTTTCACCATGTTGGCCAGGCTGGTCTTGAACTCCTGGCCTCAGGTGATCCACTCACCTTTGCCTCCCAAAGTGCTGGAATTACAGGAATGAGCCACTGTGCCCAGCCCTAAAATGCATGTGGAACAAAAAAACCCAAAGTCTGAATAGCTAAAGCAATCCTAAGCAAAAAGAACAAGGCCAGAGACATCACATTATCCAACTTTAAACTATGCTATAAAGCTACAATAACCAAAACAGCATGATACTGGTACAAAAACAAACACATAGGCCAATGGAACAGAATGAAAAACCCAGAAATAAAGCTGCACACCTACAAACATCTGATCTTCAATAAAATTGATAAAAACAACAATGGGGAGAGGATTCTCTATTTTATGAAATGAAGGTGCTGGGATTGCTGGCTAGCCAAATGCAAAAGAATGAAACTGGATCCCTCCCTTCCATCATATACAAAAATTAACTCAAGATGGATTAAAAATTTAAGTGTAATGCCTCAAACTATAAAAACCCCAAAAGAAAACCTAGGAAATACCATTCTGGACATTAGCCTTAGCAAAGAATTTTTGACTAAGTCCTCAAAAGCAAATCCAATAAAAACAAAAATTGACAAATGGAACCTAATTAAAATAATTTTTTTTCACAGCAAAGAAAATATCAACAGACTAAACAGATAACCCACAGAATGGGAGAAAATATTTGCAAACCATGCATTTGACAAAGGTCTAATATCCAGAATCTATGAGGAACTTAAACAACTCAACAGGCAAAAAAAAACAAGTAACCACATTAAAAAGTGAGCAAAGGCTGGGTGCAGTGTTTCATGCCTGTAATCCCAGCACTTTGGGAGGCTGAGGCAGCTGGATTACCTGAGGTCGGGAGTTCAAGACAGCCTGACCAACATGGAGAAACCGTCTCTACTAAAAATACAAAATTAGCTGTGTGTACTCACACATGGCTGTAATCCCTGCTACTCAGGAGGCTGAGGCAGGAGGCTCACTTGAACCCAGGAGGCAGAGGTGGCAGTGAGCCAAGATCATGCCATTATTGCACTCCAGCCTGGGCAACAAAAGCAAAACTTTGTCTCAAAAAAAAGAAAAAAA
>NW_016107439.1:1878179-1879901 GCF_001604975.1 Cebus imitator | reverse complement strand
AAAAAAAAAGCAGGGTGTGGTGGCGCATGCCTGTAGTCTCAGCTACACGGGAGGCTGAGGTGGGATGATTGCTTGAGCCCAGGAGTTCTGGGCTGTAGTGCGCTATGCCGATCGGTGTCTGCACTAAGCTTGGCATCAATATGGTGACCTCCCAGGAGCAGAGAACCACCAGGTTGCCTAAGGAGGGGTGAACCGGCCCAGGTTGGAAATGGAGCAAGTCAAAACTCCTGTGCTGATCAGTAGTGGGATCGCACCTGTCGATAGCCACTGCACTCCAGCCTGCGCAACATAGCAAGACCCCGTCTCTAAAAAAAAAGAGAGAGAGAGGTATCATTTTATACGAGTTAAAGTGGTTCCTATTAAAAAGACAAAAAATAACAGATGCTGAGGAGGTTGCGGAGAAAAGGGAATACTTTCATAATGAAGGTGGGAATGTAAATTGCTTCAGCTGCTATAGAAAGCAGTTTGAAGTTTTCTCGAAGAATTAAAAACAGAACTACGATTCCATCCAGCAGTCTCATTACTGGGTATATACTCAATGGAGAATACATCGTTCTATCAAAAAGACACATGCGCTCGTATATTCATGACAGCACCATGCACAATAGCAAAGGCATGGAATCAACCTAGATGCCCGTCAGCAGTGGATTGGATAAAGAAAATGTGATACATATACAGCATGAAATACTACACAGCCATAAAAAGAATGAAATCATGTCCTTTGTAGCAATATGGATGCAGATGGAGGCCGTCATCCTGAGGAAATTAACACAGGAACAGAAAACCAAATACTGCATGTTTTCACTTTAAATGGGAGCTAAACATTGGGTAGATATGGATGTAAAGATGGGAACAGTAGACACTGGTGACTGCTAGAAGAGGGAGACGTGGAGAGAGGCAAGGGCTGAAAGATGACCTATTAGGTACTATGCTCACTACGTGGGTGATGGGATCATCTGTACCCCAAACTTCAGTGTCATGCAATATATCGAGTAAGAAACCTACACATGCATCCTCTGTACATAAAATAAAAGTTGAAATTAAAAACAAAAATTCTTTGTGGCCGGGGATGGTGGCTCATGCCTGTAATCTCAGCACTTTGTGAGGTCAAGGCAAAAGGATCACCTGAGGTTGGGAGTTCAAGGCCAGCCTGACCAAATGGAGAAACCCCATCTCTGCTAAAAAAAAAAAAAAAACTAACATTAGCGGGGCGTGGTGGCGCATGCCTGTAATCCCAGCTACTCGAAAGGCTGAGGCAGGAGAATCATTTGAACCCAGGAGGTGGAGGTTGCAGTGAGCTGAGATCATACCATTGCACTCCAGCCTGGGCAACAAGAGCGAAAATCTGTCTCAATAATAATAATAACAATAATAATAATTCTTTGCATTGTGTTTCCTCACAAGAAAGAAGCAGTTAACCAGTCTGGATCCTCTAAGAGTGCCCCTCCTACCCAGTGGAAGGAAATCCTTTTGCTCGGCCAGGGCAGAACTGTTGGCTGACAGGTACAGAAACTGCAGGGGGCATCTGACATTGCATTCTCTTATTTCATTCTTGCGCTTTGTCCACATTAACCAACTACGTAGACCTTCACTGCATACCACATGGACTGTGAATGTCTGCCTTTCACTTGCTTTGCTGTTAAGTCATATTAATACATGTGTATAGCTGGGCGCAGTGGCTCATGCCTGTAATCCCAGCAATTTGAGAGGCTGAGGCGGTCA
>NW_016107439.1:1872175-1877770 GCF_001604975.1 Cebus imitator | reverse complement strand
AAAATTAGATGGGTGTGATGGTGCATGCCTGTAATCCCAGCTACTCGGGAGGCTGAGGCAGGAGAATCACCTGAACCCAGGAGGTGGAGGTTGCAGTGAGCCGAGATCGCACTATTGCACTCTAGCCTGGACAACATAAGCAAAACTCCGTCTCAAAAAAATAAAAAATAAAAAAATTCCCATAGCAAAATGGGAAACTGTACTGGCTTTTTTTTTCTTTTTTTTTTTGACAGAGTATTTTGTATTTTTGGTAAAGATGGGGTTTCACCTTGTTGACCAGGCTGGCCTCGAACCTCTGACCTTGTGATCCACCAGCCTCAGCCTCCCAAAGTGCTAGGATTACAGGCGTGAGCCTTCGCACCCGCCCTCTACTGGCTTTTAACACAGACCAATTTTCACACATCTGAGTTTCGGGATTCAATTATATCACTGAGTCAGGTCCATCTCTTGGCTAGGATTTCCCTCCTGTAGACTTTACTCTCTGAAAGGCTCCTGTCAGAAAGGTGAAAGCCAGCAGAACAGCCAGCCTAATCATCACAACTTGCATCCAACAACAAAAAATACCTCTTTTTTGGTCCCTTCAGCAATAGTTGCAGAATTGGTTCAGAGGGGATCTGATTGAGTGGGTGCCATTCCTGAGTCAGTCACTGTGGCTAAGGGAAGGGAAGCTCTGATTGGTCTGGTCTTAGCTAACAGTCAACAAAAGGAGCAGAAGATGTGGTTGACCCCCCTCACTCAGCTACAGGGACCGACAATGGGGAGGGGGTAAAATTTCCCAAGGGAAAGGAGGGACACTTTTACTTAACTCCACTTTTACTTACTTAACCAATACTGGCCAGGCTATGTGAACCAATATCCACATTATCCCATAACATGCATCTTCTGAATCTCTACATTCAGAAGAATAAAGGAGACTGAGCAGGCAGAGGGGATGATGAGATCAACCAGATTGGGGCTGGACACTTTACCAACCTCAGGATCATTTTATCCTAAGGATTAACTAAACCAAGTACTAAGTCGACTGTCCATTTTTCTGCTTATCTTTGTCATGTCACAAGTTAGAATTCTTACACATCCTTAGAAGAGCTGCTCCTTACAATGTATACAGGGTTTTGCTACATTATTGTTTAAATGTTGAAAAGGGTTTCTTTTTTCATCCCTCATTGCATTTTGGCTTTTCATAGTGTGCAATTTTGCTGCATTTATAATCATTATGTACTTTGTTTTGGGAGAATGCATTTTGTCATAAAAGCGCTCCACACAGCTAGAGGAATGCTCAGCTTCACGATCAATATCCCAGGAAAACCTGTTTTTTTTCCTCCCTAAAAATATTTAACATAAGTTGTAAAACTATATGTATAGTAATTGAAAAAGGAAACTGAAACCAATTTGATTCTTGTAATCAAGAAATAATTAATTTGTAAATGATAATATTAGAATACTGTTTTTAAAAGGCTGGATATATTTCTTTCCCTTTTCCTTTTACAAAGTTGCCATTTAAATCTAGCTTTGTTTGTGACATAATAATGCAGAGCTTGTGCACAAAGTGAGACAAACTAACAGAAAGACTTTTCTCATGAATAGAAAAAAAGAATTTTTTTTAATTTAAAGGAAACTATTTAAAATTCAATTTTTGGAAAATATAATAAAGTCAAATATAAATATTGTGAACAGATGTTTCTTAAGAAGCTTCTGAAATGAATAGTCACCATCTGGAACCATTTACAAGGAGAAGAAGGTAAGCACGCACCTGTTTCTTTCTTTAAAAAGATGCAATCTCTGTCCCAAATTATAAACAACTATGGCAGTTACCATAAAAATGTAATATTCAATTTGCCAAACTGTTTAGAAAAATATTGATAAGAATGTAGATAGTTTAGAAAAGTGTGCTTCTAAAAGGCTTAGTCTGTTTTCAGATTTCTTTGCTTACTTATAATTTTTTAAAGATAAAATCCTTTTAAACGTAGAATACATGTTCTACATTTTAAAAAAACATGCACAAAACCTCGGTAGACACTTATCACTGCTGTCACCACTATCATCCAAGGTATCTATTTGCCAATTATTATATTTTAGATACTCCACAACAAAAATTGGATTCATATACTCCTTCCGGTTTTGGTAGGCTTATCACATTAGTGGCTCTAATTAATGCCCTCCCTGTGCCCACGCCCTTTGCAAAATGGTATCGAAGCAGCTCTCATCAAGAAATGGAGTTTTGGCTGAGTGCGGCTGCTCACGCCTATAAATCTAGCACTTTGGGAGGCCAAGACAGTGAATCTCCTGGGGTCGGGGGTTTGAGACCAGCCTGGATAACAGGTGAAAACCCATCTGTACTAAAAATACAAAAATTAGCCAGGCATGGTGGTGGGCGCCTATAATCCCAGCTGCTTGGGAGGCTGAAGCAGGAGAATCACTTGAACCCAGGGGGCAGAGGTTGCAGTGAGCTGAGATTGCACCACTTTATTCCAGCCTAAGAGAAAGAGTGAAACTCAATCTCAAAAGGAAAGAAAGAAAGAGAGAGAGAGAGAGAAGGAAGGAAAGAAAGAAAGAAAGAAAGAAAGAAAGAAAGAAAGAAAGAAAGAAAGAAAGAAAGAAAGAGAAAGAAAGAGAAAGAAAGAAAAAGAAAGAAAAAGAAAGAAAGAAAGAAAAAAAGAAAGAAAGAAAGAAAGAAAGAAAGATAGAAAGAAAGAAAAAGAAAGAAAGAAAGAGAAAGAAAGAAAGAAAGAGAAAAAAAGAAATGGAGTCTTGTTGCCCATCCTTTACATCTGGGCAGAACTTGTAACTTGCTTTGGCCAAGAGAATATAGGAGAAGAAACGGCATGCCAATTCCAAGACTAGATCTCAAGAGGTTTTGTGCTTTCTCATTTTCCCTCATGGAGCCTTGCTACTGCCATGTAAATAAACTTGGGCTATTCTACTGGGGGAGGAAAGATGACATAGGAGAGAGACTTGCAAAGGCCATCTTAGAGCAACTTACAGCCAACCAATTCCCTACCATGTAAAAGAGCCAGCCAAGATCAGCAGAGCTGTCTGTCTGACTTAGCCCTTTGCCTGCAGCTGGAGGCTTTTAATTTAGGATTGACAGAGGGTGATGATAAAGTTGCTACAAGATTTTGGGAACTTCTGGCTACTGTCCTTTAATTCTATGGAGGTAGGCACACTTGCAGGGACATAGTGCCAAAGAAAAGATGCTGGGATTTATAGGCAGATCTTGATTTGCAGATTAGAGACTCTAAATAAACAAAATGGGAACAACTCATGGAGTGTGCATAGAAATACAATTAACTTATTGAGGAGGATAATCTATTTTAAATAATTTTAGCATATTATTTTTATTTTTATTTATTTATTTTAGAGACAAGATTTCACCAATTTGGCCAGGCTGGTCTTGAACTCCTGACCTCGTGATCCACTCGCCTTGGCCTCCCAAAGTGCTGGGATTACAGGCGTGAGTCGCCGTGCCTGCCCATATTTTTAATATAATTGCAAATGAGGCTAATATCTTTATCAAAACCCATCCTTCCTACAAGTGAATTCTTCTTATTCAACAGTTAGCGCCACATGCTGTAAGGTCTTTTATAATACTCAACTAATTTATCTGTAAGTTAATTCTACTTGTTTCCTAGCTAATTCATCTTAATTAGAATAGTTTTACCCTAACTGAATTAACTGAGTTGTATTAACTCTGCTAGTAAAATGATCTGAAAGCTCTTGAAGCAAAATTTCAAAGAGTGAAGCAAGGAAAAGTTACTTTTCATATTGGTGATGATCATGTATTGGTTACTTCCCTGGCATCCATCTGCCAGTTTTCCCTTTATCTTCCCTATCCAATGTTCCCCTCATTCCTGGTCTTGTGATTTGGGTGTGAACAACTTTACTCAAATGGCATGGGTGGGCTCTGATTGGCTTATGTCTCATGGCCACCTGTGTTGGTTCTGGGGTGATATGCTACACAGAGACAAGATTCATGGAGGTGTTTGTCGGCCTTCTGTTATGGAAAAGCTGGGCAGTTTCCCTGCATGGTGTGAGATCTGGAATTATGGAAGTCATTTTTCTTTTTCTTTTCTTTTTTTTTAATTTTTTTATGAGACCGAGTCCCATTCTGTCACCCAGGCTGGAGTGCAGTGGGATGATCTCAGCTCACTTGGCTCACTGCAACCTCTACCTCCTGGATTCAAGGGATCCTCCTGCCTCAGCCTCCTGAGTAGCTGGGATTACAGACAGGCACAACCACGCCCAGCTAATTTTTGTCTTTTTAGTAGAGATGAGGTTTCAACATGTTGGCCTGGCAGGCTGGTCTTGAACTCCTGACCTCAGGTGATCCTCCTGCCTAGGCCTCCCAAAGTGCTGGGATTACAGGCGTGAACCACCACACCCGGCTGGACATTGTTTTTCTTTTTTATTTTTTTGAGACAGAGTCTGGCTCTGTCACCAGGCTGGAATGCAGTGGCGGGATCTCGGCTCACTGCAACCTCCATCTCCTGGGTTAAGCAGTTCTCCTGCCTCAGCCTCCCGAGTAGCTGGGATTACAGGCATGCACCACCATACCAAGCTAAGTTTTGTATTTTTAATAGAGGTGGAGTTTCGCTGGGCGCAGTGGCTCACACCTATAATCCCAGCACTTTGGGAGGCTGAGGTGGGCTCACACCTGTAATCCCAGCTACTCAGGAGGCTGAGACAGGAGAATCGCTTGAACCTGAGAGGCAGAAGTTGCAGCCAGCCAATATCACGCCATTGTATTCCAGCCTGGGCGACAAGAGCGAAACTCCATCTCAAAAAAAAAGAGAGAGAGAGAGATGGAGTTTCACCGTGTTGGCCAGGATGGTCTTGATCTCTTGACCTCATGATCCAGCCCCCTCAGCCTCCCAAAGTGCTGGGATTATAGGTGTGAACCACCACGTCCAGCTGGAAGTCATTTTTCTATAAGCAGAGGAGATCCTAGAGTTGCCAGAGAGCCACAAAGTGGAGTCTAAGGGTGAAGCCAGACTATAAAAGGCAGAAAGGAAACATAAAGGAAAAAAATGGGTCATTGGAAACATTATTAGAGCAACTGGATACAACCTTGCCTGAAGTTAACTTTGCCTCTGGAGTTTTCACTGATGTGACCAATAAATTTCTATATTATTTAAACCAAATTGAGTTGTTCTCCTCAGGTGCAACTGAAAGATCACTGAAGCAACCTTCAATGATCCCTTCTTAGTTCCCAGCTTTGCCTCAAGCACCCAAGGTCCGGCCCTCTTTCCTCTTGCCTGGACTATTGCACCCTCTTAACTACATGCCCTATGTCACATCTGTACCTTCTGATCTATACTTCCCTACTGGGTTAATATCTCTTAAGCACATCTACAATCATATCCCCTTGCTCAAACACCTTCAGTAGGTCTCCAGTGCTAAAAACACACATCTCCTCTTGACATTCCAGACCCACCTCCTTGTATCCCAGGCATTCTCCTTAAGGCTGCCCATGATCTCCATTCAGTGCTGGTAATCAGAAGATAATCTTTTCACTTTTTCTTATTTGACTGCTCAATAGTGCTTAGCATTGTTGATGGCTGTCTACTAAGGCAGTCTCTTCCCTGGTGTCTGTAATAC
>NW_016107439.1:1856908-1871748 GCF_001604975.1 Cebus imitator | reverse complement strand
CTGCAACCTCTGCCTCCTGGGTTTAAGAGATTCTCCTGCCTCAACCTCCCAAGTAGCTGGGATTACAGGTGCCCGCCACCATGCCCAGAGGATTTTTAATTTTTAGTAGAAACAAACAAACAAACACAAAAGATAAGGCCTCACTATGTTGCTCAGGCTGGTCTCAAACTCCTGGGCTCAAGTGATCGATCCTCTTGCCCCTTGGCTTCTAGCATCCCTGGGAACCACCACACCTGGGTAAAATACCTTCTAAATGCCAGTGCTTCCTTTTATTTATTTGTTTATTTATTTATTTTTAAAGACAGGGTTTCACCATGTTGGTCAGGCTGGTCTTGAACTCCCGACCTCAGGTGATCCACCCGCCTTGGCCTCCAAAGTGCTTGGATTACAGGTGTGAGCCCGGCCCAATGCCAGTGATTCCTAAATCCAAGGCTCCAGCTGAGACTTCTCTAAGTTTCAAATCCCAACATGCACTTGTCCGTTGAACATCATCTGAGACTTTCCATCTTACCCTTTCCTACTTCCATAGTTATCACCACCTATCTAGGTGTACAAAACAGAAATTTGGAAATTATGCTGATCTCTCCCACCTTTTTAATTCTTCAAATCTAATCAAACATTAAATACTCTCAATTCTACCTGCTGAACATTTCTTGTCTTTGTCATTTCTCTCTGTTCCCTACTGTCACCTTCTCAGATAAGCCAAAATCTCCTGTCCTGAACTATTCAATAGTCTCCCAACTGGTTTCCCAGCGCCCACAACCTTTCAGCATTTACTGGGGGGCTTAATTAAAAACAATAAATACAAACTGGGCTAGACTCTGTGGCTCATGCCCATATTTTCTTTTTTTTTTTTTAATTTAAATTTAATTTCTTTTGTTTTTTTGAAACAGAGTCTCACTCTGTCACCCAGGCTGGAGTGCAGTGGTGTGATCTTGGCTCACTGCAGCCTCTGCCTCCCAGGTTCAAGCAATCCTCCTTCCTCAGCCTCCTGAGTAGCTGGGACTACAGGCACACACCACCATGCCTGGCTAATTGTTGTATTTTTAGTAGAGACAGCGTTTTGCCGTTTTGGCCAGGCTGGTCTCTAACTCCTGGCTTCAAGTGATCTGCCTGCTTTGGCCTTTCAAAGTGCTGAGATTATAGGCATGAGCCATCATAAAACATTTTTTTTTTTATTTCAAAAATACAGGAGTTTTGCTCTGTTGCCCAGGATGGTCTTGATCTCCAGGGCTCAAGCAATCCTCCCATCTTGGCCTCCCAAAGTTCTGGGATTACAGCTGTCAGCCATTGTGCCAGTCTCATGTCTGTTATCCCAGCACTTTGGGAGACTGAAGGGGGAGGATTCTTTGAGGCCAAGAGTTCAAGACCAGCCTTGGCAACTAGCCAGATCTTGTTTCTACAAAAACAAAAATTAAAACAAAAAACTAGCCAGGCGTGGTGGCGCATGCCTATCATCCCAGCTGCTCAGGAGGCTGTATGGGAAGATCGCTGGAGCCTAGGATTTTGAGACTGCAGTGAGCTATGATTGCTGCCACTGCACTCCAGGCTGAGCAATAGAGCGAGTCTCTGTCTCTTAAAAATGAATAAATAAAATAAACACAAATTCTTTCTTTCTTTTTTAAAATCTCATACTTAAATGTGTGTAAAGATTGAAAGTAAATTAAAAAGGAAGTTAAATGTTTTGCATAAAATAAATTTCTCAAAGTATATTCCTAGCTTGTGAAATAAAGAAGTATATACAGATGGCCCTTCAAAAAATATTTTAAAACCATTATTTAAATAAGTCTCTTACAAAGGAATATATTCAAGAAAGCAAAGAAGTGAAAACCCTCAAACCTTTTATGCATGTTTCTATTTTTGTACCTATTTGCTACAGTGGAGAGAATTGGTGACAAAAAAAAGTTAGGTACCGTAGGTGATGTAAATAGGCAGTTGCTAATGACAGTGTTACAAGTTAAAAACTTGAATTATGAAGTTGAATTAATTTTCATTGCTGTGGTTTCTTTTGATAAGATCCTTTTAAATATAGTCTAAATTTTTAATTTATTGCACTTGAAAATAAAATCGATGCCATTTTTCAAAAGGAAATGTGGGCTGATTGTTAGCTCAGGCTCTGTGCTTGGGGTAAATGAGTCAGAACCTCCTGGCACCTAAGAGTTTCTTAGGTGGTAAAGGGAAACTCTAGGAAACCTTTATTAACTTTGCCTAGCCACATGAACATGCTCAAAAAGCTACGCTTTGAAAGCTGTGCTAACAAGAATGCAGGGCCTGAACTCAAACTGATTGCACTGTTCAGTTCACTCTGTAAACAGTCATTTCCTCATTAATCAGTTATCAGAGCTTTGGGAGATATGTCAAATACAGATAATTAGTTATTGAAAACTTTGTACATAATAACTGCACGTAAGGCCAAAAATATACTAAACTTAATTTTAGGTATTTGTGAACTTAATAATTGATACTGTTCATATCATTATTCTACATGCCCTGCACACGAGATCTCATTTAACCCTCCCAACAATTCAATGTGATAGATACTATTATTCTCTATTCCCTTTATATAGTGGAGGCCATTGAGGCTCAGAGTGGTTAAGTAACTTGTCCATAGTCACACGGCTAGGGGGAGCTAAAATGACAAGGCATGGAGCTGGGTGCGGTGGTTCCTGCCTATCGCAGATGGGAGGATCCCTTGAGCCCAGAAGCCTGAGGCCAGCCTGGGCGACAAGTATAAGACCCTGTCTCTGAAAAACAAAAGAAAATAAAACAAGCCATGTTTTCCGACTCCGAAGCCGGTAGATTTAGTCACAATGGTGTACTACTTGTCTTTAGATTACGAATTTGAATATTCCTGTCCTGATAAGGTGTGGAAATGATAAAACCAATTTTGATTATACAATAATGAAAAGCTGAATTTGATACCATATTTAATTTTTCAAATTTCTCACAGGAAATATAATTTTCTCACAAAGAGAGAGTTTTAGTAATCAAAAAAACAGCTCTTTTTTCCAGGAAAGGAGTGGACTTCTCTTATATTGGGACACTTGGTGGCTATCAGTATCAACTTGATTTCCCAGTACTTGTTTTAGAGTAATTTAAATTCTATTTATGCTGATAAGCCCTGCCCATCTCCCTATCAGTCATAGGCTGGGACACCTGGGAGGAAGCAGGCTCTGTCTGATGGGAAGAGCCCAACGGGGATTTGCCTGAGAGCAGACGAAATAAGTGCACCTTAAGCAAAAAATTGAGAAAACTAGAGTCCAGCTCACTGCAACAGTTCGTTTGTTTTTTGAGACAGAGTCTCACTATGTCACCCAGGCAGGAGTGTGATGGCACGATCATGGTTCACTATAACCTTGACCTCCCTGGCTCAAGCGATTCTCCTTCCTCAGCCTCCCAAGTAGCTGGGACTACAGACATGCACCACCGTACCCAGCTAATTTTTGTATTTTGGGGGATTCTCCATGTTGCCCAGGCTGGTCTCGAACTCCTGAGCTCAAGAAGTCCGCCTGCCTTGGCTTCTCAAAGTGCTCAACAGTTATTAAATAAAGGCAGAGCATCTCTGACCTGAAAATCAAAAATCTGCAATGCTTCAGAATTTGAAAACTTTTGAGCACTGACATGATGCCACAAGTGGAAAATTCCACACCTGGCCTCATGAGACTGGTAGCACAGATTATTTAAAATATTATATAAAATGCTGGGCGTGGTGGCACGTGCCTGTAGTCCCAGCTACTTGGGAGGCTGAGGTGGGAGGATTGCTTGAGCCCAGGAGTTCTGGGCTGCAGTGCGCTATGCCGATCGGGTGTCTGCACTAAGCTCGGCATCAATATGGTGACCTCCCAGGAGCAGGGGACCACCAGGTTGCCTAAGGAGGGGTGAACCGGCCCAGGTAGGAAATGGTGCAGGTCAAAACTCCCGTACTGATCAGTAGTGGGATCACGCCTGTGACAAGCCATTGCACTCCAGCCTGGGCAACACAGTGAGACCCCGTCTCTTAAAAAATTAAATTAAATTAAATTAAAAATTAAAAATTAAAAAAATAAAAAAATATTGTATAAAATTACCTTCAGGTTATGTGTAGAAGGTGCATATGAAACATAAACTAACTTTGTGTTTAGATGTGGGTCTCCTCCCCAAGGTATCTCATTATATATATGTATATTTCATTATGTATATTTCAAAACCTGAAACAATCCCAAATGTAAAACACTCCAGGCCGGTCGTGGTGGCTCACCCCTGTAATCCCAGCACTTTAGGAGGCCAAGACGGGCAGATCACCCGAGGTCAGCAGTTCAAGACCAGCCTGGCTAATGTGGTGAAACTCTGTCTTACTAAAAATACAAAAATTAGCCAGGTGTGGTAGTACACACCTGTAATCCCAGCTACAAAGGAGGCTGAGGCAGGAGAATCGCTTGAACCAAGGAGGGGAGGTGGAGGTTGCAGTGAGCCGAGATTGTGCCACTACACTCCAGTCTGGGTGACAGAATGAGACTCCATCTCAAAACAAACAAACAACCAACAACAACAACAAAATCCCACTCCGGTCCCAAGCACTTTGGATAAGGGAATAAGTGATACTCTACCTATTCCTGTCATGTGTTAGGCGCTGTGCTCCCCACTTTTAACTGGTAATATTATTGCCTTTTACAGTTGAGGAAACTGAGACCCGGAAAGATGTGACCGCCACAGTCACAGTAGTGCAGAACCCTCACGTGTCCGACTTTTATCCAGCTCTCTGCCCCGCAGTTCTGTTGTGTGAAGTTGCGCATGGAGTCTGGAATCCAGCACTCACTGCCTGTTCGGAGTCCCAGGACAGGGCAACCCCAAGCCAGCACTGTGAGGGGTGTGAGAAACACGGGACATTGCTGCCTGCTTTTCAGAGGGATGCAGTCTCAACTCTGGGACTCAAGTCCAACAACGATAGCACTTCCCAATCTCTTCTCCAAGTTTATTAACAGGCTCAATTTTTCTTTATCCTAAAAAAAAAAAAAAAAAATCAAAACCTATCCTTGACCTTGCTATTCTTGGAGGCAATCCCTTCATCTTTCAGCCCTTCCTTACTCAACCTCTCTTAAAAGGGGTTTACACAAGGCCAGGCACCATGGCTCACGCCTGTAATCCCAGCATTTTGGGAGGCAACGTGGGCGGATCACCAAGTCAGGAGTTCGAGACCAGCCTGGCCAACATGATGAAACCGCCTCTCTACTAAAAATGCAAAAATGAGGTAGGCATGATGGTGCATGCTTGTAATCCCAGCTACTCAAGAGGCTGAGGTGGGAAAATCACTTGAACTCGGCTGGTGGAGGTTGTACCGCACACTAGGCTGGCTCACAGAGCAGACTCTGTTTCCCCCAAAAAAGGGTGTGGGGGTGGTTACACCAGCTGCCATTGCTAGGGTGGCCCTGGGTTGCCCAGGACATAGGAGTTTCCTGAAAGGCGTGACTTTCAGTGCTGAAAAGGTGACAGTCCTAGATGCATTAGGACAGTTGATGACCACAAGAGAATCCTCTCCTCACTTGACTTATGTTCAGATTTAACCTTAGGAATCTGCCTTTCTCCTCCATCCACTGAAACCAACACTAACACCTAAACTCAATGGGCTCTGTCTTGTTTTGTTTTCTTAGTTCTACAGCATTTGATTGGTGAACTTTTCCTTCTTAAAATTCCTTGGTTTCTTTCTTCACTCTCAGTAGCTCCATAACATTATCATTTTATTTCTTTTAGGCCTGGCGTGGTGGCTCACGCTGAGGCGGGTGGATCACTTGAGGTCAGAAGTTTGAGACCAGCCTGGGCAACATGGCAAAACCCCGTCTCTACCAAAAGTACAAAAATTAGCCAGGTATAGTGGGGTGCACCTTAATCCCAGCTACTCAGAAGCCTGAGACATGAGATTCACTTGAACCTGGGAGGTGCAGATTGCAGTGAGCTGAGATTGTACCACTGCACTCCAGCCTGGATGACAGAGTGAGACTCTGTCTCGAAATAAATAAATAGAAAAAATAAAAATAAAAATGACAAATAAATATATAGGGGGTTTTTGAGAAGGGATCTCACTCTGTTGCCCATACTGGATTGCAACCCAACCTCTCTTAAAAGGGGTTTACACAAGGCCAGCCACCATGGCTCACGCCTGTAATCTCAGCACTTTGGGAGGCCGAGGTGGGCAGATCACAAAGTCAGGAGTTCGAGAGCAGTCTGGCCAATATGGTGAAACCCCGTCTCTACTAAAAATACAAAAAAAAAAAAAAAAAAAATTAGCTAGGCATGGTGGCACACGCTTGCAGTCCCAGCTACTTGGGAGACTGCGGGAGGAGAACCAGTTGAACCTGGAAGGCAGAGGTTGCCGTAAGCTGAGATGGTGTCACTGCACTCTAGTCTGGGTGACAGAGCGAGACTCTGTCTCAAAAAATAATAAATAAATAAATAATTTTCTTTCTCCTAACAACTTCTTCTATGTCCCTTTCATTGACTCCTTTGACTACCAAATTCTGACATCAAATTGCATGGGGTCAGGCAGGCCTGGGTTCAAGTTCTAGTTCTTTACCTGTGAGTTCTGTGAACATGACAAGTCATTTAATTCCCCTGAAACTTAGCTTTCTGTTCTGCAATGTTGAGTTAATAACACTTACTTAAGCCGGGCGCAGTGGCTCAAGCCTGTAATCCCACCACTTTGGGAGGCCGAGGTGGGTGGATCACGAGGTCAAGAGATCGAGACCATCCTGGTCAACATGGTGAAACCCCGTCTCTACTAAAAATACAAAAAAAAAATTAGCTGGGCATGGTGGTGCGTGCCTGTAATCCCAGCTACTCAGGAGGCTGAGGCAGGAGAATTGCCTGAACCCAGGAGGCGGAGGTTGTGGTGAGCCGAGATCGCGCCATTGCACTCCAGCCTGGGTAACGTGAGTGAAACTCCGTCTCAAAAAAAAAACAAAACGAACAAAAAAAACACTTACTTACAATGTTTACCATAACGACTGGGGAAGAAATATTTAGAATATTTAAGGCAGCTGTTAGAAAAAAGTATGCCTCATTAAAAGGAAGTTATAGTTACGACTGAACTTCATCATATCTCTGGGCTTCAACTTTCACTTCCATGCAGCTTGGTAGACTGCAGCCTCAAGTACTCGTTCTACTTCTGTGACCTAATTTCTAGTTGCTGCCTTTTCCAGGTTGTCTTCCAGCTCTATCTACGAAAAATATTAGGGGGTGAGGTGGCTTACGTCTATAATTCCAGCACTTTGAGAGGCCAAGGCAGAAAGATCGCTTGAGCTCAGGAGTCTGAGATGAGCTTGGGCAACATAATGAGACCTCATCTCTACAAAAAATTAAAAAATTAGCCAAGCATGCTGGCACACACCTGCTATCCCAGCTGCTTGGGTGGATAGGAGGATTGGGTGAGTCAGGAAGTTGAGGCTGCAGTGAGCTGTGATCATGTCACTGCAATCCAGTATGGGCAACAGAGTGAGATCCCTTCTCAAAAACAAATAAAAAAATTAAAATTAAAAATATTTAAGGCTGGGTGAGGTGACTCACGCCTGTAATCCCAGCACTTTGGGAGGCTGAGGTGGGTGGATCACCTGAGGACAGGAGTTTGAGACCAGTCTGGCCAACATGGTGAAACCCCATCTCTACTAAAAATACAAAAATTAGCCAGGCGTGGTAGTAGGCACCTGTAACCGCAGCTACTCGAGAGGCTGAGGCAGGACACTCGCTTGAACCCAGGAGGAGGTTGCAGTGAGCCAGATGGTGCCACTGCACTCCAACCTGGGCAACACAGCAAAATTCTGTCTCAAAAAAAAAAAAAAAAAAAAATTAAGACGAACGCCATCATATTCCCCTCAAACCAAATCTAAGAAACAGTGTCTCCTTCTGGTAACAGGATTCTCAGGAATCCAAGTTCAAACACTCCTGGCTGGCTTTGACTCATTCTCTGATTCTGCTCTCTCCCCATCCACATCTAATCACTTCCAAATCTGATTTATTTTCTCTGGCATGGTTGTTGATTTTTCTTCCTCTTGTTGTGATTCCCAGTGTCACTGCTCCCCCACTTCCCACCACCCCAGCCCCCAGCTCCCATCTCAGCGTCTCATAAGCTCGTACCTGGGCTATTCCAGTAGCTTTTTCACTGACTCCTCAAAAACAAAATCTTTTGTGCCTGCTTCTGCCACATTAATTGCCTAACACGAGACTCGAAGAGACCTTCAGAAGCAAGAAGGTACAAACTCATTAGTCCAACTTTCAAGGCTAAAGGTTCAAGACTTTCAAAAGTGACTCCATAAATTGATTAGGCCACATCATTTGATTGCTTAATAAGTGCTTTTTGACTGCTCAGATCAAGCAATTTCTTGAGAAATACTATGACTATTTCCTCAATTCAAATCAGGATTGGCTTGGCACAGTGGTTCACACCTGTAATCTCAATTCTTTGGGAGGCGGTGGCAGGAAGGACTACTTGAGGCCAGTGAAAACCCCATCTCCATAAACAATAAAAATTAGGTGTGATGCTGCACCTGTAGACCCCGGTACTATGGAGGCTGAGGCAGGAGGACAGCTTGAGCCCAAAATGTTGAGGCTACCGTGAGCCATGATTGCACCACTGCACTCCAGCCTTAGTGACAGAGTGAGACTCTGTCTCCAAAACATAAAAAAAAAATCAGGATTGGCCGGGCATAGTGGCTCACACCTGCAATCCAAGCACTTTGGAGGCCAAGGTGGGCAGATCACCTGAGGCCAGGAGTTCAAGACCAGCCTGACCAACATGGTGAAACCCCGTTTAAAAAAAAAAAAATCAGGATTTTGTCCCCATCCTCCAACAACATTGCTGTTTTCAAGTTCACCTATAGCCTTACATTCCCAAATCTATTGCCACTCTTTTAAAATTTAATTTTATTGTTTATTATTTTTTTAATGGAGTCTTGCTCTGTTGTTGCCCAGGTTGGAGTGCTGTGATGCCACCTCAGCTCACGTCAACTTCCGCCTCCCAGGTTCAAGTGATTCTCCTGCCTCAGACTCCCTAGTAGCTGGGATTACAGGTTTGAGCCACCATGCCTGGCTAATTTTTGTATTTTTAGTGGATGGGGTTTCACCATGTTGGCCAGAGTGGTGAGGTGATCTGTGTGCCTTGGCCTCCCAGCGTGCTGGGATTACAGGCGTAAGCCACCGTGGGGCCAGCCCCAGTGCTGTTCTTCTTCGCATTCATGCCATTCCACCTCTTGGTTGTAGGGCTTCACCCTCCTTTACACATTTCCTCTCCTCTGCTACAAGGAATGGATCAAGAATGGTTCCAAAGTAGTTGGCCTAAGCAACCAGAAGAATGGAGGCCTGAATATGGGAAGGAATGAGCTGGAAATATAAAAATGCCTGCTTGATTGAGGCTATAGAGGGAGGCTTAAGAAAATGTTAAGAAAGACAAAATCCAGAGAGCTCCATGGGAGTGTATGGTTAAAGTAGGGTAGAGAGGCTGGGCATGGTGACTCACGCCTGTAATCCAAGCACTTTGGAGGCCAAGACGGTGGATCACCTGAGGTCGGGAGTTCAAGACCAGCCTGACCAACATGGTGAAACCCCGTCTTAAAAAAAAATAAAGTAGGGTAGAGACAAAATTATTAAAGGTGAGGAGATTAAGAAAATGAGCTGGGCGTGGTACTACATCCCTGTGGTCCCAGCTACTCCAGGGGCTGAGACAGGAGAATCCCTTGAGCCCGGGAGTTCAAACCCAGGAGTTTAAGGCCAACTGGGCAACATAGCCAAGCCTCTATCTCTGAAAAAAAAAAAAAAAAAAAAGGAAAGAAAAGAAAAGAAAAAATGAGGCTGGAGGCTGGGTACAGTGCCTCATACCTGCAATACCAACACTTTGGAAGGGTGAGACAGGCAGATCACTTGAGGTCAGGAGTTTGAGACCAGCCTGGCCAATATATAAAACTCCATCTCCACCAAAAAATGCAAAAATTAGTTGGGCATTGTGGCACATGCCTGTGGTCCCAGCTACTTGGGAGGCTGAGACAGGAGGATCACTTGAGCCCCAGAGGTGGAGGTTGCAGTGAGCTGAGATCACGCTGCTGCACACCAGCCTGGGTGACAGAGCAAGACTCCATCTCAAATAAATAAATAAATTGGCTGGGTGCAGTGGCTCATGCCTATAATCCCAGCACTTTTGGGAGGCCGAGCTGGTGGATTACCTGAGGTCAGAAGTTTGAGACCAGGCTGGCTAACATGCAGAAACCCTGTCTCTACTAAAAATACAAAAATTAGCCCGGCATGGTAGCAGGCGCCTATAGTCCTAGCTACTCAGGAAGCTGAGGCAAGAGAATCACTTAGACCTGTGAGGCGGAGGTTGCAATAGCCAAAATCACACCACTGCACTCCAACCTGGGTGACAGAGCGAAACTCCATCTCAAAAAAAAAAAAAAAAAAGATGAAATTCACATTGACATTGCTAGTATCTCATCTTAAGACCCCATTCAAGTTTTGCCACTTAGATCAAAAGGATTCAACTCAAAATCAATCATTACGTTTAGTTTATCATGTTCCTTTAAACTACTCTATTACAGAAAGGTTTCTTGGTCTTCTATTGACTTTATGATCTGGATAGTTTTGAAGCTTATAGTTAGCTTATTTTGTCAAATGTCCTTCAATTTAGGTTTTTCTGATATTTCCTTGTGATTAGATTCATACAGCAGAGTGATCACAGAAGCGATGTTGTGTACTTCTCATTGTATAGTACCAGATGGTGCAAAATTTCAATTTGTCCCATGTTGATGTCAAAAGACAAAATCTTGAGTTTAGTTATAGACCTAACTGGCTTTTATTTGCAAGTTATGAGTTGAGATAGCCTTGATTCTATAAAATAGAAGAATAGAATGGCACTGGGCAATAGAGCAGTGGGTTACTTTAGGTTACTTTTATTTTTTTTTTTGAGACAAAGTCTTGCTCTGTGGCCCAGGCTGGAGTGCAGTGCACAATCTTTGCTCACTTCAACCTCCTCCTCCTGGGTTCCAGCGATTCTCATGTCTCACCTCCAGAGTAGCTGGGACTACAGGTATGCACCACCACACTCAGCTAAGTTTTGTATTTTTAGTAGAGACGGGGGTTTTGCCATGTTGGCCAGGTTGGCCTCAAACTCCTGGTCTCAAACGATCCACCCACCTCGGCCTCCCAAAGTGCTGAAATTACAGGCGTGAGCCACCACACCCAGCTCAGGTTACCTTTTTGTAAGGGTTAAAGCAGAGGGGACTTCCTTATCAAGCTGGATAAAACTGGCCTGCTTAGGGATTTGGCTATTTTCCCTCTTTCCTGATTTCTTGGAAGATCAGATAAACAACTTAGTTTTGGCTTGGCGAAGTGGAACTTCAACATGATTTAACTCCATTTTGGTCTTAGGCCTAGAGCAGGAGTCCAGTCTAAACCAATGCCCTCGATTAAATTTTCTTTAACTAACATTGATGATGTTCATTTTGTATAATTTTTTTTAACACACTCTAAGAGACCAGAATAATGTTGCTGTGATCATGTCACTAGACTCCAGCCTATATATTCTAGGATCTTGCTCTGCCACTCAGGCTGGAGTCTAATGATATGAGCACGGTTCACTGCAGGCTCAAACTCTTGGGCTCAAGCAATGATGATATTCAATTGGATCACATGATTACTGTGATGCCTCCAGCTTCTTCACTATAAATATACTGTCTTTTCCTTTATACTGAATAACTATGTAAATATCCCATCCCTTCAAACTCTATTTTTTTTTTTTTTTTTTTTTTTTTTTTTTTTTTTTTTTTTTTTTTTTTTGAGACAGAGTCTTCCTCTGTAGTCCAGGCTGGAGTACAAAGGCATGATCTAGGCTCATTGCAACCTCCACCTCCTGCGTTCAAGCAATTCTTCCTGCCTCAGCCTCCTGAGTAGCTGGGATTATAGGCACCTGCCATCTCGGCTGGCTAATTTTTGGATTTTTAGTAGAGACGGGGTTTTCCCATGTTGGCCAGGCCGGTCTCAAACTCCTAACCTCAGGCAATCTGCTTGCCTTGGCCTCCCAAAGTGCTGGGATTACAGGTGTGAGCCACTGTGCCCGGCTCCCTTCAAACTCTTAATTTACTTATGTTTTAACGTACATCTGAGTGGGCTCGTGATTTCTATTTTAGCAAAGAGATCACAGTTTGTTACTATCATTATTTAATGTTCCAATCCTGACCACACTGGCCAGGGGAAGCCCATTCAAGCTTACTTCTGTGTCCTCTGACAGATCCTTGTCACTGTTGGAGAACTTTCTTGATTTCTGGTACAAGATGATGCAGCCTCATGGTGTACATTCTCCGTCCTAACTCTAGAATCAGCCAGCTCTCCAAGAAGCCCTCATTCCTTTTAGTGAAAAACAATGTTTAGAAACCAGATCTGAGCACTAGGTGTGTTCACTGCTCTTGGGGGTCGCTGCTCTCAGCACATGGAGCTAGGGTATAGAAGTACATAGGCATATATACATGTTTATGACTATATTATTTGTTGATCTCTCTATATGAAAAACTTTAAGTTTGCATCAACACATCTAACACATCTAATTCCAGTTCAACAATTCAGAATTTATTCTAGTTTTTTCCCTTTCCATAGAGACCTGGCTCTCTTATCCTTGTCCTATTTATTTATTTGATCAATCTTCTGGAGTACAACAACCTGCCATTGAATTCTCCCATGTGACAGGCTTTCCCTCCTGTTTGAGACCCGACTCCCCACGCCTGAGGCTGCTCTGCTGCATGGACAGCCTGCTCGCCTCTCCTGGGCGCTGACACTCCACATCTCACCACCTGGCATCCCACTTACGCATCCTGCTCCGGCTCTGCTTCATCATGCTGGGCCACTGTGGACTCCTCTCACTCCCAACCATGGAGGTCCACCATGCTTAGTTTATCTAAAAGAAAGAGGGAAGAGAAGAGGAGAGAAGGGAGGAAGAGAAAAGTATAGGGGAAGTGATAAGTGGAAGGCAGACGAAGGAGGGAGGGGAGGGAATAGAAGTGAGTTGGGCAGAAGGAGAAGGGAAGAGAGGAGGAAGAAGAGGGAAAAGAAAGAGAATGAAGAGGGAGGGAAGGGTAAAGAGAAGGGTGGAAGAGAGGAAAGGTGAGGAAAAATGTGTAATTTCTTATCTCTTTAAAAAAGGCAATAGCCAGGCCGGGTGTGGTGGCTCACACCTGTAATCTCAGCACTTTGGGAGGCCAAGGGCAGGGATCACCTGAAGTCAAGAGTTCGAGACCAGCCTGGCCAACATGGTGAAACACTGTCTCTGCCAAAAATACAAAAATTAGCCGGGGCGTGGTGGCACATGCCTGCAGTCCCAGCTACTTGGGAGGCTGAGGCAGGAGAATCACTTGAACCCAGAAGGCAGACGTTGCAGCTAGCCAAGATTAGACTACTACACTCCAGCATGGGTGACAGAGTTAGACTCCTGTCTCAAAAAAAAAAAAAAAAAAGGCAATGTCCAGGCATGGTGGCTTACGCCTAAAATTCCAGCACATTGGGAGGCCAGGGTGGGAAGATCACCTGAGTCCATGGATTTGATACCAGCCTAGGCAACACAGTGAGACCCTGTCTTTAACATTTTTTTTTTAGATTAGCCAAGCATGGTGGCATGTGCTTTAGTACCAGCTAATTGGGAGGCTGAGGTGTGAGGATCCCTTGAGCTCAGGAGGCTGGGGCTCCACTGAGCCATGTAAGCCATTGCACTCTGGCCTGGGTGATAAAGTGAGACCCTGTCTCAATCAGTCAACCAATCAATTCAAATTAAAAAGGCAAAGGCAAATATGGTAAAATGTTAAGTTTTGACAGAGCCTGGGTAATGGCTAAACGAGTGTTTGATTTTTTTTTTTTTTTAAGTATTCTCTGTGGTTTTCTTTTTATACTATGTGGGACAAGGTTTCTTAATTCTTGAATTATTTCCAATCCATTGTGGACTGATATCCTTGTAAATATTACTAAATAACTAGAAAATGAAATAGAAAACCAAAGACATGTAAAATATAAGCTCCCCAAGTTTTATTTTTAGATTCAACAGACGTAAGGTTATTCTGTGAAAGTGCTATGAAAGTTTCTGAATGCATTCTTTCAATTTCTTCGTTTCTCCGTTGACCGACAGTAAGAGCTGTGGGGAGCACTGCGCGTTCACAGCCCACAGTTTGAGTAATACTGTAGTCTAGATTTTTTTCATGCTTGACATATGACTTTTAAAAATAAGATAAATAACAAAGACTAAGAGCCTGGCTTCTACTTTGAAAAGTCACAGCTGTGTTCCTGAATTTGTGGGTGAATAGGTGAGGCCTTCTGCCGGCATTCATTCCGCTGCTGAAGCATCTTGCCAAAATAATGGTGTTTAGGGACTCGGAAGCTGCTCTGATCCTGACTCCCTGGAATCCAGGGATGAAAGAAGGGAAAGAGAGAAAGAGAGCAGACGGGGAGAATCAAAGGGACAGAAGCCAGGCAGACAGAAGCCCATTAGGAGGCTCCTTACAGAATACAGAAACTTCTGAGCAGAAAGGGGGTGGGCAGGCCCTTGTAAAGAGATTACTTTTAGCCAGGCATGGTGGCTCAGGCCTGTAATCCCAGCACTTTGGGAAGCTGAGGTGGGCAGATCATGAGGTCAGGAGTTCGAGATCAGCCTGGCCAACATGGTGAAAACCCGTCTCTACTAAAAATACAAAAATTAGCTGAGTATGGTGGTGGATGCCTGTAATCCCAGCTATTCAGGAGGCTGAGCCAGGAGAATTGCTTGAAACTGGGAGGCAGAGGGGTTGCAGTGAGCCGAGATTGTGCCACTGCACTCCAGCCTGGGCAACAGAGCAAGACTCCATCTCAAAAAA
>NW_016107439.1:1855135-1856852 GCF_001604975.1 Cebus imitator | reverse complement strand
ACAGCACTTTTGTTATTTCAGACACATTTTTAGACTCCATCTCAAAAAAAAAAAAAAAAAAGAGAGAGTGATTACTTTCAAAAACTGCATCTGTGTTTCTGGATCTTCCCCAGACAAGGCAGTCTCCTTTCCAGTCAGTCATTCCTGGTCCCTGAGCCTGAGTAACTTGGATGAGTGTTGGCAGCTACTCTGAAAACCACGCCTTTGGCTCCACGTTTTGCAGACAGTGACTACCCCGTGAGAGCCTTGTCTCCTGTCATCTGTGTGGAGATTCTGCAGTCCCTGTTGTTCTGGGATCCTATAAACAAAATCACAGTGGAAGAGGGGAGATAAGGAACAGATGTCACCAGCACAATCAGAAATACAAAACAAAGCACAATGTTAAATAAGGGTGCTGCACAGTTTTCCCCACAGTGGGGATCAGGTTTCTACGGGGTTCAACTTCGCCTTGGCACAGGGCGCTCGGAGTGGGTAGTGAGCGTTCTCGGCACAGGCAGAGAGGGGCTCTCTACGGTGTTCATTTTGAAGGATTTTGTTTTTAGAGCAGCCATTTTGATTTGAAAAATGTGTCAGCTTAACGCCCTCTCCCCAGGGGCGAGAAAGACCATTTCTTAAGTGGGAATTTCCCAGCAAAATATTGACTAGTTTTTTATTTTTTATTTTATTTTATTTTTTTAAGTACAGTTAACCTGGAATTTTCCCTAATAGTTACAAATGGTTTTTTCTTTAAACCAACTCTTTAGCATAGTCGTGTGGAAAATATTATTCTTCATATTTCCTCTGCTTGAAGACTTTAGGTTGCATTTCCCTTCCCCCAATGGCGTTTTTATCCATGCTTGACAAGCCACTTTGACAGGTGGCCCTGGGAGTTCTCCAGAGGCCAGGATGAGGTCTGGATACCATTTCTGGGTGGTCTGAGAGCAGGGTATTTAATGCTAACTTTTCATATTCTGGGTCTGGAATCATTTCTGAATCCATTCCTCAGAGCTCTGCTGCTTGTTCTATGAAACTTTTCCTTCCAGTGTATGAACTGGGATTTTGGCTGCATATGTTCATCAAGAAAATCAATGTCACTTGTCACAAGTGTAAAAAGAGTGTTTCAAACGTTCCTGGAAAACTTTCAGCTGGTCCACGACTATGCCCAGGTCCTTCGTATAATCTCCCATATTCCTCCCTGCCCGGGTTGCCCGTCAGAGTTATTTCTGAGGCAGAATGAGTGCCATAGACCAGCTGCCTGTAGGTGAGGGGTAAAGCTACTGATGTGGATGACTAACTGACATTGTAGAGTTTCTTAGGGATGGGGTTCAGGGGTGGCGGGGGGGGTGTCCCTAGGCTGGATTTCTGTTAGTGCGGCCAAGAAATAAGATTTATAACAACGCTTCAAGGATTTAACATCCTTTTGTGGATATGATCCCAGAGAATCTTATTAAATACAGGGGCTCATTCTGAAGTGAAGAAACCCAATAGACGTAAAAGCAGAGGGGAAAACAAACTCAGACTTTATTCCCAAACATTTACTTAGGGTGGAAATTTTTTTCTTTCTTTCTTTTTTGAGATGGAGTCTCACTCTGCCACCCAGGCTGGAGTGCAATGGCGCGATTCCGGCTCGCTGCAAACTCTGCCTCCTGGGTTCAAGCAATTCTCCTACCTCAGCCTCCTGAGTAGCTGGGATTACAGGCATCTGCCACCACATCTGGCTAATTTTTTTTTTTTTTTT
>NW_016107439.1:1836091-1854325 GCF_001604975.1 Cebus imitator | reverse complement strand
TTTTTTTTTTGAGACAGAATCTCGCTGTCACCCAGGCTGAAGTGCAGTGGCGTGATCTGGGCTCACTGCAACCTCTGCCTCCCGGGTTCAAGTGATTCTCCTGCCTCAGTCTCCCAAGTAGTTGGGATTAGCCATGCCTGGCTAATTTTTGTATTTTTAGTACAGATAGGGTTTCATCATGTTGGCCAGGGTGGTCTCGAACTCCTGATCTCGTGGTCCGCCTGCCTCAGCTTCCCAAAGTGCTGGGATTACAGGTGTGAGCCACTGTGCCAGGCCTTTTTTTTTTTGAGACAAAGTCTCACTCTATCGACCAGGTTGGAGTGCGATGGCATGATCTCAGCTCACTGAAATCTCTGCCTCCCCAGTCCAAGGGATTCTCCTGCTTCAGCCTCCCAAGTAGCTGAGACTGCAGATACTTGCTGCCACACCTGGCTAACTTTTGTATTTTTAGTAGAGACGATAGTTTACTATTGCGGCCAGGCTGGTCTTACACTCCTGATGTTTAGTGATCCACCTGCCTCGGCATCACAAAGTGCTGAGATACAGGTGTAAGGCACTCTGTTTTCCCTTTCTCATCATTTTGTGAAAGAAGGTAGTGCTAAAGCTATGCCACTGGGCAACACCAGCCTCGGTGATTAAGGAGTATTAACCTTCATTCAAAACAATTATCACTCATCTTTAAAAAAATAAATAAATAAATTGAGAAAGGGTCTCACTCTTGCCCAGTTTGGAGTGCAGTGGCGTGATCATGGCTCATTGCAGCCTAGATCTCCAGGGCTCAAGAATTCTCCCACCTCAGCCTCCTGAGTAGTTGGGATGACAGGTGTGTGCCACCATGCCTGGCAAATTTTTGTGTTTTGTTTTTGTCTTTTTTTTTTTGGTGGAGACAGGTTTTTTCCCTGTTACCAGACTCATCTTAAACACCTGGGCTCAAGCCATCCACCACCTTGGCCTCTCAAATTGCTGGGATTACAGGCATGAGCCATTGTGACTGGCCACAGTCCGACTCTTAAGGGAATGAACACACAAGACTGGGAGAAATTCTTTGTAACACATATATCTGATAAAGAATCTGTATCCAAAATGTACCAAAAACCCTTAAAGCTCAGCAATTTAAAAATTTAATTAAAAATGGGCAAAAGAGCTGAACAGATACCTCACCAAAAAAGATACACAGATGCAACAAACATATGAAATGATGCACTACGTTATATACCATTAAGGAATTGCAAATTAAAACAACCATGAGAAATCACTACATGCCTATTAGAATGGTAAAAATACAAAACACTGACAGCACCAAATGCTGGGTGAGGATGTGGTGCACCAGGAACTCTCATTCATTCCTCGTTGAGGATGCAAAATGGTACAACCACTTTGGAGGAGAGTCTGGCAGTTTCTGACAAAGCTAAACATAGTCTTACTACATGATCCAGCAATCGTGCTTCTGGGTTTTTACCCAAATGAATTAAAAACTTATGTCTACTTAAAAAGCTGCACATTGATGTTTATAGCAGCTTTATTAATAATTGCCGAAAACGAAACAATCAAGATGTCCTTTGAGAGGTGAATGAGTAAATGGTGGTACATCCATAAGATGGAATGTTATTCGGTGATACAAATGAAATGAGCTATCAACTCATGAAAAGACATGGAGGAAACTCAAACGTATATTCCTGAAAGTAGCTAGTCTGTAAAGGCTACAAACTTTATGATTCCAAATATACGACATTCTGGAAAAGGAAATACTTAGAGGTAGAACAAAGATCAGTGATTACCAGGGGTTGGGGAGGAGGGAGGGAGGAATGGATGTGGGTGAAGCATCACTATTGTGTGTGATACTACAATGGTGAATACATGATAGTAAGCATTTGTCAAAACCCATAGAACTGTATAACACAAGGAGTGAATCTTAATACAAACTATGGCCTTGGCTGGGTGTGGTGGTTGTGCCTGTAATCCTAGCATTTCGGGAGATTGAGGCAGGAGGATCACTTGAGGTCAGGAGTTTGACACCAGCCTGGCCAACATGGTGAAACCCATCTCTACAAAAAATACAAAAATCAGTTAGGCATGGTGGCACACACCTGTAATCCCAGCTACTCAGGAGACTGAGGCAGAAGAATTGCTTGAGCCTGGAGGCGGAGGTTACAGTGAGCCGACATCGCCCCACTGCACTCTAGCTTGGGTGACAGAAAGAGACTCCATCTCAAAAAACAAACAAACAACAACAACAACAAAAAACCATGGGCTTTGTTAATAACAATATATTCATATAGGTTCATTAATTGTAAGAAATGTACCACATTAATTAATTCAAATTGTTAACAGTAGAGAAAACTGGGGGAGATGGGAATATATGGAAACTCTTTGTACTATCGGCTCAATTTTTATGTAAACCTAAAACTGCTCTAAAAAGTTAAGTCTAGGCCAGGTGTGGTGACTCATACCTGTAATCCTAGCACTTTGAGAGACCAAGGTGGTCAGATCATAAGGTCAGGAGTTCGAGACCAGTCTGACCAACATGATGAAATCCTGTCTCTACTAAAAATGCAAAAATTAGCCAAGCATGGTACCACGTGCTTGTAATCCCAGCTACTCAGGAGGCTGAGGCAGGAGAATCGCTTGAACCCGAGAGGTGGAGATTGCAGTGAGCTGAGATTGTGCCACTGACTGCACTCCAGCCTGGGTGACAAAGTGAGACTCCATCTCAAAAAAACAAAAGTCTAATAATTTTTTAAAAGAGAGACTCGCAATTGTTAGTTTTCATGATGAAGGGAATCTCTATCTTTTTACTATATCTCGTATCTTTGCTAGTTCCTCACGGGCCCCCTGGCCTAGCTTGTTCACCATTGTATCCCAAATGGCACATAGGTACTCAATAAAGACTGCTAAATCAGTATATTCAAAATGCTTAGCAATTAAAACCTGCTCTTGGCCAGGAGCAGTGGCTCATGGTTGTAATCCTAACACTTTGGGAAGCTGAGGTGGGCAAGTCACTTGAGGTTAGGAGTTTGAGACCAGCCTGGCCAACATGGTGAAACCCCGTCTCTACAAAAAATACAAAAGTTAGCCAAGTGTGGCATGCATCTGTAGTCCCAGCTACTTGGGAGGCTGACGTGGGAGGATTGCTTGTGCCTGAGAGGTTGAGGCTGCAGTGAGCTGTGATCACACCGCTGTACTCAGCCTGGGTGACAAAGTAAGATCCTGTCTCAAACAGCAACAACAACAACACTTTTGTTCTTATCTCTTTATACTGTTTGAACAGACAGACCTTGACCAAGCACAGATCACTGTATTAATAGTTATTACATGTGGAACATTCAATGTGTATCAGCCATTTTTCTAGAACCTTGACATGTAGTACTTAATAATTCATTTACTCCTCATAAGAACCCCATGAAATGGTACTTGTTTTACGGATGAGGACACTTGTCCACAAAGAGCTTAAATAGGCTAGGTGAGGTGGCTCACACCTGTAATCCCACCACTTTGGGAGGCTGAGGCAGGTGGATCACCTGAGGTCAGGAGTTCGAGACCAGCCTGGCCAACATGGTGAAACACCATCGCTACTAAAGAAAAAAAAAATTAGCCAGGCGTGGTGACACATGGCTGTATTCCCAGCTACTTGGGAAGCTGAGGCATGAGACTCACTTGAGCCTGAGAGGCAGAGGTTGCAGTAAGCCGAGATCATGCAACTGCCACTCTAACCTGGTTGACAGAGCAAGACTCCATCTCAAAAAAAAAAAAAAAAAAAGTTTATATAACTGTCCAAAGTCACAAAATCTGTGAGTTGCAGAGCCAGGATTCAAACCCAGAGAGTCTAGCTCCAGAGGCCACATTCTTTGACAACTCACTACAATAAAGCTGTGAGAATAAAGACCCATACCTCCTCATTTAAGGAGATTTCAGTCTATTAGGATACTGAGGTGTGAAGACTACAGAGTATTGTACAGAGGACTGACCTCTGTCCTCTGGAGGGCTCACTCAGCACAGCTCTAATGGACACACGTCAGGCAGGTGGCTTGTTTATCTACGTCCTGGGCCTGGTTTTTCCATCAGACATTATCACATTCGACATTACTTGCTGATTCTATTTTCTGTGTTCACATTTCCCCCAGTTAGACTCAAACTCCTTGAGGTCGGAGACCTTCAGGCCTTATAATTGGCTCTCTACTTGCATGGTGAATGGTTGTCTTAGTCTGTTCGGGTTGCTATAACAAAATACCTTAGACTGGGTAATTTAGCAGCAACAGAAATTTATTTTTCACAGCTCTAGAGGCTAAGAAGTCCAAGATCAAGGCACTGGCAAGATCCCTGTCTGGTGAGGGCTGCTGTCTGCTTCCAAGATGGTACCTGTTGCTGCATCCTCACATGGTGAAAGGAGGGCAAAAGACCAGGGAGCTCTCTGAAGCCTTTTCTATAAGGGTGTTAATCACATGTATTCATGAGGGCTCCATCCTCATGGCCTCCTCACCGCCTAAAGCCTCTAGCTCTTAATACTATCATACTGGCAATTAAGTTTTGACATATGGATTTTGGGGGACATACTCAGACCCTAGGAGTGGTTGATAAATACTTCTGGATTGATTCACTGTTGGGAGAACACTCAATGAGCGAACAAATTCAAGTCCAATTTTTATTTTTATTTATTTATTTATTAAAAAAATTTTTTTAAACAGTTTTTTTATTCCTCCTCCTCCTCCTCCTCCACCTCCTCCTGCATCTTCCTCTTCCACTTTTTTCCAGGCAACTTTAGCGGGACCCTTTGCACCATCAAACTTTCCTTTCGACTTATAGTCAGCAACATCCTTCTCATACTTCTCCTTCAGCTTTGTCGCCTTAGTGATGTAAGGCTGCTTTTCGCTGTCATTTAGGTTATTCCACATCTCACCCAGCTTTTTTGCCACGTCTCCAATAGAGATGCCAGGGTTTGTGGATTTGATCTTGGGGCGGAATTCTGAGCAGAATAGGAAGAAGCCAGATGGTGGCCTTTTGGGGGCATTAGGATCCTTCTTCTTCTTGCCTCCCTTAGCTGGTGCATAATCCTTCATTTCCCGATCATAGTGCACTTTATCCGCCTTTGCCATTTCATCAAATTTAGATTTCTCTTTCCCAGACATTGTCTTCCACCTCTCAGAGCATTTCTTGGAAAATTCTGCAAAATTGACAGGGACCTCTGGGTTTTTCTTCTTATGTTCTTCTCTGCACGTCTGCACAAAAAAGGCATAAGCAGACATCTTGCCCTTTGGTTTCTTGGGGTCACCTTTAGCCATCCTGACTGTATTGTTCACTAGTCTGGGCAGCGCCTCAAGTCCAATTTTTAATAAAAATAGAACTTGGCCGGGTGCAGTTGCTCACACCTATAATCCCAGCACTTTGGGAGGTGGATCACATGAGGTTGGGAGTTCAAGACTAGTCTGATCAGCATGGAGAAACCCTGTGTCCACTAAAAATACAAAATTAGCCAGGCGTGGTGGTGCACAACTGTAATCCCAGCTGCCCTGTAGACTGAGGCAGGAGAATCGCTTGAACCTGGGAAGCAGTGAGCTGAGATCGTGCCATTGCACTCTAGCCTGGGCAACAAGGGCAAATCCCTGTCTCAAAAAAAAAAAAAAAAAAAAAAAAGCTCAAAAGTTAGTGGGTATGTGTTTGTTTTTTTAGGACCTTTGGTAGCAGATTTCTACTTCATTTATATTTGGTTCACTGTGAAGTCATAGTGTTTGGCACTAGCTATACCTTTGATGGCCCATTAGAGAGCCAATGCTTGAGTCAACCATTCATACACAAGCAGAGAAGGGTCCCCACTGGGTCTCAGATTTCAGGGGTCAGGAATCACCAGGCCTGAAGGAAGGGGTCGATCTTTGGGGAGTTGGAGAACTATGTTTTAGCCTAATATTGTCACTGGTGCTGTGACAGGGATAGATCATTTAACTTCTCTAAGCCTCAGTTTTCCCATCCATGACGTGAAGATAATTTTACCTGCCCTGCTACTTCACAGGCTCTTTGTGTCAGCTGAGATTTTGGTAAGTTGAGGATGTTATGTAAATTGAGAGAGAACATGGCAGAAAAGGATAATGATGAAATATTTTGTGCTTCATTTGACATTAATTCTGCATTAGAGGCGTTTGAAACAGGGCATGGCCAGGCGAGGTGGCTCATGCCTGTAATCCCAGCACTTTGGGAGGTCAAGGCGGGTGGATCACAAGTTCAGGAGATTGAGACCATCCTGGCCAACATAGTAAAACTCCTTCTCTTTTTTTAAGAAGGAAAGAAACAGGGCATTATATAAATTTTTTTTTCTGCTGTTGTAGGATATGGTAGGAGCTTCTGGACAAGGGTTGGTCATCTGGGTTAGTTGTTGAAGAACGCCCAAGTGAATGTCCTCTTTTGTCTCTAAATAAATTTCCCTCTGCTGGGCATGGTGGCTCATACCTATAATCCCAGCACTTTGGGAGGCGAAGACAGGAGGATTGCTTGAGGCCAGGAGTCTGAGACCAGCCTGGGCAACATAAGGAAACCCCCATCTCTAAAAAACATTAAAAGAAAAATTAGCTGGGCATCTTAGCACACATCTGTGGTCTCAGCTACTTGAGAGGCTGAGGTGGAGGATCACTTGAGCCCAGGAGATCCAGGCTGCAGTGAGCTGTGATCACACCACTGCAATCCAGCCTGGGTGATGAAGACCCGGTCACAAAATAAATAAATAAGTAAATAAATAAATAAATAATAAAATAACATATATAAAAATCTAGCCCAGTGACTCACATGTAGTAAGAGTTTGCTGGTTGTTATTGTTTCACATGACAGCTATGTTAGGGTTATTTGCGTAAATGCCAGTCAGTCCTATTTGATTATAAGTCTCCTGGGGGTAGGCTCTGAGTGTACTCTTTGTCTTTCTTCTTCTGGAACTGAGAACTCCCTGGAAGCAGGGACCGTTTCTTACTCTTTTTTTTTTTTGAGATGGAGGCTCCCTCTGACATCCAGGTTGGAGTGTAGTGATGCCATCTCGGCTCACTGAAACCTCCGCCTCCCGGGTTCCAGTGATTCTCATGCCTCAGCCTCCCGAGTGGCTGGGATAACAGTCGCTCGCCACCATGCTCATCTCATTTTTGTATTTTTAGTAGAAACAGTGTTTCACAGTGTTGGCCAGACTGGTTTTGAACACCTGACCTCAAGTGATCCACCTGCCTCAGCCTCCCAAAGTGCTGAGATTACAGGCGTGAGCCACCGCACCCGCCTGTTTCTTATTCTTACAGATACATGTTCTTAGCAAAGGGCAGGCACATGGTAAGCAACATAGGAACTAGGTTGAATGAGTGAATGAATGAATGAAAGAGTGAATGAGTGAAAACCACACAAAAATGAAGAGAACAGAAACCCAGGAATAGAGTGTGATTCCATATGCCTGTTATTTTTTGCTTAAATTAATTCTGAGATCTTCTCTGCTGGGATCTTGGCTGACATGCGTTTGTTGGGGTTGACTGGATTCTATAATTGCTGTTTTCTGTCTCTTCTGTGATTATGACTCAAACAGTGGATACATTTACAGTGCTATATAAATAATAATTACTTTAATTATAGTTTGACCTGTTCAACATATTCTAGCAACGTAGCTGACTGTGCATGTGTGCATGTGCTCTCTTAAGAGTCTTGGAGAAGACTCCTATTATGAGGGTACAAAGGAATCTCCCCTCTATGCACACGGTAATTTTACAATTATAACATGGAGAAGTACAATACCACTGTAATTATCATCAGTTTTCAGAACAAAATGGCTTTGAAATAATATATAATCTAACTGCATTGTACATAGATAGTATAAAATTTAATTTTATTAACAATGTTTTATTTTTGGTGTCAGGAAAAATGGGTATATAACAATGTTTCAGGCTTCCTATAAGAGCATGGAAGTGAATTATAGATTTTAAGCGAGACTTAAGCAACATGATTTGTGTAACAAGCTTAGCTAAGTGTCTGGCATGTAGTAAGTGCTCAATAAGTATTATCTGAACTTAACTGACAAGGATAAAAAAATGGATATCATTTGGCGATAGTATATCTAAGCATTTGATATAAATGATGGTGTCACTGCATTTTAAAAATAATCCCAAGGAACTCGGATTTGGTCCACATGCCACCTGTAGAACCTCATCAATTCAGTGAGCTTTTTTTTTATCCCACTTGTAGTGCACAGGGGACCATGTTGACACTGGAGGGGTTGAAAAATGGTTTAGGCCCATGGAATCCATGGGTAGGTCACAAAGATGAATATGGTAGTAACTGCTGTCGTGAAACTGACAACGGAGTGAAAGAGACAAGACAGTCGTGGAATAATAGAACTCTCACTGAGCACTTTCTACGTACCAGGCAGTGTTCTCTGTTTTTTACTCATGAAAAATCATCTAATCTTTATACAGACGAGGAAACAGAGGCATAGAGAGTTCAATAGGGTGTTACAGCTAAGCAAGAGGGAAGATTCCAATTCAGTCTGTCTGATCAGAATCTACACTCCTGACTGCTACGTTATGTTTTCCCCTTTGCACCTTAAACCTTTAGTGTGCAAATAGCAGTGATATAAATATAATTTGCAGAGAGGGGTAAGAGAACTACCGTGGGAACATGACACCAAGAGATTGGGACTACTTCTCCAACGAGTGGCATGGAGTAGGAAAGAACAGCTGCCTAGAGGTTTTGACTGACACTCCCCATTTCCACCAAGTCTGGGGTAAACCACTCCTACGGGATCCCACATCAACTATAATTACGCCTATTGGAGCTCTCAGTACATTTTACTGTAATTGCCAGCTTATCTGTCCTTTGGCCATTAAATATATAAGCTCTTTGACCTGCTTGAACATATTTGTATCCTGAGCATCCAGGAGATCCTTGAGAGTCCACTGAGGGCTGGGCAGAGTGGCTTGCACCTGTAATCCCAGCACGTTGGGAGGCCCAGGAAGGAGGACCTCAAGCCCAGAAACTTGAGGCTGCAATGAGATAGGATCATGCCACTGCACTCCAACCTAAATGACAGCATGAGACCCTGTCTCTAAAACAAAGTTTAGTGATATGACCTGTCACCATTTTTTCCCTGAAATTAGATATTTTACACAATAAAATGAATACATTTAATTTAAAAGACCAGATGCCTTGCAGAAATGCTCATTTAAATAGTGCTAAGATTTGTTGAGCATGCAGCTTAAGATTTGAAACAGTTTCGTGGCTCACAATCAGTAGGATTATCGGAGCCAGAGTAAACCTCTTAAATGCATACATCATGGAGGATGAATGTTTCTCAATCATCTGGAAAGTTAATATGGCATTTTAAATGAAAATAATAATAAATCCTCCCGCTGCTGTCATTTGAGTGCTCTGTACTTTTCTGTTCTATGCACACATAGAGGATGTTCAGCCTTTCCAGTCCAGCAGCAAATACATAGCCGTGGTTGTCAGATGGGTGCTATTTAAGGGAGTAGACAATAGAGGGAAACCAGGTTCACACGAGAGAGGACGAACATATTTCATAAATGCACAAAATTAACAATGTATGATAATTAATGTATTCTCAAATTCCTTCCCAGGAACACTGCTTTTTTCACGTTATCCAATTCTGTCTCCATTGTTATTGAAATGTTAGGCTATTAGAAGCATATTCTTTCTCACACCGAAGTTACTGCCTTCAGGATCTGAGCCAGCTGATTCCTAAGGACACTATTTCCTGGAAAACATTAGGGTGCTTTTTGGAGACATGGAGGGTTATTTGATTATTTTTTAAAATTCATTTCCTCTGCTGGGTGTGGTGGCTCACACCTGGAATCCCAGCACTTTGGGATGGGGAGGTGAGTGGATCATCTGAGGTCAAGAGTTCGAGGCTAGCCTGGATAATATCGCAAAACCCTGTGTCTACTAAAAAATACAAAAATTAGCCGAGTGTGGTGGTGCATGTCTGTAATCTCAGCTACTTGGGAGGCTGAGGTGGGAGAAACCCTTGAATCTGGGAGGTGGAGGTTGCAATGAGCCGAGATCCCACCACTGCACTCCAGTCTCTTCAACAGCACAAGACTCTAAAAAAATTATTTCCCAGAAGACCCAAACCCTACCCCAGGACTTAAGCCATGCTCTGCTTCTTCAGAAACCCTCTTTGGGTTACCTCTGGTGCTTTTCTTCTGGAGGCTCCTGGCTCACAGACAAGCTCTGAGCTGCTTGTCTATGCATTGCTTGGCCCGCCGCTCCGGCTTTCTCCATGTCCACTTTTGGCCACGTTTTTCATGCATCTTCAGTGAGTGTCAAAACTCCATACTCAAAGGTGATATTTGACATTAATTTGGTTGGACATGGTGGCTCACACCTGTAATCCCAGCACTTTAGGAAGCTAAGGAGGGAGGATCACTTGAGGTCAGGAGTTAAACATCAGGCTTGACAACATAGTGAGACTCCCGTTTCTACACACAAAAAAGTAAAAATTGTTTGGGCATGATGGTTCGTGCCTGTAGTCCCGGCTACCAGGGAAGTTAAGGCAAGAGGTTCGCTGGAGTCCAGGAGGTCACGGCTGCAGCAAGCCATGATCACAGCCCTGCACTCCAGCTTGGGCGACAGAGCAAGACCCTGTCTCAAAAAAAAATATATATATATATTTTACACATTGTTTGAAGCAGACTGGATTCATTCATTCATTCTTTTAAAAAGCATTTGATGAATGCCCATTAGATGGCAAGCACTGTCTGCCAGGCACAGGCACTAGAGTGGCTTATGAAGTGGTGAGGCTCCCTGTTTTCATGAACTATATTCTAAAGGAAGAAACAAACAAAAAAAGCAAGCAGATCAATATGTACCTACAAACTGTGGTCAGTGCCCATGTGGCAGTCCTATGATGGGAATAAGAACAGGAAGGAGGGGTCAGGGACTTCTTCCTAAGGAAAGACATTATATCTGAGATAGAAGGGTAGGAGAGAAGGCTAGTGAAGAGGTGGGAGAGAAAGTGGATGGAGGAAGTTTTTCCAGGCAGAGGAAAGCAGTGTGCAGATCCAGAGGTGGGAAAGAGCTCGATGGATTTGATTTGATTTGATTATTATTATTATTTGAGACAGAGTCTCACTCTGTTGCCCATGCTGGAGTGCAGTGGCACAATCTCAGCTCACTGCAACCTCTGCCTCCCAAGTTCAAGCGATTCTCTTGCCTCAACGTCTCAAGTAGCTGGGATTACAGGCACCCACCACCACGCCTGGCTAATTTTTTTGTAATTTTAGTAGAGATGGGGTTTCATGGTGTTAGCCAGGCTGGTCTTGAACTCCTGACCTGGTGATCTGCCTGCCTCAGCCTCCCAAAGTGCTGGGATCACAGGCATGAGCCATCATGCCCAGCCCTTTGATAGATTTTAAGAAGGAAAAGACCACTGTAGAAAGGAAAAAGAGTGGTATGAGATGGCCTTGAAGAAGGTAGGCAGAGCCACATCTAAGTGTCTGGGTTTTGTTTTAAATTCAATGAGAAGCCATTGAAGGCCACTAAGTAAAAAGTGACATTAATCAGATTTACGAAACAGCATACTGCCCATGAGAATGGCTAAGATTAAAAAGACACCAAGTCCTGGCAAATATACAGAGCAAAGGGAACATTCATATCTTGCCAGTAAGAGTATACATTGATATAACTATCTGGGAAACTGGCAATATCTACTTAAGTATGTATGCCCGGTGCCCAACAATTTCATTCCTAGGCATATTTCAATAGAAATGCATACATACACTCACCAGAAGACAAGTATAAGAATGTTCATAGCACTATTATTCATAATAGTCAAAAGCTGAAAACTACTCAAGTATCCATCAGCAGTAGAATGTGTAAATAAATCGTAGAAAATTCATACGATAAAATACTTCCAAGGAATAAGAATAAACAATCTACAACAACATGAATGAACTTCATCAACAAAATGTTGAAGAAAAGATGCCAGGTAAAGAAGAGGATGCATGGGATGATTCCACTTATATAAAGTTTTAAAGCAGGAAAGACCAATCTTATGGTTTTGGAAGTTAAGATAGTGGTTCCCTTGGAAGGAGGTAGTGTGGAAGGGGCGTAGGTGGCATAAGTGGGTGTCTGGGATGCTGGTCGTGTCTTATGTATTGATCTGGTGCTGGTCACATGAGTATGCTCTTTTATGTAAAACCACTGTGTTAAACAATGTGGTTTGTGTTTCTTTGTACATATATTTCAATAACATACATATAACTTGCATAAAAAATAAGACTTTTGGCTGGGTGTGGTGGCTCACGCCTGTAATCCAAGCACTTTGGAGGCCAAGGCGGGCAGATCATCTGAGGTCAGGAGTTCAAGACCAGCCTGACCAACATGGTGAAACCCTGTCTTTAAAACAAACAAAAAAAAAAAAAGAAAAGGTGACAAAAATTAAAAAAAAAGACTTTTTGTTTTTGAGATGGAGTTTCACTCTTGTTGCCCAGGCTGGAGTGTAATGGCATGATCTTGGCTCATTGCAACCTCCCCCTCCTGGGTTCCAGTGATTCTCCTGCTTGAACTTCTGACCTCAAGTGATCTGTCTGCTTTGACCTCCTAAAGTTTGGGATTACAGGCTTACCACACCCGGCCAAAAATAAGACTTTATGTTTTAATAAGGGTACCCTGATTGCTGTGTGGGGAATGAATTGACAAAGGCAGGAATCCATGTAGGTAAGCAATTAGAAGGCGATTCCTGGTGAGAGGAATCTCTTGAGATTAGGTGGATGCTGTGGAGCAATGGAGGAGTGGATAGATTTGAGATACTCTTGGAAGGTAAAATCAATAAAACTTGCTATTGGCTGGGTGCAGTGGCTCACGCCTGCAGTTCCAACACTTTTGGAGGCTGAGGTGGGTGGATTACTTGACGTCAGGAGTTTGAGACCAGTCTGACCAACATGGTGAAACCCCACCTCTACTAAAAACACAAAAATTAGCCAGGCATGGTGGTGCATGCCTGTAATCCCAGCTACTTGGGAGGCTGAGGCAGGAGAATCGCTTTAAGCCAGGAGGTGAAGTTTACGGTGAGCTGAGATCATGCCATTGGACTCCAGCCTGGGCAACACAGTGAGACTCCATCTCACACACAAAAAAAGTAAATAAAAAGTATTAAAACTTGCTATTGGCCTGAATGGGAGTTAAGAGAAAAGGAAGAACAAAGTAAACTTCTAGATCTGGGGCCTGGGCAACGGAGTGGACGGTGGTGTCATTATTTGAGATGGAAAAGTCTAGGGGAGAATCCAGCTTATGTGAAAATCTACAGTTCAGGACTCAAGGCTTCCCACCATGTCTACAGGCTGATTTTAGAGGAAATGGAGAAAATCAAAATGATTCAGAACACCTATGGCTTTGCCAGCTTTGACAGGGACTGTCAAAGAGGGAACATGAATATACAAAAGAATTTTCTTCCCAGAATTTCAGTCTCTCCTCCAACTCCTCTCCACTCCCTTAGCTCTGGATCTGACAAGCAGACTCCGGCCACCAGAAAAGGGGTGAGGGTATCCTTGCATTCCTCTCTCTTGCCAGAAAGTGGAAAATTCCCAAGTCTTCTTTTTAGGTCAGGGAGTGTTGCAATCGAAGAAAAGGGTTTCCTAGCATAAGAAGGAAAGGAAACAAACACGCCAACCAGAGAACACGAAGTGGAAGGAAAACGAAGAGTTTTCTGAGCTGCCTAGGTTCGGACCCAAACAACGCGATGTTGAAAGAGCAGCAGTGTTGGCCGGGCGTGGTGGCTCACGCCTGTAATCCAAGCACTTTGGAGGCCAAGGTGGGCGATCACCTGAGATCGGGAGTTCAAGACCAGGCTGACCAACACGGGGAAACCCTGTCTTTAAAAAAACAAATAAGAAAGAGCTGCAGTGTGCAGGCAGGGGTGTCTAGGGCAAGTTTGGAGCGGGCGTCAGGAATCCTATATTATATGGTGGCATAGTAGTTTCTGCAGAGGATTCCGACACTCTAGCTTATAGCCCTCAAACAGCTTTGAATAGCACAGCGGGGTTTGCATTTCAGAAGGATCCTTATGGTAGCATTGTGAGTGGGGTGGGGGGTGAGGAGAAGAGGTGAAGATTGCAGTGGGGAGAAGCAGTTAGGAGGCTGTGGCCATAGTCTGCGCAAGAGAAGACAAGGACGTGAACTAAGGCCCTGGAGGCAAGAAGGAATGAAAGGAAGACCTGGTGCCGAGAATGACTTGGGAGGTCAGTCCGGAGATTTCCCAGTTTGGGGAAGTGGGCAAATTCTGATGGGGAGGGGGATGGGCTAGTCAAGGACAATGTCCAGGCTGAAGGGACCTTTGGAACTGTGACATCAACAACTGAGATAATTCAGCACAGGAAGGTTTATAGGATGAGCTTGAATAGGATTTGTTGACTCCTATGATCTGGTGAGAGCCTAAATCCTGCTTTCTGGACAAGTCCTCATTGTTCTGGTCAATGGATGCCCCACCCAGGCACTGAGTCACTGGTTCCACACATTTGTTCATATGCTAATTTGTTCATCAACTTCTGGGAAATTGTTTCCGATATCTTATCTCTTTGCTGCTTCTTCCTGGTCACCAAGTACTCAGCCTTGCACATAGAAGGTACTGTATTCAAAGTACCTTTTGAGTTCAGTGGCATTTATACAGTGTAAACCATAATGCTAGAAGAAAGGTACAGGGGCCAGGCGTGGTGGCTCACACCTGTAACCCCAGCACTTTGGGAAGTGGAGATGGGCAGATTACCTAAGCTCTGGAGCTGGAGACCAGACTGGGCAACAATGACGAGACTCCATGTCTGCAAAATATACAAAAATTAGCCAGGCATAGTGGCGCACGCCTGTGGTCCCAGCACCCAAGAGGCTGAGGTTAGAGGATCGCTTGAGCCTGGGGGCTGAGGCTGCAGTAAACTGTGATTGCGCCACTGCACTCCAGCCTGGGTAACAGAGCGAGACCCTGTCTCAAAAAGAAAAAAAAAAAAAAAGATAAACACTAAAGCCCACCCCATTTAGATGAGAGGAGAAAAAGATTGTTTTGAGTTCTTTTGTTGGCAACTCTGTTGCCATTACGTACACATAAATTATTTCAGATGGGGAAGAGCGCAGTGATGTTTGAGGTATCATTGCTGGGAGCCAGGAGGGTCCCTGCCTTTTCCTTATCTTAGTAAGACAGTAGCTTGGGTAAATCAGTGACCTCACTTACTCAGTTTTCTTTTTCTTTCCTTCTTTCTTTTCTTTCTTTCTTTCCTTCTTTCTTTCTCTCTCTTTCTTTCTTTCTTTCTTCTTTCTTTCCCTTTCTTTTTCTTTCTTTTCTTTCTTTCTTTCTTTTTTCTTTCTCTTCTTTCTTTCTTCTCTTTCTTTCTTCTTTCTCTTTCTTCTTTCTTTCTTTCTTCCTTTCTTTCTCTTTTTTTTTCTCTCTCTTTCTTTCTTTCCTTCTTTTTCTTTCCTTTCTCTTTTTTGGAGACAGACTCTTGCTTCATCACCAGGCTGGAGCACAGTGGCAGCACCATCTGGGCTCACCGTAACCTCCCAGGTTCAAGCAGTTCTCATACCTCAGCCTCTCAAGTAGCTGGGATTACAGGTACGCTCCACCACACCTGGTTAATTTTTTTTTTTTTTTTTTTTTTTGAGAAGAAGTCTCTCTCTGTTGCCCAGGCTGGCTGGAGTGCAGTGGCACGATCTCAGCTCATTGCAACCTCCACCTCCCAGGTTCAAGCAATTCTCCTGCCTCAGCCTCCCGAGTAGCTGAGGCTACAGGTGCCCACCACCATGCCTGGCGAATTTTTGTATTTTTAGTAGAAACAGGGTTTCACCATGTTGGCCAGGCTGATCTTAAACTCCTGACCTCAAGTGATCTGCCCATCTCAGCCTCCCAAAGGGCTGGGGTCACAGGCATGAGCCAGCATGCCTGGCCCTCTACTCAGTTTCTGTGTGCAAATGGTGATAAATTACTGTCCTTTTTTTTTCTGTGGCTGTGAGGAGCATCAAATAAGCTCAAATATTCAGATATGCTTTGGAAGGAGTAAAATGGCATTAGAAATACCAGGCACATAAAATGGAATAGCAAAACGAAACTGAAAGGGAGTGACCTGTCTACTTCTATTGGTCTATCTGGATTTTGGAAGCATCAGGGTAACTGAAATATTTATTTGTCATTCAACCTTCAGGTAAAATGTAGATCCGGCTAGTGTTTATCCTCTGGATGGTGTGTGTGATGGCACGTGTGACACAAGGATGAGCTATTTGTCATGCAGCTTTAGAATGAAAGTTGAAAAGGTCACAGAGAGGGCTATGAGTTTTAACCTCTGCTCCAAGACAGAGTTCTAAGCAGTGCCTATCAGAAAAGGTCTTTCCTTGTCCTTGAGGTGAGATGGAGAGGGAACTCTTGAGTCTCCAATCCCAGCTTCTCAGGTTCTATTGGCGGCTTTAGTGAAAGCAAACAGGACTCAGGCAGGCAGATAAGATAACCACTATCTGAAGTGTGAGCCTACAGTTTTAAATTGCCTTTTATTTGGAAATACATTCAATCTCATTTGGATGCTAAGGGCAAAACTTAAATCTATCACACACAGCTATAGACAACTTGTTTATTAAACGTGCAGAATAAAGATTTGATGTGAACTTCTATGGCAATGAGCTAGGTTAATGGACTCGGTATTAGGTTAAACCAAATGAATCACTGACATTCAAGGGATTTTTGGCCTGCAACAGTTACACATGGCAGTACTGTCTAACCTAATCCAGATTCTGTCACTGGCAAATTCAAATCACCCACAGGAAACTTTGACAAAAATATGCCTTTGCACATGTCTAACATAATACAATATGGGTTAGGGTTAGAGAATTAAACACAAAGCTTGGATGTCATCACGATCATGCCTGAGTTAGACCAGAATAGAAATAGTCATTAAATCTGAATTATCAATATGGTGAGTGTGTGTGTGTGGGGGTACTGGTGTCTGTAGCAACATAACTCAACCACAAAGATGTGAATCTTTTAGTTGGATAAATCACTTTGGTTCAACCAACCTTTATTTTCCCAAGTGAACAAAATACAGCTTCCCACAATAATAAGAATATCGGGTTTTTCACAGGGCTGCCATAGGACATTATTGGATAATAAATATTTCCTATCATGCATGCTTGTTTTAGAATGTTGTTTTTCTGGAAGAGCCTCAAAAAGTCAAATCTTTTAATTCCACAATGAGGTCTAGTCTGTCAAAATACTGTTTTTGTGGCAATAAATGCAAAACCACCTATGGCTCCCCCCCCCCCTCTTTCTTCTGGAGACTTGCTCTGTCTCCAGGCTGGAGTGAAATGACGCCACCTCTACTCACTGCAACCTCTGACTTTCTGGTTCAAGTGATTCTCCTGCCTCAGCCTTCAGAGTAGCTGGGACTACAGGCGCCCGCCACCACACCCAGCTATTTTTTGTACTTTTATTAGATACTGGATTTCACCATGTTGGCCAGGATGATCCTGACCTTGTGATCCACCCGCCTTGACCTTCCAAAGTGCTGGGATTACAGGCGTGAGCCCCTGCGCCTGGCTGGGGTCTTCTTACCCTTAAAGACAGCTAAGGTAGCAGCCCAAAAAGCCCCCCACCCCCCAACTCCTTAGTTTGGTTAAAACGCCCCGATTCCCTGTGGTCATGGCTTTATCTGTCCCTATTCCGGCTGAAATAGCGCGTGCGCCTATACATGGCCTGGCCCGCGGTGGAACGCACGCGGCTGCAGCTGGAATCGCATCACTCCCTCCTCCCCTCCCCCAGCACTGACGCAGGAACCCCGGTGTCCTGAGGATGACTCCAAACAGCGTCGGACCTTCAAGTGGAACCTCGGGCTTATTGAGGAGTGGCCTGGAACTGCACCAGATTTTAGCGGTGCCTGGGGAGGCTTACAGATGGGAGACGCCCTGGCTTGGTTCCTTTCCAGAACATTTGGGAACACTTGGCCAACTTTCAGGCACCAAACGCAGACTCGCCCAGGGTGGACTTAGTTCTGAGGTGGCCTCTTGCGCCCTCTAGTGGTGTAAAAAATCACAGCCCTGCAGAAGGGTCAAAGACGGGTCCGGTTTTTCTCCAAGGAGGAACTCAGCATTTAGACATTTACCGTGCAGTGAAGTCACTTTATGAATACATTTCTGAGCAATCCAATAATTCACCAAATGCACACACACACAATAAGGACTTTGAACCATCTTGTGGGATCCTTGCAGGACCTTGGGCTCTTCATTTTATCTTTTTTTTTTTTTTTT
>NW_016107439.1:1819626-1834856 GCF_001604975.1 Cebus imitator | reverse complement strand
TTAAGATGAGGTTTCACCATGTTGGTCAGGCTGGTCTTGAACTCCCGACCTCAGGTGATCTGCCCGCCTTGGCCTCCAAAGTGCTTGGATTACAGGCGTGAGCCACCATGCACGGCCAAACTACACTTCTTCTGTGATCTACATTTTCTGAATGACTTCAAAATAACAGCTGAATATGGCGTCTTTCCTCAGAATTGCACGAAGCTTTAAATATCACCTACTGTGGCGTGTGGTGGCACATGCCTGCAATCCCAGCACTGGGGAGACTATAGTGTATTAGGCTTGATTCTCAGAGTTTGAAACCAGCCTGGGCAACATAGCCAGACACCGTCTCAATAATAAATAAGTAAATATTACCTCCTCAGGGAAGATTTCCTGAGGCACCAGACCAGCTTGGGCTTCCCACAACGCCAATGGCCTCCCACAGCACTGGGTGACCACAGAGCTCTAGTCACAACTGCCATTTAATCCAGGTCTGGTTTGTTTTCCGTCTGTCTCCTCTGCCCAAAGCTGAGCTCCATGAATGTTTGTTTGTCCGTGACAGCATCCTGGAGTCTAGCACAGTGCCTGGTATAGGAGGTTCTGAATAAATATTTGTCAACTGATACAATCTAGTGGGGTAAATGCTGAGGAGACAGACTGCAGAGGCGAGCTGGTGGTGATTCCTTTTTTTTTTTTTTTTTTTGAGATAGGGTCTCCCTCTGTCACCCTGGCTGGTATGTAGTGGCGCCATCTCAGCTCACAGCAACCTTCACTTCTCAGGTTCAAGCGATTCTCTTGCCTCAGCCTCCCAAGTAGCTGGGGTTACAGGTGCCTACCACCAGGCCTGGCTAATTTTTGTATTTTTAGTAGAGATGGGGTTTCACCATGTTGGCCAGGCTGGTCTCGAACTCCTGACTTTAGATGATCCACCTGCCTCGGCCTCCCAAAGTGCTAGGATTACAGGCGTGAGCCACTGTGCCTGGCCTGATTCTTATCTTAAGGCTGTGAGGGAACCCTTCATTCAAATTATGAGCAGAAAAAAACACCTGATTAAAGACTCAGGGGTAGTGAGGTGAAGGGCTGAGATTAGTGCCCGGATGGTCGATGCACATCTGTAATCACATTAGTGCAGCAAGGGTAGAGAAACCCAGAATTCTCTCATTCAGTCCCCAAATCAAGCAGGAATCATTGTCTCCTGGCTCATGGAGCTGCATTTCTTTGCCAAGGGCCGGATGGAAGCTGGCCTAAGCTCTGGGGATGGTTTACCAACAGGACCATTTTATTACCTCAAAATGTGTAGGATGTTTACCTTTCCAAAGGCATTTTTTTTTTGAAACAACATCTCAGGCTGGGGTGCAGTGACACAATCTCAGGTCACTACAACCTCAGCCTCCTGGACTCAAGAGATCCTCCTGCCTCAGCCTCTTGAGCAGCAGGGACCATGGGTGCATGCTACCACACCTGGCTAATTTTTGTACTTGTAGGTGAAACGGGATTTCACCATGTTGGCCAGGCTGGTCTCAAATTCCTGACCTCCAGTGATTCATCCTCCTTGGCCTCCCAAAGCTCTGGGATTACAGGTGTGAGCCACAGCACCTAGCCTCTAAAGGTGTATTTTTAAATCACTAAAAATTAAATAATAATACAAATACTTGGAGACTCTGGAGGCAGCAAAGAGAGAAGGCCAAATGAGTGCAGACTATAAGAATGGAATAGTGGCCGGGCCCGGTGCTCAGGCCTGTAATCCCAGCACTTTAGGAGGCTGAGGTGGGTGGATCACGAGGTCAGGAGTTCGAGACCAGCCTGGCCAAGATGGTGAAACCCCATCTCTACTAAAAATACAAAAATTAGCCGGGTGCAGTGATGGGCACCTGTCATCCCAGCTACTCAGAAGGCTGAGGCAGGAGAATTGCTTGAACCTGGGAGGTAGAGATTGCAGTGAGCTGAGATTGAGCCACTGCATTCTAGCCTGGGCAACAGAGCAAGACTCCGTCAAAAAAAAAAAGAACAGAATAAAGAGTAAGGGTAAGACTACAAAGAGGAATGAAAATACGAGGGTGGGAGAAAAGGTAGGGAAAAGAGAACTGATGTGTACCTTCTTGTGCGTACTTTAGCTTTCCTTTAGAATCACCGACTGTCCGAAGAGAAATTTAAACAGTCAGCATGTATGAATTGAATGCTGTGAAAGACAAACATATGTTTAAAATCCCACAGGAACATTATAAATGTGAGCAGGTCAGCAGGGAGGCACCCAGCCTTGGTAGGCATCCTGGGATGTCATGAAGCTGGGTATGTGTTTTCAGCCCTGCTATACCAAGTTTCTTTCTTTTTTTTTTTTGAGACGGAGTCTCACTCTGTCACTAGGCTGGAGTGCAGTGGCGCGATCTCGGCTCACTGCAAACTCCACCTCCCGGGCTCAAGCGGCTCTCCTGCCTCAGCCCTCCTGAGTAACTGGGACTACAGGCACGCGCCACCATGCCCAGCTAATATTTGCATTTTTAGTAGAGACGGGGTTTCACCGTGTTAGCCAGGATGGTCTTGATCTCTGGACCTCGTGATCCGCCACCTTGGCCTGCCAAAGTGCTGGGATTACAGGCGTGAGCCACAGCGCCTGGCCCCAACTTTCATTTTTGAGTGAGGGTGATTGTATTTGGAGTTAGAATGAGTAAACCCTTTTTGACTTTCGTAGTTAGGAATATCAAGCTTGGCTGTAAGCAATAGAAAAAAAATTAAAATAAGTGGCTTAATAAAATAGAATTTTAGGCCAGGCACTGGCCTAAATTTGTGGCTCACACCTGTAATCCAAGCACTTTGGAAGGCCCATGCAGGAGGATCACTTGGGCCCAGGAGGTCAAGGCTAGAGTGAGCCATGATTTCACCAAGGCGCTCCAGCCTGGGCAACAGAATGAAACCCAGTCTCAAAAAAAGAGACAATTTTCTCTCTACTCGCGCGGCTGACTTGCAAGATGGTGCCACAGAAAGACAAGAAGCCCAAGAGGTCAACCTGGAAGTTTAATTTGGACCTTATTCATCCAGGAGAAGATGGAATTTTTGATTCTGGACATTTTGAAAAATTTCTGTGGGAGAAGGTTCAAGTCAATGGCAAAACTGGAAACCTTGGGAACCTTGTTCACATTGAATGCTTCAAGAATTAAATCACTGTTGTTTCTGAGAAACAGTTCTCTAAAAGGTATTTGAAATACTTTGCCAAGAAATACCTTAAGAAGAACAATCTTTGTGATTGGCTTCGAGTGGCTGCAACTGACAAGGAGACTTAAGAACTTTGTTACTTCCAGATGAGTCAAGATGAAGATTAATCAGTTGGAGGACTAGGCAAAGGTTTCCCTTATAGGGCTTTGCCTATTAATAAAATATATTATGTATACATGAGAAATACCAAGAAATTGGCTTTTAGTTTTTCAGTGACAAAAAAGAGAGACAATTTTTAATTTTTTTTTTTTAATTTTTTTGGATGGAGTCTAGCTCTGTCGCCCAGGCTGGAGTGCAGTGGCACAATCTTGGCTCACTGCAACCTCTGCCTCACAGGTTCAAGCAGTTCTCCTGCCTCAGCCTCCTGAGTAGCTGGGATTACAGGCCCGCACCACCATGACCTGCTAATTTTTTTATTTTTAGTAGAGAGGGGGTTTCACTGTGTTGGCCAAGCTGATCTCAAACTCCTGACCTTGTGATCCGCCGGCCTCGGCCTCCCAAAGTGCTAGGATTACAAGCGTGAGCCACCGTGCCAGGCTGAGACAATTTTATTTCTGGTACACGTTTTCAAGAAGACAGTTAGGAGATAGCTTATCAGGGTTCACGTGGGGCTCAAGAGTGACGAGTCTTCTACTTGATCGCACCACAGTGCGCAGTTTCCCTTTTCAGGGTGGCCTCATAGTCTAAGATGGCTGCTGACACCCCAGTCACACACCTGCTTTCTACTCAGCAAAAAGACCAGACTGAGAAGGATGCGTCCTTTCTTTTTTATTTTTTTAAGAGACAGGGTCTCGCTATGTTGCCCAGGCTGGAGTGCAGTGGCTATTCACAGGGGCGATCCCACTACTGATCCGCATGGGAGTTTTGACCTGCTCCGTTTCTGACCTGGGCCGGTTCACCCCTCCTTAGGCAACCTGGTGGTCCCCCGCTCCCGGGAGGTCACCATATTGATGCTGAACTTAGTGCGGACACCCGATCGGCATAGCGGCACTACAGCCCAGAACTCCCGGGCTCAAGTGATCCTCCCACCTCAGCCTCCTGAGTAGCTGGGACTACAGGCACGTGCCACCGCGCCCGGCGCATCCTTTCTTTTAAAAGGTACTTTTTAGCAGTTGCACCCGCAACTCCTGCTTATGTCCTGTTGGACATAAATTTTCTTCATGATAACATCGACCTGCGAAAACAGTTGGTAAAAGGAAGATTTTTGTCCTGGGGGGAAAATCCTTAAAATTAAAAATCAAGGACTCCATTACTGAGAAGAAAAGGAAAATGATGACTGGAGGACAATATGTAATGTGGAATCTTTGTCACTGGAATTGAACATGTTTTTTTTTGTTCCTGAAAGTGAGTCTTGCCTCAGTCTCTCCAGGGTATGGTGAGGGGTGGGCATGGTAGCCGATAGAAAGCTAGTGTCCTGGGCCGGGCATGGTGGCTCACGCCTATAATCCCAGCACTTTGGGAGTCTGAGGCGGGCGGATCACAAGGTCAGGAGATGGAGATTATCCTGGCCAACATGGTGAAACCCCATCTCTACTAAAAATACAAAAATTAGCTGGGTGTGATGGCACACACTTGTAATCCCAGCTACTTGGGAGGCTGAAGCAGGAGAATCACTTGAACCCAGGAGGCAGATGTTGCAGTGAGCCGAGATCGCGCACCACTGCACTCCAGCCTGGTGACAGAATGAGACTCTAACTCAAAGAAGGAAGAAAGAAAGAAAGAAAGAGAGAGAGAGAGAGAGAGAGAAAGCAAGCAAGCAAGCTAATGTCCTTAGGACAAGGATTGGCTTTAATCCCACTTTGGGTCATTGGGTGATCAGAAATCCAAATGTGGATACAAATGTCTATTTTGTTTGTTTGTTTTTGAGATAGAGTCTTACTCTGTCACCCAGGCTGGAGTGCAGTGGCACTATCTTGGCTCATTGCAGCTTCAACCTCCTGGGCTCAGGTGAGTCTCCCACCTCAGCCTCCCTGAGTAGCTGGGACTACAGGTGCCCACCACCATGCCAGCTAATTTTTTGTATTTTTAGTAGAGATGGAGTTTCACTATCTCATCCAGGCTGGTCTCAAACTCCTGGACTCAAGCAATCCACCTGCCTCAGCCTCCCAGAGTGGTGGGTTTACAGGCATGAGCCACCGCATCTGCCACAAAAGTCAACTTAAGAGTACAAATGAGGAAAAAATAATCTAGTTTTGCCAATTATATTATCACTAAAGCTCTTACATTTTTGTAAAAAGTCACCAGACATGTTGTATAATGTCCGTTCTTCCTTCCTTCCTTCCTTCCCTCTCTCTCTCTCTCTCTCTCTCTCTCTCTCTCGATAGTGTCTCACTCTGTCACCCAGGCTAGAGTGCAGTGGTGTGATCATAGCTCACTGCAGCCTCGAACTCCTGCGTTTAAGCCTCCTCCCGTTGAATTTAGATGGTAAGTGTAGACAGGTCTTTAAATTCAACCCTCATCCTATGGATTTAGAGACAACAGCTGAATATCCAGAAGATAAAGATTCCTATCTGCTCCTTCTTACTGTCTTCTTTGCTTATGGGAAAATGCTTGAGTTACCCCAAATTCTATCCTGTTTTTTTTTCTCTCTCTCTTGCATTTTAATCTCTCTCTCTCTCTCTCTCTCTCTTTTTTTTTTTCAAGATAGGGTTTCACCATGATGGCCAGGTTGGTCTTGAACTCCTGACCTCAGGTGATCCACCCACCTCGGCCTCCCAAAGTGCTAGGATTACAGGCATGAGCCACCACGCCTGGCTTGCATTTTAATCTTTCTTGAGCTTTTTCAAATGTGTCATATTTAAAAGTGGACTCATCTTTTTTTTCTAACCCTGTTCCTGGCTGTCCCCCAACTGAGTAGGCCGCACCAGCCATGGCCCCAGCCTTGCACCCCACTCTCCCTCACAGCTCACATTTAGTGAGTGCTGGGCTTTCTACTTCCTTCTCTCTAATTCACTTTTTGCTTTCACCAAACTCCTGCCATCCTCCAAGAACAGGGAAGCATCCTGTCTTGCTAGATTACAGCAGGAGCCTCCCTGCCTCCTCGGATCATCCAGGCTGATCCTGCTAAAAGCTCAACTCTATTCCTGTCTTGCCCTCTTTAAACCAAATACTTCCATAGAAGTAAGCCAGGTTCTTTTGCCAGTTTTTTCCTTTTAATTAATTAATTTATTATTTGAGACGGCATCTCAGGCTGGAATGTAGTGGCATGATCTTGGCTTGCCACAACCTCCGCTTCCCAGGTTCAAGCAATTCTCCTGCCTCAGCCTCCCAAGTAGTTGGGACTACAGTCACCTGCCACCACTCCAGGCTAATTTTTGTATTTCTAGTAAAGACGGGATTTCATTACGTTGGCCAGGCTGTTCTCAAACTCTGGACCTTGTGATCCACTGCCTTGGCCTCCCAAAGTGTTGGGATTACAGTCGTGAGCCCCTGTGTCCGGTCTTATTAATTAAGTTTTTAGAGATGGGGTCTTGCTCTGTCACCCAGGCTGAAGTGCAGTGGTGCAATCATAGCCTACCTCAACCTCGAACTCCTGGGCTCATGCAATCCTCCTGTCTCAGCCTCCTGAGTAGCTGGGAATACAGGCATGCACCACCACACCTGGCCAATTTTTAAATTTTTTGTAGAGATGGGGTCCCACTAAGTTGTCCAGGCTGGTTTTGAACTCCTGGCTTCCATCAATCCTCTTCATCTCTGCATGAAGACCCTTAACATGGCCTAGAAGGCCTCCGTGAGTTCCATCTCACCTCCTTCTTGCTTCCTTCCCTCCCGACCTTTACAAGTTGCAGCCATTTCAAACTTTTCACTTCTGATGATCTCATGTTCTCTCTGACCCCCGAGCCAATGCAGTGAGGTTCCTCCCTAACTAGATTCTTATTCCCTGTAGATTCCCAGACAGGCCTTCCCAGAAAGAAGCCCTCTCCTACCTCCCAGATTGGGTTAGGCTCCTCCTCTGTGCTGACTTCATTCTCCCCTCCAACATTGCTTAAGAGTGCTAAGTTGCAACTTTATGTCGAATTGATTGCTCAACTGGTCCATAAAACCTAGGAGAAAAGGGCTGTATCCTTAGCCCTTGACACAGGGCCTTGTGCATCTTAAGTCTGCGTATGAACCGCTTTATTTACCTGGGATATTATCTTATTTAATCCCCAAGACAACCCTGTGGGTTGGGCGTGATTATTCAATTGTCGTCATCGCTGTTATTTTAAATAGAGATGGGGGCTCACTATGATGCCTAGACTGATCTTAAACTCCTGGGCTCAGGTGATCCCCTACCTTGGCCTCCTAAAGTGTTAGGATTACAGGCGTGAGCCACCAAGACTGGCTGATTACCCCACTTTTAATGGATGAGCAAAGAGTCGAGGTTCCACTGGTTTTCCACTGCAGTGTCTCAGCTGAAGGCAAAAACAAAAACAGAAACAAAACCCCGCAGGGCTGTGCTGGCCTCCTGGGACTTCCAGAGGACAAGGCCCTCTCTTCAGTGAGGCTGACCTACAGAGCCAGCGCTCCTTCCCTCCAGGCCACAGCTGTGTGCTGGAAAGCTGGAGGCCTGGGCCCCTAATAAAGAGCAGACCTCCCAACCTCCTGGCTCCCTCCTCTTCCCCTCACATGGTTTTTCAAATTAAAAGCCACTAAAACCTAAGAGCAGGAGAGGGAGGAGGCACAACAGCATCCCTAGGCTTGAGGAAGGGGCTCTCTCGGGAGGGAAGGGGTATCCAAAAGCCAGATCCAGGGGGTTCCAGTCCTACCACCCTGTCCCAAGCTCTAAGGAGAGTATGGCCCACCAGGCGGGGCTGGACCATGAAACAAGCTCTGGTCGTCAATTAGGTCCCTAAACAGGCTGTGATGTTAGGAACCTTCTGCTTCTACTTCTCCCTGAAGAAAGAGCCCACCCAACCCAGAAGAGAGGCTGCACCTTGAGATCCAGCCAGTAACTACAGAGAAGCGGAGGTGGGTGCGGAGCCCTGGGGGGTGGGGAACTTTCACCTCCAGCTACACAGACCCATCTCGATCTTTTTGGAGAACTCCTTTTCCCAGACTTGTGCCATTCTGAATTCTGAGCATGCCAATAGACTCCTTAGAGCTCCTTCCGAGCCTCAGCTCGGGCCAACCGGGGCTAGGGCGTCCCTCTCTCCGGGGGGACTCCCCACATCTGTACGTCACCTCCACCACCCTGGTAAAGGATCCCTCCTTGCGGGACCCAGGGAGGCGACTCTTCCAGAGGCAGCCAAGAGTTAAAGGGGGTGGGAGAGGGGGAAGTTAGCATCGTTTTTTGTTTTGTTTTTTGCAAACCACCAAACGGGCCCTTCATTTTCAAAACGTGAAGCCAGAAACATCCCCGTTCTCTTGCCCCCACCATCCCCATCTGAAAAAAAAATTCACAAGTTTAAATGTGATTTTCACAGCTAACGGCTTTGATATGTTACATTCGCAAGGCTTCTAGAGCAAACGGACCTGAATTCTTCGAGGAAAGTCGAATTGGGGGTGGAGCTGGGGAGCAGAGGAGGAGAAGACACAAAAGCCAACTCAGCGGGAAGCGCCCTCAAAGCCAAAGGTGTGGCGCTTGGAGCTGCGGCAGCCCTCCTCTCCTCTTCGGGAAGTCGGGGCCGGGAGAACCGGTCGGCCCTGGGCACGGCGAGATTTTGTTTTGTTTTTGTTTCCAGTGACCATTTCGATTTGGTTGTAAAAAGTTTAAAAGGCCGTCTTTTTGAAGGTCAGCTCATTGACTGCACCTTTTTATACCCTTGCCCCCAATTTCGTGTCGCCTGCAGGCCTACATGTGCAAGGCCAGGGACAGAACTGTCACAGTCCCTACCATCTTCTCCCAACTTCCCCACCCGGCTCAGTTCGGGAGTTCGGCTTCCCTCCTCTCCACTCGCAGCCTCCTGGACTCCCAGCTTGGAGAGAAAACCCACATTCTTAACCCCTTGATAATCCCTCAAAGAAGAAAAACAAAACAAAAACCCCCAAGAGGTTGAAAATTAGAATCCGGGCGCGGGTTGAGATGTGCGCAGACCTGCCCAGGCCGGTGCGGGTCGCTCCTCTCCCCCGGGTACACGTGGTGGCCTAATCTCCACTCCCCGCCCCCCCCCCCCCCCCCCGCGCGCACGGTGCCCAGCCAGAAGCACAGGAAGCGGAGAAAAGACCAGCAGCTGGCCTCAGGAGGGCAAGGTTTCTCGCCGGCTGCGGCTCCGGGACCACCCAGGACCCGGGCGTCGAGGGACCAATCTAGAAGGATCTTAGAACAACACTGGGACAGCGCGGCAAGAACTCGCCCCACCTTCCCCTGACGCCCAGGGCTGACTGATGGGCGCAGACCCGAGTTCTCCCGATCCAGCCTCGGACCAGCCAGAGGAGGCGGAAAACAGGATTCAAACCCACCTATGAGCAGTGGTAGGGGCGGGGGCTGTGGGGGCAGGACTCGGTTTAAGGAACCAACCGCCTCGGTTGGAGGGCCTCCTGTCCGGAGGGAGGTTGCTCCTGACCATTGGTATTTTGTTGTTGTTGTTGTTGTTATTTTGTTTTGACCACTGGGTTTATCTTGCTTTTGCAGAGGACGCAGATGTTGACCTCTCTTCTTTGCACGGTCTCTCAGCGAAATCTTCCCCTAACCATTTGCTTTCTTGCGCCACCCCCCACCGGGGCTCTGTCCCCGGAGTCAGCTCTTCAAGCCTTTAAACCTTCGAGAATGACACACATGGAAACCTTTAGCAAATGTTTGTTAATGATCATAACAAAGGCATCATTCAAATTAGGCAGGTAATTACTACCAGAAGGACAGACAACTGGGTGCTCGCCGGCTCATCCACTGCTTTCTGCTTTAAACTCCCGAGGAGTCGCTGCCTAGACACCCCCGCCCGGCCTGCTTTTCGGGCTCCATTAAACGGCTCTGAAATGAACTGTGAAGTTACCATTTGTGGGCGGAGAGCGCTGGGGCCCTGCAGACGGGAGACACTGGCTTGACAGGGCTAGCAATGTCGCCGGAGCAAAGCAGGCCCACTGGATAGGCTCTCCGTCTCGCCTCCTACCCTCTGGGAAAACTGGCGTAGAAATCCAGCTCTCAACTTAACAGCAGGAAGCCCAGCACCCGCTTTTCCCTTTTATTCCGCACTCTGATTTTGGGGGAGGGGGGTCGTTTATTCTCGTTCGTTGTCTACAAACATTACGGTATCCTGTTAGCATTCCGAACAAGGGGCTGTTCATATATTTGCTTTCAATGATTTCCTGAAGGAACATGTGGAAGTAATAGCGAGCGGAGCAGTCTCCCGAGCTGAAGATGCACGAGAGCGGGGCTCGTAGAAGAGCTGGGGCAATGGGGCCCCCAGCGCAGCCCCAGGCGCCTTCTTTTCGAGCCTGACACCCCAAGATCCTGTCCTAGTTAAGCACAGCATCGCGCGCCTTGGAGTATTTCTCCACCTCCTGGTGAAGGAGGAGACGGCTGTTCGACGTGCCAGGCCCAACCTGGCCACCTTGGCCATTTTCAGAGTGCGTGTGTGGGGGTGGGGGTTGAGGGAGAAGGATGAAGGATGACCCCCACCCCCAACAAGAGAATTTAAAAATCAGAGACCTCGAGGAAGGTGAACGCGCTCTCCTCCCCCACTGTCGCTGGGACGCCCCACTCTGCCCTGGTCTGGTTCCTGGAGTATCAGCGCCCCCTTTCCCTCGCCGACAGGATCGTTTCCTCCGGACACTCTGGCCTCGCGCCTTGGGCTCAGGGTTTGGGGCTGTCAACTCCAAGGCATTCGTAGGGTTCGACCCACGCGGCGGAGGGAACGGAGGGAGAGTCAAAAGGCACCCTCCCCCAAGACGCGGAGGCGGCGGGACGATTCCCCAAAAGCCCAAGCTTGAACTTCTTTGTATGCGAGATAGAAGCCAGGGCAACCTCGCCCAGATAACCCCGAAAACAAAGGCACGACCAGATAAGTGGCTTCAAAGGATAAAGGTTGTTCTATCGGAGAACATTCCAAACCTACACAGACCCTCTTTTCTTAGTACCCTATTTCAGACTCCACCCAGCCTTTGACACACACACACACACATACACACACCACACAAAACACACACAACAAAAATCCATCATTGTTATATTGGACTCAACAGTTTGCCTAATCCCATTAAAAAACTAGCAGTTATATAGCCCTTTTCCGAAAAGACCCCTAGTTCAAAACCGCGCAACCGCTTGTAAGACTTTTCCCGAGCGTCCTATTTCCAGTTGGGCCGAGTTTGTAGAATGGACATTTCTTGATAATAGATTTATATTCTCTCTGGGTATTAAATGCAATTTTACATGTTCTTTTTCTTCTTTTCAAAGAGAATACAAAACTGTAGCAGTGTAAGAAAATAACCCCAAAATGGGGAGGCAAACATTCTGGAAATGAGGGGCTGCTGCAGTTTCATAAAACCGCTTTCCCGGCAGAGCACCAACACCTCCCCCTTCCACCTCCCCATCCCATCTGGTCTGCTTCTCCCCGCCCCCCAGTTGTTGTCGAAGTCTGGGGGTTGGGACTGGACCCCCGATTGCGTAAGAGCGAAAAGCGAAGGCGCAATCTGGAGACTGGGACATTCGGCGCGCAGGGAGTTCCAGCGCAACTTTTATTTTGAAGAGACGAAGGGGGGGTGCTTATTTCCTGACAGCTATTTACTTAGAGCAAATGATTAGTTTTAGAAGGATGGACTATAACGTTGAATCAATTACAAAACGCGGTTTTTGAGCCCATTACTGTTGGAGCTACAAGGAGAGAAACAGAGGAGGAGACTACAAGCGAGCACTGGAGGCCGTGGACACACTCTTTACTCCATGTGTAGGACATTCATTGCGGAATAACATAGGAGGAGAAGGTAAGAGAGAAGAAAAAATGATTTTTGATTTTTGTTTATAAGGGAAGTCCCTGATCAGGCTCTGGGGCTGGAGAAAGTGAAGTAACTTCAAAACTTTAGGGGACAAGAAAAAAAAAAAAAAGGAGATAATTCCAGTTGTGTGTCCAGAGAGTAATATTTTTTCAGAATAAACTTCACTTCTGGATGGGCAGGAGATAACCATAGAGTTAGAAAGTCTAGGGATTCTTCTTTTTTCTAAAACCGCACATTTTCCAGACCTATTTTTTAAAAACAATGTTTTTCTAACAACCCTATGGCCTCCCAAAGAAACTGTTTAGGCTTACATTTTTGAGGTTTCTTTTGGGAGTGGGGTGGTATTCGTGAATACTGGGCCGAACACCAAGGAACTGGGGGTGGAGGCAGAGGTGTTGGCCCTCTTCTTGGCAGTGGGTTCTGGAAGGCGACAGGTTTTAAATGAGTGTTTTCATTCCTTGCCTGCGGTTTGGCGGGACAGCGCTGCAGCCCGTGGTGTGGAGCGCAGCTGGGTGACCAGGGGAGGTGGGGAGAGGAGAGCGCCGTGTGGGGCGCGGGAAAGGGTTGCGGGGCGCGGGAGGAGGGCAGGGCTCGGCTGGAGACCGGACCTCCGTGCTGGCCTGCAGAACGTGGAGCGGGCCGAATGCGTGTAATTACTGGACGGCGTTGCTCTGGGTGGGAGCCGGGGCAGGTTTGGCGCGAGGGTGAGGCGACTGCAGGACAAGCGGAGGGGCGCAGGTAAGAGCAGGGGTGTGGGGCGCTCTGGAGCGGTTTGTCGAGTCAGTGAGGTGCTAGGAGAGTTGGTGCCTGCCAGGCAGCGCGCTCGGGTTGCACGCCTTAGAGCGGGGGCGACAGCGGCGGCGTAGGGGGGCGGTCTGGAATAATGACAAACACATTTGGCCCCGAGTGAAGAAGTCGTCGTAGCCTCGCATTCCAGCAACTGGGATTTGAGGAATTTCGAACTGCACACTCAGGGGCCCTCATTGTGCGCCGTGGCCCCCGACCCCGCCGGTCTCCCCGCACCCCCTCCTCGGTGGAATCCACTCTGCATAGCCCGGGGCTCTGCTGCCGCTCAGTACTGGCCGAAGGCAGGAAGATTGGGAAGTTCTCCAGGGCAGTGCTGAACTTCTCGTGAGGAATTTAGGGACGACTTGGAACTGGGGAAACTTGTTTGCAGGTAAGACAGAAAGGTGGGAGGTAAACCACACTCTCCTTCCGGGCACCTGAGCCCTGGGAATCCCTACGCAGCGCCCCTCTCCGCGCGGGGGTGTGTGGCACTCGCGGTCTGCGCTCGCCCTGCGCTCCTCAGTCCTCTCTATTGCCCTTTTCTCCATTCCTCTCCCTGCCCGCTTGGGAGCCGTCTGTGCGAACTTCTTCTTCCTCTGCTGTCTACCCCCATGGAAATCGGGTTTTACACACGAAATTAACTCTGCCGGGCTGTGCCCGGGGAGCAGGCGGTGTCCATTTGGCTCTGAATATAATATGTGGGATCAGCGGTTCTGTTCCGAGAGGGTGTCGGCCAGATCGGAGAGACGAGTAGTGTGGCCCGACCCGAGTACGGCTGCCGGAGGGAGCCAGGAGCCCGGGACTGGCCCGGCGTGCGGGAGCTGCCGGTGTGGCCAGGCCTCGCGTCTCGGTCCGGAAGGACTTGCTAGCCCGGCCTGCTGTCCTGTGTGTATCCCTCCCGCAGCCAGATTGCCGGTCCCGCTGTTCGCTCCCGCAGTTCTGCTAAGACCTCAGGGTGTACGGAAAGCGTGCCTGGAAGAACTTGCCACTCACTGCATCTCCCTGGGTGGGAGGCAAGCAAGAATGGCCCCTATCAGGTCCCGACCACCCCGCGTCCGAAAAGCCCCGGGCTGGGCGGTGTGGGAAATGGCTTTTTGGCTCCGAGGCCGAATTGCTCAATGTTTTGGACCGACTCGCCTCGCCGCGGTCGCTCCTGACCAGATTTTTGGAGAAGCGAGAGGCATCCAGGGCAAACGAGGCACGACGGTCCTCCGCCCTGCATCCCACAGGACGAGCATCCCCGGAGCCACAGGAGGGGAGGAAGGGGCTCCCCGGGCAGGCACAACCTCACCAAACGCCGCGGGGTCCCACCCCCGACCCCTAATCTGGTTAACCTGGACCTCGGCTCTGCTGAATTGCATCTCCTTCCCCTCTCTCCTCGGCCTCCTCCTTTCCACAACCCTCACGAGGGGGAGGCCCTGCCTCGACTCCTCGATAGGCGCGGGGCCGAGCAACCTAGCTTTGACGCCCGGGTCAGGCCCTGCTTCGGAGCTTGCATAGTTTTGGGTTGACCCAAGTGCAGCTGGACCTCGCTTACAAGAGCGAGGAGGAACGAGAGTGGAGGGACGCCAAGAATGAACCCGTCGTTGGTCCCCGGTGCCCTTGCTCTTGCTTAAATCCTTAGATCGAGAGGGACTCGGAGAGCCCTGGCTCTCAGCTCTCCGCCCCTGGGCCAGTTTCCTCTCGGGACTCGGACTGTGGAGGGATGCAGGGGGAGGGGCACTGGGCTGGGCTTTCCAGCTGCAAACACGTCTGGCGCCGAGGCGGGCCCATTTTGTGCCCCCTGGGGACGGACCGTGGGCGGCGCGCCGCGGCGGGACGCGTTTTGGGGACGTGGTGGCCAGCGCCTTCCTGCAGACCCCGCGGAGAGCTGCGACCAAGTTATACGTTGCTGGTGGAAAAGTGGCAATTTTAGGAAAAGAGCTAAAAGCGGGATCGGTGACCGAAAGTTGCGGCTCTCAGGGTCCCCGGGGTCTAACCCGCCGGGTCCACCCTCAGCATCAGTCTTGGGGCAGCAGAGAATCTTTCGGTCTCGCCGGGGGCGCAAGATTCAGGGTCCGGTCAAATTGCTTTTCCCGACTGCGCCCTAGTTAGGGTCCTGCGGAGCTTGTCGTTTGCCGAAGTGGCTTGGCCGCATTTCCTTTTGTTTTAAACCGATTAATGAGCGAACCCGGGATGGGCTGGAGAGGTAGATTTCAGGAGGAAATAATGGGAACCCCGACTTGAGGCGCCTTCTTCCCTGCCTCCTACTGCAGTTTCCCGGGCACCCCGCGAAAGGGGAGTGAGAGACGCGGGCGGGCGCGGACGTGAGGGGGCAGAGGAGGCTAAGACGCGTGTCGGGGAGGGTGGGCACCAGAAGCCACGATTCTTTTCTGTTTTTTTTTTTTTTTTTTTTTTTTTTT
>NW_016107439.1:1670097-1819401 GCF_001604975.1 Cebus imitator | reverse complement strand
TCACCATGTTGGCCAGGCTGGTCTCGAACTCCTGACCTCAAGTGACCCACCCACCTCGGCTTCCCGAAGTGTTGGGATTACAGGCGTGAGCCATCGCGCCCGGCCAGGCAGGGTTCTTAACAGCCAAGAGGGCGCAGGCTAGCTCTCCTCAGCATTCCCGGAGAGCTGTTACCCACGGCGTGCGGCTCTCGTGCCTATAGGAGGCGCTGGCGAGCGCCTGTAACCCTAAACCCCTCGGCCCCTTTCCTCCCACCCGGCCCGGCCCCTCTCCCTCCCTCCCCAACCCCGTCAGGCCCCGTCTCGGGTCTCAGTTGAAAACAATGCAAACGCCGAGCATCGTGCCTGGGGCGCGGCGGCCTCTGCGGCTCTGAGGTCCAGAGCGCGGCGCGCAGGGGCGCAGGTCCCCGGAGTGGCTGGGCATCGCCACCAAGCCCTGGACAACCGACGCCCAGGGCGTGGAGGAGGCGGGAGGGAGAGCCGACGGCGCAGGATTTCTGTGGGTGTGGCGGGGTTGTAAACGGGACGGTGGAGGGGGCTGGACCGAGCGGGTGCAGAGCCTCCCGGGCGAAGTCAGCGCGCTGCACTCCCGCTGCGCTGTCGGGGACCGCGAGCCGGGGCTGCTGGCGAGCGAGCGGGCGAGCGGGGTAAGATTCGCGGGGCTGTCGCGCCCTCTAGCGGGCTCCGTGGGCGCGTCCCGCTTCCCCAGCCCCGGGCGGTCGGCGCCGCAGTCTCGGTGGAGCGCGGCGCTGGAACCCCGGGGCCCCAGAGCGGAGGCTAACCTGGGTCACTCCTCCTCCCGGCCGCAGTGCACGCGTCGCAGGCGCTGTGTGGGCCCGGGAGGCGCCGGGTGGACGAGAGGGGGCCGATGTCCCCAGGATTGAGAGCGGGGCGTCCTTGTAATTCAGTGTGGGAGAAGCAGGGTAGGGTGGAGAAGGACGGGTCCCGTGCGTTCTTGGGGGGCAGGCGCCGCCTTCTGCGTTCCAGCCCCTCGCCAGCTCCCTTGTCCCGCGGGCGGCCTGTTGCTGTTTGTTTTACGACCCTGCGTTATTGTGCAACGGGAACAGTCGTTTCCAATCCGCCTGCGGTCCCCGGGCTGCGCGGCCGTCGCGGCCCTCGCAGGGCGGGTTCATGAGGGGCGGCGGTGACGCGCGGACAGACAGGACAGCGCGGCCCGGGAACCGCGTCGCGGCCCAGGCGATCCCCCTGCCCAGAGGGGGCGGAAACGCTGAGGTGGCGAAAGTGCTGAGGTGGCGAAAGCGTGGGCTGCCCAGAACCCGAGTGGCGAGTCCGGCCGAGCCTCCGCGGCCTGGCTTGGCAGCGTCGTCTTCCCGGTTCCCGAGGCTCCGCTGCCCTGGCGCACCCGCTCCCGGTGACGGGGATGATGATGGGGATGATGGGGAGATGTCTGCCTTCCACGAATTCTCCTGGGGTCCCGAGGAGATTTAGCCATTTTCAACAGCAGTTTTCCTATTTCTGCTTAAACTCCGCGGGCTTTCAACGGAGGTCACCGTGAAAGCTAAAGTACAACCTAAGAAAGGAAGAGACTGAAGTTAAGATTTGGGATAGTGGAGCTCAGAATTCCTCGAAGCGGCGTCTGTGGGGCAACCGCCGGACGCACGTCCTTGGACCAACACTGCCATCTGCTGGCCACTCGCGAGAACTACCGCGACCCGCTGTGAGAACGGGCTTCGCGGAGATTTCCGAGCTGGCACTGGCGTTAGGAAGGTGCACATTTTTTTTTTTTTTTTGGCCCGATAAGACCGTAATAGGTGACTGATTTTCTCTTCCGGTGAGGCTGCAAGAATTGCTGGAAGATAACATTTTCATTTTGTGGAAATTTGTGCTGTGTTTCGCCTTGGTTGTTAATGCTTTGCATTTAGGTAGTGAACATCTGATCAGAGCAAGCCTGTGAGGGAGGTGGCGGGGGAAGGGGGAGGGGATGGGTAATCAGTGTTCCCGTTTCTGAGTAAGGAGGCCTATGTCGGGGCTTGGTGACATCAAGCCGAATGCTGAAGTTTACCACAAACAGCGGCTCCTAAGTTTGTGCCATTAGGAGTCACACCCATTTGGTGACATTCAATAGGATATGTCATTTTATTCTGCCGTGGTTAAATATCTGGTGAAAGGAAAGTATGTTTATGAGGCCAGATTGTCCCATAAAACGCTCCTATGTAAAAACACTCCAGCCCCCTCCCATCACTGGAATGTCTGATGAAGCTCTGGGAGATCAAAACAACAAAACAGGCTCCGGTAGAGTGCAGAGGTCCTGGTAAACACACCCTCTGCTGGGAAACAGGGAGAAGTTTCCACCAGTGTAGACCTGCACTTGGGTTGCCTGGGCTCAAGTTAGGAGACTGAGTAGAGAAAGGAAGATTTGTAATTTTCACAGTTAGAATTAACTTAGGAGAGCTGAAATTAACTGAGCCTCGGAAATCTGAATCTTGAAGTCACCAGTGGCTTTTGGGGCTGTGAGAGCGTCTCCTGTGGTCTTTAATCATGTGAGGGTGGGGTGAAATTCAATATTCAGTGGTTCAGCATTTGGATGCACTGTCAATTGGTGATCTAGAAGCAAGCTCCCTGGCTTTAGGAGAAGAATGCCCTGCTGTTAGTCCTTCTGGAAATAGGGTCCTTGCATTGCTTGCTGTTTACGCTAGGTTTGCACATTGCCTTTGGTTATATAGCCATGCCCAAGGCTCTTTACTTCTGTTTGCAGGGCAGGAAATGGCACCCTGTTGAAAAGAAAGGATAGTAGCTGCAAAAGCATTTGTTTCTTTGTTTCTGTGACTGTATACATTGGCTCATCTTTGGTCTTTATAGCCACACCAGGCTGGAGGTAACAAGGGCATGGGAGTGGACTGCTGGCATGGGCTGAATCAGAGTTCAGATCCCTGTCTCCACGAGGCAGGAGGTTCAGGGCAAGTCATGTGGCTTCTGGGGTATCCCTCACTTTCTTAGTTAAGGAGAAGTTGAAGGAGCTGATCTAAAATATCTTGGGGTTCTGCAGAAAAAGTCATGAAAATTGGCTGGGCGCGGTGGCTCACGCCTGTAGTCCCAGCACTTTGGAGGCCCGAGTGGGCGGATCACCTGAGATCAGGAGTTCAAGACTAGCCTGGCCAACATAGTGAAACCCTATCTCTACTAAAAATACAAAATTAGCCAGGTGTGGTGGCATGTGCCTGTAATCCCAGCTACTCGGGAAGCTGAGGCAGGAGAATCGCTTGAACTCAGGCGATGGAGGCTGCAGTGAGCCAAGATCGCACCATTGCATTCCAGCCTGCCGGAAGAGCGAGACTTCTCAAATAAATAAAAAGTCATAAAAATAAAAGCAACTTCAATTAAACTCTATAATTTAGTCCTTACAGTAATGCCACAGGGCAAGCAACAAGTCAGGTCTTACTAGTTGTGCTTTTTAGAAGGGACTGAGGTTCAGAGAACTGGACCAAGTGCCAGATTTGGGATCAGTGGCTAGTCCAATGTGATTTCCATCTTTTCTTCTGAGAGGAAGCATAAGAGGATCAAGAGGATGGGGGGAAAGCACAAATCAGCTGCCCAAGAGTGAACAGGGCAGGGTCTCTTTCTCAGTTTGTTTCTCTAAGCTATGGCGAATGTTCTTTGAGCTGTGATTATTGAGGACGGGGACTGAAGTTCAACATGTAATTGGCATGAGAGAAGTAATTATTATTGAAGAAAAGATTTGGATGAAATCCATTGTTCTTTTATGCAAAGGGGGTTGTTCTCACAGATTCTTATAGTGTCATGTTTCTCAGAATTTGTAGCCTCAATTACTTATATTTGCACACCTGACTTTTAGATGAGCTCCAGGATAGCAGTTACTAATTAAGGATGAGCATTTAGAGTAGAAAAATTGTCAGGAACAGCAAGACTCACTCCCAGAGCCTCACTACAGGTCCAATAGGTGAGGAAAGTCCCCATCTTTCCTGGTTTTCTTCATTACCTCCCGGCGGGGCAAGCACTGCCATTATTCATGAGTAAACTGTCTGAATTTCAGATAAGTAGTGACATGAAACTTCATGAACAGGCCAGTCATGGTGGCTCATGCCTGTAATCCCAGCACTTTGGGAGGCCAAGGCGGGTGAATCATGAGGTCAGGAGTTCAAAACCAGCCTGGCTAACATGGTGAAACTGTATCTCTACTAAAAATACAAAAATTTAGCTGGGCGTAGTGGCGGGCACCTATAATCCCAGATACTAGGGAGGCTGAGGCAGGAGAATTGCTTGAATGGGGGGTGGAGGAGGAGGGGGAGGTTGCAGTGAGCCTAGATCACACCACTGCACTCCAGCCCGGGAGACAGTGTGAGACTCCATCTCAGAAAGCAAACAAACAAACAAACAAACAGATAGGCCTAGATTTCTACCCAGGGAACCACTGTTACCAGAGAAGGGAGTTTGGAATCTTAAGCCACAAACACATGTTGATTCTCAGTATTTGGCTCCTGATGGCTACTCAGAGGGCCTGTTTTCATTGCCTACTTTATATGTCAGTAAATAGTCTTCCCTGGCAGCGGGTCCACTGTGTCTGGATGCACAGAAGGAAATCTGGGGGTGCCTGGCAAGGGCAAAACACCCCATGCCAGCAGTCCACTCACATGCCCCTGTTACCTCCAGCCTGGCTTTTGTTTTTTTTTTTAGATGGAGTCTCACTCTGTCACCCAGGCTGGAGTGCAGTGGCACAATCTCGGCTCACTGCAATCTCCGTCTCCTGAGGTCGAGAGATTCTCCTGCCTCAGCCTCCTGAGTAGCTGGGATTACAGGCACTCACCACCATGCCCAGCTAATTTTTGTATTTTTAGTAGAGACGGGGTTTCACTGTGTTGGGCCAGGCTGGTCTTGAACTCCCGATCTCGGGTGATCCACCCACCTTGGCCTCCCAAAGTACTAGGATTACAGGCATGAGCCTGGCCATGCCTGGCCCACAAAACACTCTTTAGAGCTTGCACAGGAAAAGCAGTGAGCCCTTCTTTTAAGCTCAAAAATGCTTTAAAGATGCATCATTGGTAAGCCTTGCCAGAGAAATACGGGATCTAAATGTGATAAAACCAAAGGCATCAAGCTGGCTCTGGAGCCCTCCTCTGAAGTTTGCTGAGTGGATCGTGAGTGGGAGGCTGATATTTATATGTACAAACACACAAGCGTTACTGCTAATTGTGGTAAATCAGCCTGGCCATTCTGGCTCTGGGGCCTGCTGTGCCTCCCACGGCAGCAGTGTGGAAGCCCTGCATCCAGGCACATGCCAGCATCCTCAGAGGCCATCAGCCAGCCAGCATTGTGTGAATTGCATTTGGGTTCACAGCACTGTAATTGTGCTTCTCCTGCTGTGGTGAGCAAAAGAAGGAAAATGGAAGGAGGCAATGTAATTTGCCCTAGGAAATAGTGGGGCAGATGGCACACAGGGTTGCCTAAAACACTGACCTTCCCTTGACAGAGACCATATGGTGAAGTGGAGAGGGCATGGCTTTTGCATCACATGGACCTTGTGTTAGAATCCTGGCTCTGTGACTAGCTGTGTGACTTTGGGTCATCTGCAAAACCTCTCTGAGCCTCAACTGCCATTTCTGAAAATCAACTCTAAGTAATCAAAGGGTTATTCTCTTCACAAACACAGCATGCACATGCAAACTTTGGCTTAATAAATAGTGGTTTCTCATTCTCTTATTTTGTTTTCTACGACCCCACTCCCCTTCCTGTTAGGAGCCTTCCACCTTTTACTCCGTGTTTTCTTCCTCTCCCATTTTCCTGGTGGCATTCATTAAAGCAGAAATCTGATTTCTGCAAAGTAGGCCACCTTACAGTAGAAATACATGATTAGGCACCACGAAAAACTGTGTTTAGGCTATTCTCTACTGGATGCCCTCCAGCCAAACCAAACCCAACCAGGGCTAAACACAGGACTACATGAACACATGGAATTTCTCTCTCTTTTTCTCTTTTTAAACCGGTTTACTCAGAAATCACATACAAAACATATTTTAGCTTCTAAAGTCAATAATGAAACAAAATGAGTCCCGTTAGGCCCACTCCATTGCATGAGTTAGTGTCAGAGGAGTTCATACCAGAGTGATTTCATATTGAATAGGAAAATAAAAACAAGTTGAAAAAACAATAAGTAGTGGAGAGAGATGTGAAGAAAGTAGGTAAGAAGAGGAGGAAGCCTGCTGGGCTGCATTTCCAGAAGGTTAGGCATTGGTAGTCACAGGATAGATAAGAGTTGGGATGAGAGTTGATAGATACACTCATAAAGATCCCAATGATAAAACAGGATGCAGGCCAGGTGTGGTGGCTCATTGCTGTAATCCCAGCACTTTGGGAGGCCAAGGCAGGAGGATGGCTCGAGCCCAGGATTTCAAGACCAGCCTGGGCAACATAGTGAGACCTTGTGTCTACAAACAACGGTTTTAAAAAAATGAGCTGGGCGTGATGGCGCAGGCTTATAGTCCCAGCTACTGGTCTGGGGTTGGTTGGCAGGCTGAGGTGAGAGGATCGAGGCCACAGTGAACTGAGAGCAGGCCACTGTACTCCAGCCTGGGTGATGGAATGAGACCCTGCCTTGAAAATAAATAAATAAATAAACCAGCAGAATCAGGATGCAGTGAAGAAGCTGGCCAAAACCTGCACGAAGGAAGACATTGAGGAAAGTGACCTCTGGTCATCCCACTGCCCATTGTAGCTAACTGTAATGCATTAGCATGCTAAAAGACACTCCTACCAGTGCCAGGACAGTTTACAAATGCCATAGCCATGACCAGGGATACTCTCTATGGTCTAAAAAGGGGAGGAACCCTCAGTCCTGGGAATTACCTGCCCCTTTCCGGGAAAACTCATTAATAATCTACCCTTTGTTGAGCATATAATCAAAAAATAACTAAGCCTACGCAGTCAAGCAGCCATGCTGCTGCTGTGCTCGTGGAGTAGCCACTTTTTTATTCCTTTACTTTCTTAATATGTTTGCTGTCATTTTACTCTGTGGCTTGCTCTTGAATTACTTCCTGCATGAAGCCAAGAACTTATGTGACCTCCCACACTGAACCCCAATTTTGAGGTCCACTCTGTGACATCTTTTCTGTCGACCAATGAAGGGACAATGGTGACCTCTCCCCGACTTTACATTAAGACTGATGGCACTATTTGGGCTTTGCTTCTGGGTGAGTCTCTCCTTATCCAGATTCAACTTGCTAACATTTTTTTTTCCTTCAATTTTGGCCCCTTTGTCCTTTCTAGTGTTCTTTATTTTGGACTGATGGGAAAATGTCCATGAGGCCTCTGGCTTAACAGCCTGATAGCAGCCACCTATTGTCTGGGTGTCCCAGATGGGAGCACGCCTGGCTGACCACATCCTTTGTAACTCACCTTGTCATTCCTTCTCTGGGACCTTTTTTCTTAAAAAAATTTTTTTTTAAGTTTATTATTTATTTACTTTTAGAGACAGCATCTTGCTCTGTTGCCCACACTGGAGTTCAGTGGCATGATCATGGCTCACAGCAGCCTGGACCTCACAGGCTCAAGTGATCCTTCTTCCTCACCTCCTGAGTAGCTGGGACTACAGGCATGCATCATCACGTCTGGCTAAGTTTTGTATTTTTTTCTTTCTTTCTTTTTTTTTTTTTTTTTTTTTTTTTTTTTTTTGTTTTTTTTTTTTTTTTTTTTTTTTTTTGTAGAGACAGGATTTTGCCATGCTGCCCAGACTGGTCTTGAATTCCTGGGATCAAATAATCCACCTGCCTCAACCTCCCAAAGAACTGGGATTATAGGCGTGAGCCACCACACCTGGCCTCTCTTTAGTTTCTAATGACGGGCTGTTTGACTTCTCTGCTCTTAGGTCTGAAATGCATGCTCATGCTTTCATGTTTATCTTTGTAGTCTTTGCCTTGGCTATTTGGCAGTTGTTTAAGGCAGGACACTTGGTTGTGAGGGGTCTCGCATTGCGTTGACCCTGGGACACCAGAGTCATGGTTCTGTAGCTCCAATTATGTTAGGTCTCATGCTTTCAGGGTTCACTGTTGGGCACCCCCTAGATGCTCTGGGGTTTTTGGCATTTGGTGTGGTGACCCTCATTAGCTGATTCTCCTGGTTTTTTGGCATTTGGATGCTCCAGGGTGTTTGGCACTGGCGTTCCCTCTAGCATTATGGCTTAGAGTCCCACCCAAGGGAAATCTTAGCCTTGCCTTTTCTTGTTTTCTACCCTAAAGATACCATTTTCTGTAAAAGCATTTTCTTTTGTTATTGTCACTTTGTTTAATGCTTTGCTCCAGGAATTTGCAGAGGAAAATAATTTGGCCCTCTCTATACTTAGAAAAACTTCTGTGTCTGGTAGAGATCGTTGTTAGACAAAGGGACAGCGGTGAGTTCCAAAGGACTCGTCACTAGGGTGCCTTTTAGGCAATTAGAGTGAATTCAAATTAGCAAACAAAGCTTAGCCATTTGAATACGTCCCAATTTTGTCAGAGAAATAACTTGGGTCTAGCTATCTTCTATAAAATAGTTTACATTACTACATTATGGCTAAAGCTCAAAGATAAAAGCTATTGGATCTTTGTTTATGTATGCGTATATACGTCTAGATGTGTTTATGTGTATGTACATTTATCATGTTATATGTCATATCTACATGGTGCCAAACTGGCTTATAAATAAAAGAGTGCTTATAAAAAAAAGTCAGTCAGTCCAAGCATTTCTCAAGCTCATGTGACTTAAGTTCACTAAAATTTAGAGTTACTAAAAATTCATATATAAGTCTGTATAAATGTGCCAAAGAAGATATATTCTTAGTGAAAATAAATTCTTTTTGGCCCGTTCAGATGTCATTTATGTGTAGGGTTTACAATATGAATTTAGAAAGGAAAAAAAGACAAGTAGAAAGAAAGAAAAAGCAATAAGTAGTAGAGAGAGATGTGAGGAAAGTTATTAATATGAAGATGTATTTTTGGTCAGAAAGGTTATAAAGAATTTTTATGAGAAAGGATCTTGTATGATAAATTCTTGTCCTAAACTGAAATGACTGATTGTTTAGAAAAGAAGGAAATATAGGACAAGTCAGAAAGTCCAAGCATGATCTATATAAATCATGACAAGGTTTATAAGAGTATTTATTAAAGTTTATATATAATTAGCCATAACTGAAAGAAAGTTTATTTATTTATTTTTTTGAGAAGGAGTTTTGCCCTTGTTGCCCAGGCTGGAGTGCAATGACATGATCTTGGCTCATTGCAACCTCCTCCTCCCAGGTTCAAGAGATTCTCCCGTCTCAGCCTTCTGAGTAGCTGGGATGACAAGCATGCACCATCACACTTTGCTAATTTTGTATTTTTAGTAGAGATGGGGTTCCCTCATGTTGGTCAGTTTGGTCTTGAACTCCTGACCTCAGGTGATCCTCCCACCTCAGCCTCCCAAAGTGCTGGGATTACAGGGGTGAGCCACCATGCCAGGCCCAAAATGTTAACTTTTAATTCTGGAATCTGTATCCTTTGAAGGCCTCTTAGATTTCTGTCTGTTTCTTTTCCCTTGACAAGGTATATCCTTTGCAAGCTCAAAGCTGACTGCTCTAGACTCTTTTTGGGAAAAGCAATACAGTGCTTGTTTCAGGTTGTGGTTCAATAGCTAAGCCTTTGTTCTTTCATGGTGGTGGCCTGGGTTCGGTTCCTGGTTTAGGGAATGAAAGGTTTCCAGTTTGCTACTTCTGGTACTTTTGTCATTTATTTATTCTTTTTCTTTCCAATGACAGCTTCTGATTTTCTGAATTGAATTTTTTTTTTGTCTGTGAGCTACCTTATGGGTAATGCTAGATGTTGTAAAAATTGTTTGCCATCTCTTTGGAGACACCTCTTGTGTCCATGATTAAGTCATAACCTTGGTTAAAGCCTGTTGGTTTCACTTGAGAAAATACCTTGAAAAAAAAAAAAAGGCTTAAAAGCCAGAGATGTTGGCTGTTTGTCGTGGCTAGAGTCTAGTATTAAGGGATTTAAAAGGATTTTTTGAAAGGACCTCTATAGTTAAAAGTCAACTTAATTAAAAATGGATATTCAAGACACACACACACACACACACACACACACACACACACACACACATATTTAAAAGACCTTTATGCTTTTTTTCTTCTTGGCTCTCATTGTTTTGAAAGAACATTTTTGTGTGTGTTTGTTATTTGTTTTTCTTCTCAGTGGACTGAATTATTTCTCCATTCTGTCTTTTTGCCACTTTTAATGGCCACACAAGAGGACCTAAGATAATTTCTGACAGCCTGGGACTCCTTGGGAGGGAACACAAAGTGCCACAGACCTTGTTTTGAGAGAAACTTCTGTTTTCCTCATGGAACCCCAAGAACTGTAAGCAGACAGGTCCCTCTCAGAATCCAAGGTGCTGGAGGCATAAGCAAGTTGTAGCAGGTTTGTGAAAGATGAACACTGTAAAAAAATTCTGTGTGTAAACACTGGCTAACGTTAAAGATATATTATTACTATTATTATTTTTGTGAATTAAACATTAGGCTTAAAAAGCACAACAGAGTTTTCTACAGCATTGATCTGCTCTTTAACAGAAAAATGTAAAGGGTTATAAAAGGTTTATGAGAATCTTACCTTATGGTTAAACTGATTAAGATTAGGAAGATTTGTCTATAAAATTTTATTAAGAATTGAGTTTGATTTGGCCGGGCGCAGTGGCTCTCGCCTGTATTCCCACCACTTTGGGAGGCTGTGGCGGGTAGATCACCTGAGGTCAGGAGTTTGAGACCAGCCTGGTCAACTCGGTGAAATTCTGTCTCTATTAAAAATACAAAAATTAGCCGGGCGTGGTGGCACATGCCTGTAATCCCAGTTACTTGGGTGGCTGAGGCAGGAGAATCACTTGAACCTGGGAGGCAGAGATTGTGCCATTGCACTCCAGCCTGGGCAACAAGAGTGAAACTCCATCTCAGAAAAAAAAAAAAGAATTGAGTTTGACATTAATAGTACACTAATACAAAGGTGAAATGTGACTTTCTCTTTTGAATAGATTTTCATGTAATATTACAAGATAATGAAATATTTTTGTTTTCTTTTTAAATAAACTATAGAAAGAATAAGGGCAATAAAAGTGACAGTTATTTTGAAGGCTAAGTCTCCCCTATGTCAATGAGTGAAAGTTCTTGCCTTTTTGAAATCTTGGAAATTGAATTCTTTTGAAATCTTTTGAAATCTTTTTGAAATCATTTTGGCTAAATAAATGCTTTGTGGTAAGGTGACCTGGGATTCTATTTTGTAATGTCAACTGTGTAAACCTTTTATATTTGACAAATGTTCCCAAATGAAATTCCAAATTAAATATTTTCTGACCTGATTAATCCTTCTAGATATTAGGTCCCCTAAAGTCTAAAAGTGACATTTTTGGCTTATTTGGTATATTAAAATCATATAGGAAGCATTGTCAAATATAAAATACTATTTGGCTTTCTTTGGGCTATACTTATATAGTATACTTATATATAGTATATTATAATTCTGATATGACTTAGTGTACATTATCAGTAATAATTACAGTTCTTATGTTACATTATTGTATGCCACAGCAGTAACCAAATTTGTTAATTGCATCTTTATTTGGCTGTTCAAAGACTTTTGTCACCCACAGATAGTTATTGTCTTGTTTTAATCCTTTTCAAAAGGTGGTTTATAATCAGCTCTAGGACTCTGATGGGTACTCTAAAATGCAAGTCTCTGATAACTTTGAAAATTGCGCCATTGGCTGCTTATGGTGGCTCACAGCTATAATCCCAGCACTTTGGGAGGCCAAGGTGGGCAGATTACCAGAGGCTAGGAGTTTGAGACCAGCCTGGCCAGTATGGTGAAACACTGTCTCTACTAAATATACAAAAATTAGCTGGGCATGGGGACATGCACCTGTAATCCCAGTTACTTAGGAGGCTGAGGCAGGAGAATCACTTGAATCTGGGAGGCAGAGGCTGCAATGAGCTGAGATTGCACCATTGCACTCCAGCCTGGGCAACAAGAGCAAAACTCTGTCTCAAAAAAGAAAAAAAAGAAAGAAAAAAAAAAAAAGAAAAAACTGTACCATTGAAATAGAAAACACGAATAAATTTCCAAGATTCTCATAGAAACTTAATATATTCATAAAGAATGTGGCTCAATATCAGGCAAAACAAGAATTAATGGCACAGACTAAACTAATAAAAGACCAAAACAATCTTTTTATGACTTTTTTGCTTAAAACATTGCTGATCCTTTCTGTTTTGCTTTTCAGAGTCAAGAAAACTTTTCCTTTGAAAAGTATTTACTGCTTTTAACAATTGAGTAAAGTATGCTACTGTAGATAAAATTTGGAGCATTATGTCTTTCTTTTTACCTGATTTTTCCAGAATTTGAAAACTATTTGTGAGTATTCTTAACTAACAGCAATATAGTTATTTGCATAAGTGCAGTAAGAATCTTTTCTTTTGTAACAGGGCACAATTAAAAGAACTGCTTATTATATTAAGCCTTTCACCAGAATGGTGTGCTTTCAGATACAAACAGACTGCTTTAAGGGATCAAAGTTGACTTTTAGAGCCAATAAAAGCCACTTGGGAAAACTGACCTTATTCCTTGTCTATGCAAGGAACTCTGTACAGGGCTCCTGACCTGTGGTAAGGGAAGGATGTCACTTTCTGACAGGCCCAGGAACCCCAAGTTATCTTGGGACCTCAAGAGGAGAGGATTGCACCCAACTTAATAGTTATTTGCAGGCACAGATAAATCTGTGGCTGCCTGAAGGCTTTAAGAAGTCTAATTTGAGATTCTTTATGAATTAAAGTTCCATCAAAGCCAATTTAAGAAAAGCCTATGTGGCAAATAATTATTCTTGCTTCACTTTATGTAAATAATCACCACAAATACAATATGGTTAAAACTTTATGTCAAACAAATTGGACCCACTATGATTTGTCTTTGGTAAAAATGGGAAGCTAGAGAAAGAAGTTGTTTAAAAAACCGTGATACACCATTTATTAGATTCTAGTCTTGTCTGTTGTTATTTAGTTTTTTTTTTTCTGAAATTTAGACAGACCCTGCTTATTCCTGAGAATCAACCAGTTATGTATGGTGTTGCTCAGAAGAAATAAGAGTGATGGCTAAAATAAAGATCTGGATCAGCATCCTAATTCTGGGCATGTATTGGAATTGGCTAGAGATCCCGTATCGGCTTAGTTTTAACAATTACCCAGTTCATGGAAAGCCTTCTTATTTAGTTTACTTGGTATAATTTTGCTGATTTTGCTTTACTGTTGTGGAATATATTGCTCTTGTCCTCTTTGTGTGGGAATGCAGGATAAGCTTACTTAACGTTTTCTTAAATTGAACACTTATTAATTTTCCAGATTTCACATTTTGTCAGAACTCAGAGTTATGACTGACCCTCACTGTACTGACAACAGGCTCTGGTAGGGTACAGAAGTCCTGGTAAACACACCCTCTGCTGGAAAACAGGGAGAAGTTTCCATCAGTGTAGACCTGCACTTAGGTTGCCTGGGCTGAAGTTAGGAGACTGAGTAGAACATTTGCTGCAGAGATAAAAGAAGATGTGCAATTTTGACAGTTAGAATTAACTTAGGAAAGCTGAAATTAACTGAGCCTCGGAAATCTGAACCTTGAAGTTACCAGTGGCTTTTGGGGCTGTGAGAGCGTCTCCTGTGGTCTTTAATCATGTGAGGGTGGGGTGAAATTCAGTATTCAGTGGTTCTGCAATGGGATGCACTGTCAATTGGTGATGGAGAAGCAAGCTCCCTGGCTTTAGGAGAAGAATGCTTTGCTGTCGGTCCTTCTGTAAATAGAGCCTTGCGTTGCTTGCTGTCTGTTCTGTTTACGCTAGCTTTGCACATTGCCTTTGGTTATATAGCCATGCCCAAAGGCTCTTTACTTCTGTTTGCAGGGCAGGAAATGGCACCCTGTTGAAAAGAAAGGATAGTAGTTGCAAAAGCATTTGTTTCTGTGTTTCTGTGACTATATATATTGGCTTATCTTTGAATGGTCTTTATAGCCACACCAGGCTGGAGATAACAGGGTTATGGGAGTGGACTGCTGGTATGGGCTGAATCAGAGTTCAGATTCATGCCTCAAGGAGGTTAGGAGGTACAGGGCAAGTCATGTGGCTTCTGGGACATCCCTCACTTTCTTAGTTAAGAAGAAGTTGAAGTAGTCATTCTGAAATATCATGGGAGTCTGCAGAAAAAGTCATGAAAACCAAAGCACTTTCAATTAAACTCCATAATTTTAGTCCTTACAGTAATGCCACAGGGCAAGCAACCAGTCAGGTCTTACTATTCATGCTTCCTAGAAGAAGAGACTGAGGTTCAGAGAGTTGGACACAGTGTCAGATTTTGAATCAGTGGCTAGTCCAATATGATTTCCATCCTTTCTTCTGAAAGGAAGCATAAGAAGGTCAAGAGGATGGGGGAGAAGCACAAGGCACCTACCTGCCTCAGAGTGGAGAGGGCAGGGTCTCTTTCCCAGTTTGTTTCTCTAAGCTATGGCAAATGCTTTTTGAGTTGTGATTATTGAAGATGGGGGCTGAAGTTCAACATGTAGTTGGCATGAGAAAAGTAATTATGATTGAAGAAAAGATTTGGATGAAATCCATTTTTTTTACGCAAAGGGGGGTTGTTGTTCCTGATTCCTTTTTTTTTTTAAGATAGAGTCTTGCTCTGTCACCCAGGCTGGAGTACAGTGGTACAATCTTGGCTTACTGCAACCTCTGCCTCCTGGGTTCAAGTGATTATCATGCCTCAGCCTTTCCAGTAGGTGGGATTATAGGAGTGTGCCACCACACCCGGCTAATTTTTGTATTTTTAGTAGAGATGGGGGTTTCACCATGTTGGTCAGGCTGGTCTTGAACTCCTGACCTCAAGTGATTTACCCACTTTGGCCTCCCAAACTGCTGGAATTACAGGAGTGACCCATCACCCCCAGTTTGTTGTCACTGATTCTTACAGTGCCGTGTTTTTTAGAATTTGTAGCTTCAGTTACATATATTTGCACATCTGACTTTTAGATGAGCTCCAAAATAGCAGTTACTAACTAAGGATGAGCATTTAGAGTAGAAAAAGGTAGGAACAGCAAGACTCACTCCCAGAGAGTCTCACTACGGGTTTCATAGGTAAGGAAAGTCCCCATCTTTCCCATTTTTCTTCATAACCTTCCTGTGGGGCAAGTACTGCCATTATTCATTAGTAAATTGTCTGAGTTATAGATAAGTAATGACATGAAACTTCACAAACAGGCCTAGATTTCTACCCAGGAAACCACTGTTATCAGAGAAGGGAGTTTGGAATCTTAAGCAACAAACACATGTTGATTCTCAGTATTTGGCTCCTGATGACTGCTCAGAGGGCCTGTTTTCATTGCCCACTTGATATGTCAGTAAATAGTCTTCCTTGGCAGCGGGTCCACCGTGTCTGGATGCACACAAGGAAGTCTGGTGGGGTCTGGCCAGGGCAAAACACTCCTCAGAGCTTGTGCAGGAAAAGCAGTGAGTCCTTCTTTCAAGCTCGGGAATGCTTTAAAGACGCATCATTGGCAAGCCTTGCCAGAGAAATACAGGATCTAAATGTGATAAAACCCAAGACATCAAGCTGGCTCTGGAGCCCTCCTCTGAAGTTTGCTGAGTGGATCGTGAGTGGGAGGCTGATATTTATATGTACAAACACACAAGCGTTACTGCTAATTGTGGTAAATCAGGCTGGTCAGCCTGGCTCTGGGGCCTGCTGTGCCTCCCATGGCAGCAGTGTGGAAGCCCTGCATCCCAGGCACATGCCAGTATCCTCAGAGGCCATCAGCCAGCCAGCATTGTGTGAACTGCATTTGGGTTCACAGGACTGTAACTGTGCTTCTCCTGCTATGAGAAGCGAGAAGGAAAACGGCAGGGAGGGGTGTGTAATTTGCCCTTGGAAATTGTGGGGAAGGAAAGCGCATGGGGGTGGGACATAGCTAAAACACGGACCTTCCCTTGAGAGAGACCATATGGTGACGTGGAGAGGGCATCACTTTTGCATCACACAGGCCTCGTATTAGAGTCCTGGCTCTGACAAAAGCTGTGTGACTTTGGTCATTTGCAAAACCTCTCTGAGCCTCAACTGCCACTTCTTAAAATCAGCTCTAAGTAATCACCAGGTTATTCTTCACAAACATAGCACGCACATGCAAACTTTGGCTTAGTAAATAATAGTTTCTTATTTTTCGATCTACCCTACCCCCATTCCCATTAGAAGCTGGCTACCTTTCTCTCTGTCTTTTCTTCCTCCCCCATTTTCCTGGTGGCATTCATAAAGCAGAAGTCCGATTCCTGAAAAGTAGGTCACCTTAGAGCAAAATACATGATCAGGCACCACCGAATTAGGCTATTATCTACTGGATCCTGTCTAACCAAACCCAACCCAACCAAGTCCAAGTCAGGCTAAATACAGGAATATATGAATACGCTGAATTTCTCCCCCGTCCTTTTTTTTTTGTTTGTTTAAAGAAAACAAGTTATTCTGTAATTATGTATACATATTTTAGCTTTCAAAGTCACTGATGGAACAAATTTAGATTCTAGTCCCATTAGGCTCACTCCATTGCATGGGTTAGCATCAGAGGCCATCAAACCAGAGTGACTTCATCTTGAATGCGGGGTCAGTAAGAAGAGGATGAGGTCTGCTGGGCTGCATTCCCAGAAGGTTAGGCATTCATAGTCACAGGATAAGATAGGAGTTGGGTAGGGATGGCTTCACAAGATACAGGTCATAAAGACCCCAGGATCCGGTCCAGGTGTGTTGGCTCATGCCTGTAATCCCAGTACTCTGGGAGGCCAAGGCAGCAGGATTGGTTGAGCCTAGGAGTTCAAGACCAGCTGGGGCAACATAGTGAGACCTCATCTCTACGAATAATTATTATTTTATTTTATTTATTTTTTAAGATGGAGTCTTGCTTTGTTGCCCAGGCTGGAGTGCAGTGGCACAATCTTGGCTCACTGCAACCTCTACCTCCTGGGTTCAACCGATTCTCCTGTCTCAGCCTCCCAAGTTGCTGGAATTACAGACATGCACACTAGCATGCCCAGCTAATTTTTTTGTATTTTTAGTGGAGATGGGTTTCGCTTTGTTGGCCAGGCTGGTCTAGAACTCCTGACCTCAGGTGATCCACCTACCTTGGCCTCCCAAAGTGCTGGGATTACAGGCGTGAGCCACTGTGCCCAGCCTCTATAAATAATTTGTTTGTTTGTTTGTTTGTTTTTTAATGAGCTGGGTGTAGTGGTTTCACAAGATATAGATCATAAAGACCCCAGGATGTAGGCTGGGTGTCGTGGCTTATGCCTGTAATCTCAGTACTCTGGGAGGCCTAAGCAGGAGGATTGCTTAAGTTCAAGACCAGCCTGGGCAACATAATGAGACCTCATCTCCACAAATATTTTTTAAAAAAATGAGCTGGGTGTGTTTGGTGCAGGCTTGTAGTCCCAGCTCTTAGGCTGGACATGCGGGCCAGCTCAGGTGGGAGGATTGCTTGAGCCCAGGAGTTGGAGGATACAGTGAGCTATGATTGTGCCACTGCACTCCAACCTGGGCAATAGAGCAAGACCCTGTCTCATAAATAAATTTGAAACAACCCCCAACCCAGGATGCAATGAAGAAGGAAGCCCAAACCCACCAAAACCAAGATGGTGATGAAAGTGACCTCTGGTCCTCCTCACTGCCCATTATATGCTAATTATAATACATTAGCATGCTAAAAGATATTCCTACCAGCACCATGATAGTTTGCAAATGTCATTATCAATGACTGGAAGTTACCCTATATGGTGGAAAAAGGAAGGATCCTTCAGTTCTGGGAATTTCCTCCCTGTTTCTGGGAAAACTCATGAATAATCTACCCTTTGTTTAGCACATAATCAAGAAATAACAGTAAGTATACTCAGTTTAGCAGCTTGCATGGCTGCTCTGCCTATGGAGTGGCCACCTTGTTTTATTCCTTTACTTTCTTAATAAATTTGCTTGAGCTCCTTCCTGGGTGAAGCCAAGAACCCATGTGGCCTCCCGCAGTGATCTCCAATTTTGGGATTCACCCTGTGACTTTAGGAACAACTTAGGGATCCAGTGAATCCCAGGCCAAGACTAACGTGATTTTTCAGGGGTTATCTTAAAACTGGGGGCTCTTCCCAGGCTCCTGAGCATGACTTCTTCAGTTAAGACCTGTGTACTTACTGACCCCAGCACCTACAAGTTCATTGACAGTTCCTTCTCACTGACTTCACCAGGGACCACTATCAGTGACTTCAAGGGAGAAATGAGTAGGGAAATAAAATAAAGTGAATGGGGAAGAGATAAAGAAGAAGGGTCTTTTTACAGTTTGCCAGAACAGACCCTTCAGTGGTTTTACCCCAGGACAACAGGGGCCCTCGTTTCATTTGTTTGTCTCCTTTAATTTCTTTTCCCTTACCTCCTTTCTTTCTGCCCACTTCTTGCCTTTGTGTCTTACGGACACTCAGCTTCCATCTCTTTCTCTACTTCTTCATTCCCAGATTTTGCTGTAGGAAATCAGAAAGTTCTTGAACTTGGTTTCTACAGATACTTTTACCTTAACATGAAAATGAATGATCAGCCTCGTTCTGATTTTATCCTAGAGTCTACTGCATCCCCCTCTACCCACCACACAGCAATTTAGTCACACTTATCTCTCCCACTTCCTTCACTTCCTGTATCGCTCCTCCTTTCATGCCTGCGCCTGGTTTTCCATGCCTTGTTCAGCCTGGCTGGGGATCCAACAGTTCTCCGAGGGTTCCTGTGAGTACCCAGGCTGGGTGCCTCGGTCTGAGCCTGGAATGTGCCTCAGCATCACAGAGCCCTCCTGTAAATGACATCCATTGTTGGAAGTTTCAGAAATTCTAGGCAGTCTCAGAAATATTAATGGTACTTAATAGTTAATTAAGTAGGAAGTTTCAGAAGTTAATTAGGAAGCTTCAGAAATATTAATGGCACTTAAATATTAAGGTATTCACTCCGATCCAAGCAACTTTTCTAAAAGTTGTAGAAAGTGTGACCTCTACGAATCAAAACGTGAAAATCAGCTCTAGTTTGGAAGTTGGGAAAATATACGTAAGTATTTATTTCTCTGTTGTTCGAATTCATCATAAAAATGGTTTAAAGGACCATTGAAAACTACATGCAATCACAGAAGTTTTCGGCTTCAGGCAGCTCCTGCTGTGATCTCGGAACCCCATTGATTCTTTCATCTTTCAGGTGTCTTACTGTTTGAACCTTGAATTTTAATCTGGGACATTTTTGACTAAAATGATGCTGTTAATATTTTCTATTGTGCAAAACACAAAGAGAAGTAGGCTCCAGGGTTGTTTCTATTTGCTAATGCTGTTTCTGTTGACTTTTGACTTGTCTAGTTTTCCAGAGCTATGGGGACTTTCCATCCGGCGTTCCTGGTCTTAGGCTGTCTTCTTACAGGTACGGAGCCCAGTCCCCTCTGATTTCCTTGTTTCGGTGTCTCGTTTTCTAAGTTTTGTGCTCCATGGATTTATTACCTATACTCTGTATACACAGTCCAAAAGAGTGAAAAGAAATAGAAAACTATAGGACGTTATCCAGAATGACCACAAACTTTCAGTTCCCTTTGCTGTATTGCACTTATTCCATCTCAAAAAGAATGCTCTCCAGTGGCGGTTTTAGTACATAGATAATGTTGGCATTGAAATGTTGTTAATAGTAATCTCTAAATTTACTTGCTGCCCTCTTCCTTCTTTTAGAACAAGGCTTCTAATAGAGCTGGATTAGATAAATTCAAGACTGGTCGGCTGCGAGAGGTGGCATACCTGTAGTCCTGGCTCCTTTAGCAGCTGAGGTGGGAGGATCCCTTAAAGCCAGGAGTTCAAGGCTGCAGTGCACTATGATTATGCTTGTGAATAGCCACCACACTCCAGCCTGGGCAACATAGCAAGACCTCATTTCTAAAAATAAAAAAAAATGTTCAAAGGAAATAAATAATAGAAAATTCTTGCCCAAGAAACCATACCAGTCTTAAATCATACCTGTCCTGATGAAAGATGCTTCCATTTATTCCAAGTCTCAGAGTCACCTTTATCTTCTCTAGGAATCAAATTGATAGATGAATGTTTGGCTCTTTAAAAATCTTAGCCGGGCGCGGTGGCTCACGCCTGTAATCCCAGCACTTTGGGAGGCCGAGGCGGGTGGATCACAAGGTCAAGAGATCGAGACCATCCTGGTCAACATGGTGAAACCCCGTCTCTACTAAAACTACAAAAAATTAGCTGGGCATGGTGGCGCGTGCCTGTAATCCCAGCTTCTCAGGAGGCTGAGGCAGAAGAATTGCTTGAACCCAGGAGGCGGAGGTTGCGGTGAGCCGAGATCGCGCCATTGCACTCCAGTCTGGGTAACAAGAGCGAAACTCCGTCTAAAAAAATAAAAATAAAAATAAAAATCTTAAAAACTCTTTCCCACCAAAAGGATGCTATTGGGGTTATTTGTTGAAGTATTTTTGGACTTTCTTAGTTTTCCTCCAGATATATATGCGCAGCAGATGTTCGCCATGAAACCAGTGCTCTTCTATTCTGAGGAGTTAGCTCAGCCTGTTAGTGTCTTTGTCTTACTCATTTGGATATGGTGGAACTGAGCAAGATAAGAGATTCAACAGTTCTAAGCTCCATTAAGTATACCCCAGCCACAGAGTAATAAGTGATCCTGATGTACTTACAAATCCTATCTTAACAAGCTTCAGGAATTATAGTGGTCACATATTGAAGTTGAGTGGGAGTCTCACATCAGGCTCTAAGGAAAATTACAGATCATTAATCAATAGTTAAGACATATCTCTTCTATCAGCCTTGGTGTCTTGTTTTCTAAGTTCTGTGCTCCATGGGTTTATTATCTGTCCTCTCCTTACACAGTCCAAAAGAGTGAAAATAAGTAGAAAACTACAGGACGTTATCCAGAATGGCCACAAACCTTCAGTTCTTTTGCTGTATTGCACTTATTCCATTTCAAAAGAGTAGGTGCCATTTCAGTCTTAATAAGCGAGACTGAAATTTGAGGTTCAAAGATGAACTTAGAGTTTTCATTCTTGGGTTTGACTTACAAAATGTGAATTAAAATGCACATTATCTAGCGCCACTGCACTGCAGCCTGGGTGACGGAGCAAGACTCCATCTCAAAAAAAAAAAAAAAAGAAAAAGAAAGACACATCATCCTGCTTTGGCCCTGGAAGTCATGCGGGAGAGATGGTATGCCCAAGGGCTATAAGAAATGGAAGATGTGGAATTCTTGAGCACAGATGTGCTTTGTGTTTTGTTCAGTCCATATCCTTGCTTCCTTTCTCATTCCATGGTTTTTTTTTTTTTTTTTTTTTTTTTTTTTTAGACAGGGTCTTGTGCTCCATTGCCCAGGCTAGAGTGCAGGGCTCACTGCAGCCTCAACCTCCTGGGGTCCAGTGATCCTCCCACGTCAGCCTCCAGCAAATTTTTTGATTTCTTATTTTTTGTGGAGACCAGGTCTCACTACATTGCCCAGGCTGGTCTTGAACTCCTGAGCTCAAGTGATCCTCCCACTTCCACCTCCCAAAGTGCCAGAATTATAGACATGAGCCACTGCACCCAGCCTCATCTCTCTTTTTTTTATTTTTACTACAGACAGAGTTTCACCATGATGGCCATGCTGGTCTTGAACTCCTGATCTTGTGATCCACCCGCCTCGGCGTCCCAAAGTGCTGGGATTACAGGCGTGAGCCACCGTGCCTGGCTCCTCATCTCATTTTTAACTAAGGGAAACCTCTGCAGTGACTGTGAACCATAAAGAACCCATATGTGCTTGAGCCCATGCCAGTTGGGATATTTTATGGTTACACATAAGAGTCTGAAATATGGAATTGGAATCAGATGTCCTCTGATCATTTGTTTGGAGGGGTGAATCTAGCAGGGCTTGGTGGAGCTATTTGGAACATTTGCTGTTCTCAGCAGATGCAGTGGCCGCTATAATGGGGGACCTTTCATGAGCGTCCAGGCTAACGGATTTTTGTGTAGAAATGGTCATTGTTCATCTGAGCTGCTACTGTTGCTTCTCTCAGTTCTCGGGATGAGACCGTCCTTTCTGGCTGCATCCTATTCAGAGTGTGTTTCCTTTTGCAGGGCTGAGCCTAATCCTCTGCCAGCTTTCATTACCCTCTATCCTTCCAAATGAAAATGAGAAGGTTGTGCAGCTGAATTCATCCTTTTCTCTGAGATGCTTTGGGGAGAGTGAAGTGAGCTGGCAGTACCCCATGTCTGAAGAAGAGAACCCCAATGTGGAAATCAGAAATGAGGAAAACAACAGTGGCCTTTTTGTGACGGTCTTGGAAGTGAGCAATGCCTCGGCAGCCCACACAGGGCTGTACACTTGCTATTACAACCACACTCAGACAGAAGAGAATGAACTTGAAGGCAGGCACATTTACATCTATGTGCCAGGTGAGTTGGATGCGTCCCCAGGACCAAACTTCTTCTTGTCCTGTGTCTCCTGTTAAATGTACTAAGGTTTTGAAAATACATATAAATAATTAATATTTACTGCAGGAAGCTTGAAAGATGTAAGCTAACACGCACAATTAAATAAAGATCATTTGTAATATTATCAAGAAATATTTATTATTAGCATTTCAGAGCTGTATTAAGTTTTGAAAGACATCTTTGTTATGACATGTCCTGTGTTGATACTGAATAAACAATCTGAAATATACTCATCTCTATTCAGTTCCATCAAGTTGCACACATACTCACAGTGCGTCTGGCACTGGGCTAAGTGCTAAGGACACAAAGATTAATAGGTAGGCCCTGACTTGGAGCTGCTGATAGTTCATTATAATATCTTCCAAATAAACACTCGGTTTTTCAGATTCACTATCAACATACATTTATTCTCAGAGAGTTGGAAGAAATTTTCTTTTTCATTTTTAAAACTTTATTTTTATTCATTTAGTTTTTGAGACAGGGTCTCACTCTCTTGCCCAGGCTGGAATGCAGTGGCATGATCACGGCTTACTGCAGCCTCAACTTCCCTGGTTCAACGATCCTTCCACTTCAGCCTTCCGAGAAGCTGGGACTACAGGCATGCACCACCACACCTGGCTAATTTTTATATATATTAAAAAAATTTTTTTTTTTTTTATTTTTAGTCCAGACGAGGGTTTCAGCATATTGGCAAGGCTGGTCTTGAGCTCCTGACCTCAAGTGATCTGTCCGCCTCGGTCTCCCAAAGTGCTGGGATTACTTTGGGAGATTTTTTGTAGAGATAGGGTTTTACTATGTTGTCCAGGCTGGTCTCAAACTCCTGGGCTCAAGCAATCCACACCCACCTCAGCCTCTCAAAGTTCTGAGGTTATAGGCATGAGCCACCAGGCCTGGCCTACTCCTATGTTTTAATTAAAAGGTCAAAACGGCCGAGCACAAGTGACGGCAATTTCAGTATGCAGTTGGGTAAATTAAAAAGGACTATGGCTAGGATACTTGGTTTTAGAACAAAACATAAACTGTTTACAATTCTTGCCATCCTTGCTGTTTTGGTGTAGGTCGAGGAAGGGGGTTCTCACAGAGGAATGTCTTCCTATCTTTCTGTCTTCTTTTCATTTTCAGGTTTTAAAGTGCTCCTCTTCCTACCCTCTGTAACTATGGGTGTCCCCCGGGGACCTAGACCCTCTTTACTTCTTTCATGATACTCTTGTTCATATGAACCTTCCTTCTTAGCAATTAGAAAAAACCTTTGTTTTGAAAAGGGAAGGTATTTAGAATGTCACCCCAACTTCATTCACACTTAGATTCCTTCAGGAAAATCCTCTGAGTGTGGAGAGATTTTCCCCTGCTGTGAAGAGAATGGCAGGAACGGGAATGTGTTAAAGCTACAACAGTCTCTAAAGTTTTAATCTATAAGATTGTCCAAAAATTCTTCTTTTTCCCTACCTTCCTCCAGCGCAGACACCATCAAGTATCCCCTGCTTCGCTGTCTGACCGAGATCTTTTTATTGCCAATAATGGAGATTTGGGGGCCTTTTCTACAGCTGCTATTTGAGACTCTTAGAACTTCTTACCAGAGTAGCTTAAGCAGCTGGTTTTCTTTTGGAAAAGAAATTCTCGGGCTATGGAATTATACATTTTATGTATTTCTCAGAGGATTACTTTTTAATAAACAGATTTCTGTGCTACTTTTCAATGTTACTGACCATAGTAGATAAGCGTTTTTAAAAGCATTTCATAGTAAAACTATAAATATTTTTTTGCTGTTTTGAACAGAGGTGGACTCTATTATTTTATTGTTCATTTTTGTTTGTAGTTGTTTAAATTTTGTTTTAGATTCCTAGTCAGTATTTATTCATTTATTTATTTATAGAGACAGGGTCTCACTATGTTGCCCAGGCTGGTCTCAAACTCCTGAGCACAAGCAACTCTCCCACCTTGGCCTCCCAAAGTGCTAGGATTACAGGCATAAGCCACAGCTTCTGTCCAGTTTTTATATTTGTCATCAGTATTATCCATTAGGATACAGGCAATTTGATATTATTCATACTTTAAAATCACTTTGTAGCTGTCATGGTAACTAATGCCAGTGGGGTAATTCTTCTGGATATATGCGTAAAGGTGAACTTCATACCTAATATCAGTACTGCCAGTGGGATAGTTTTTCTGGATTTATGTGTAAAGTTGAAATTAATGTCTAATAGAGTCTTCATTCTTTTTTAAATTGCAGACCCAGATGTTGCCTTTGTACCTCTAGGAATGACGGATTATTTAGTCATTGTGGAGGACAATGATTCTGCCATCATACCTTGTCGCACCACTGATCCCGAGACTCCTGTAACCTTACACAACAGTGAGGGGGTAGTACCTGCCTCCTACGACAGCAGACAGGGCTTCAATGGAACCTTCACTGTCGGGCCCTATACCTGTGAGGCCATCGTCAAAGGAAAAAAGTTCCAGACCATCCCTTTTAATGTTTATGCTTTAAAAGGTACTTGTATTATGTCTTTCTTTCTTTAGATAACAGGCAAAATCATCAGATGCATGTAGGATTTTTTTTTTTTTTTAATCATCATCACTGGTGATCCTAAATTCCTATTTGGGGATTTAGGACCCCAGCTAATATAATGTCAGGCTGAACTCTGTGTCATTAATAATAAGCTTAAAATTACTAAAGGCTAAAGCCTGATTACCCATGCAAGATTTCATGTTTCATCAGTTGACTTGAAAATAATGTAAAGAATTCTTTTCTTATATAAGCCTCTTACTTTTATTCACATTCCTGACTATGGCGGCCCTAAAAACAAACATACACCCAGGGGATTAGATGCCTAGATTAATTTTAGTAACTCGAGAAAAGTGATTTCAACTTTGAAGCAAGATTGTAGTTGTAGACATCTACACTATTTGATGTCCGCAATTAGTATGCTTGGGGAAGTGTAATACATGCTGAGGTCAACAGATATTTCCTGAACACTTATTCTACATGGGAGAATGGGTAGCAGCAAGAGTACACTGTTTTAAAATCAGAGCACAGCTAATTTTGTGCCAGGCACAGTGCCAGGTTCTGGGAAAGTACTGAGGAGAAGAGTGGAAGAGAAGAAGAGAAGAAACAGTTGGATAGAAACAAAGTATCTAGAGCAGTGTGAATCAGCAAAGGTTGGTGGATTAAATGAATAAATATATCAGTCAAGGTGATTGCAGCAGAGTATAACCATAACTAACCCGCTGCTGAGGAATGTGGTGTTCTGTTTGATTGGAATTTATTTTTATTGTTATTGTTTTGTAATTCTGTATTATAACTATATGCCTAACTGTTGTACACCATCTCAAAATCAAGCTGTGTGAGATTTTCCAAATTTTATCTAGATCAAACTGGTTGGCAAATTATTTTCAAGGTTTTTGTAAAAAAAAAAAAAAAAAAAAAATCTCAAACTTTATAAGATCCTGACTATCCTATGGATTTTTAGCCCATTACTTTTGTTCTTTTTTATAGCAACATCAAAGCTGGATCTAGAAATGGAAGCTCTTAAAACCGTGTATAAGTCAGGGGAAACGATTGTAGTCACCTGTGCTGTTTTTAATAATGAGGTGGTTGACCTTCAGTGGACTTACCCTGGAGAAGTGGTAGGTACCCTCAGGACATGCAGTGGCTTGGAGCAGAGCAGCAGGGCTCAGAAGACCTGCATTCAAGCTTGGTCTGTCACTAATGGGGACATCAACAAGTTTCTTTAGACCTTATCTTCACACCTCTATGATGAACACATTTGATTAGATGGCCTTTAGGGCTCCTTGATCCATGGGAGAGTTTGATATGATAATTGCTGGACCCGGGCCTTCAGAATACATAAAGAGTGTGCACTAAGCCTTCTTTTTCAAAAGTCAGACAGAAATAGGAAGGTTCTCTGGCTACAAGATATCAACCAAAAAATTAGAAGAGGAAAAAAACCACTGGTTTTTACCATTGCGGAGGCAGTCATTGATTCTCACTAACTTGGCTTCTGTGCCCCTGAGGGTTGATTCATCTAATAGTGTTGATTGCCCACACCCCTTCCTCTTCTGCTTTGCTGGCACCCAGGACGCTGTGTCTTCCTGTTCTGCCTCCTATATGCCTGACCTTTTTCATGGGTCACCTTCAGTGAACAGCATCATGTAATCAATCAGCAAAGATTAAGCGATGTTTGCTCAATCCCAAGCACTGTACCACAAGCTGGCCCAGTATTGCAGGAAGAAGGGAGGAGGGGAGATGGAAGTGGGGAAGGGGAGCCACCATGCTGCCTGTTGGTCACTAGGGATTTACACACAGGGTCTCAGTCATTCTAATGCATTGTCATTAAGGGTGTAAGAGAGCCATGTGTAAGAGGCTATGAATGCCCAATGCAGGAAAGACTAACGTTCTTACGGAGAACAAAAACCAGATATACATATTTCTTCCCTCCACTCCTGACTTGTAAATTTCTGCTCCCTGTTCTTTTAGGCACTTGACATCTTTCTGTCCTTCTATTTATTGATCTCCCTCCTTTTATTTGCTTCTCTCCCCCATGCATTTGCCGCCGCTCTTCATTCCTCCCTGAAAATGCCCTGATTGGAAGTTGGACATTTTCACTATTGCCTTGCAAACTTCACACCGTGAAGGGACATTCATAGTCCAACAAATGTGCATCTTACCTGAAACAGGAAGTGATTTGGTTCTTCTGTTCATACTTGAATGCCTTTAATTTTTAACACATAAACACTGCTTTTTATTTATGGGAGACAGAAACTTTTTTTCCTAATCAAAGTACATGCTATTTGGCTCACACATATATAATCAAAGTATTGTTTTATACAATATGTCTTTTCTGATTATAAAAGTAATGCAGGTTTATTGCAGAAACTTTGTAAAATATGGAGAGACAAAGGAAAGGCCACTTCCCAGAGCACCACTGTTTATATTTTAGGGAGATAAAGCTTTTGTGTTTTATTTCTATTTATTTCTTTTTCTTTGTAGAAATGAGGATCTCACTGCATTGCCCAGGCTGGTCTCAAACTCCTGGGCTTAAGTGATCCTCCCACCTTGGCCTTCCAAAGTGCTGGGATTACACACGTGAGCCTATGAACTTGACTGAGATAAAGTTTTTAAATATTTCTTATTCATAGATAAACCCTGAATAATTAATAGGTGTTATTCTTTAAATAATAGTTTGTTACATTCTTTATCCTTCAGCAGTATAGCACAAACACCTTATATGTGTCATTAACTATCCTTTTAAAACATGGGTCGGGTGTGGTAGCTCATGCCTGTAATCCCAATACTTTGGGAGGCTGAGGCAGGAGAGTCACTTGAGGCCAGGAGTTTGAGATCAGCCTAGGCAATGTATAGAGACTCCATCTCTACAAAAAATTTTTTAAAAATTAGCCAGTTGTGGTGGCATGAGCCTGTAATCCAAGCTACTTGGGAGACTGAGGTGGGAGGACCACTTGAGCCCAGCAGGTTGAGGCTGCAGTGAGCCATGATTGCGCCACTGCATTCCAGCCTGGGCAGCAGAGCGAGATTCTGTCTCTAAAAAAATTGAAAACAAAAACAAAATAAAAAAACCTCATGATTTTCTAAGCAGCTAGTTTTTTTTCTTTAGGTTTTACCTTTTAGATCAGTTTTAGGTTTATAGCAAAATTACAGAGATTTCCCGTGTGTCCCCTGCTCCCAAACAGGCATAGCCTACCCCCTTGTCAATATCTCCACCTTCCAATGGTTGTAACTGATGAACCTTCACTGACACATCCGTATCACCCGGAGTCCACAGTTTACCTTAGAGTTCACTCCTAGGAGCGAGCTTTTTAAAAGTCGGTTTTCTTCCCCTTTTGCTGTAGAAAGGCAAAGGCATCACAATGCTTGAAGAAATCAAAGTCCCATCCATCAAATTGGTGTACACTTTGACGGTCCCCGAGGCCACGGTGAAAGACAGTGGAGATTACGAATGTGCTGCCCGCCAGGCTACCAGGGAGGTCAAAGAAATGAAGAAAGTCACTATTTCTGTCCATGGTACATTCCGCTTTCTAAAATGTCACTCGTCCATGCTGCTCGGGATCCATCTATGGTAATCATTATTTAATGGAAACTCTTCCCTGTACAGAGAAAGGCTTCATTGAGATCAAACCCAACTTCAGCCAGTTGGAAGCTGTTAACCTGCATGAAGTAAAAAATTTTGTCGTAGAGGTGCAGGCCTACCCAACTCCCAGGATATCCTGGCTGAAAAACAACCTGACCCTGATCGAAAATCTCACCGAGATCACCACTGATGTGGAAAAGATTCAGGAAACAAGGTAAAGAAACACTCTGCCCAAGTATCCCTTTTTTTTTTAGTGTGCATCAGAGGTGGACTGAGGTTTGTGTATGTCTTACAACTCAGACCCAAAGTTACTCTAGAAGATGTAGCAATCTGGTTAAGAGATGCTCAAAATCACATCCCTTTAATGATAACATTGCAATATGGTATCAGTATGCTGGTAAATACTTAAAGAGAAGATGAGAAAAAAGAACTAAAGGCTCTGGCCCCCAGGGAAAGACAGGTCACTGGATTCAGCTAGGGTAGAAGAAAGGAAGGAAAACTGGACTCACCAGGAGTGAATAGATTGAGTATATTCCCTGATGTTCATGATCCATATTGCAGGTAGACATGTATGGTGATTACACCCATGAGGCAGTTATCACACCACCTTACATGAATGTAAACGTCATAGGCTTAATATGGAATGCATTTGCCCTAATTGCGGACTCTACAGGAAAGAATAGTAGAGTCTGGCTAAATTTAGTCAGGAGAGAGATGTGCAGTGAGTGAGTCACTTAGATCCCTGCCTTTGAATCAGAATGGTATATTGCTCTTAGCTCTTAACTGGTGGTTGAGTTTTGAGTGAGTCACCCCGCATCCTCAGTTTCCTCATCTGCAATGTAGGATAAACAATAAACAATGTAGGATAAACTCCAGTCTGTTGTCCAGGCTGGAGTGCAGTGGCGAGATCTTGGTCTGCTGCAACCTCCGCCTCCTGAGTTCAACCCATTCTTCAGCCTCAGCCTCCTGAGTAGCTGGGATTACAGGCATGCACCACCACGCCTGGCTAATTTTGTTTTTTAGTATTTTTAGTAGAGCTGGGAGTTTCACCATCTTGGTCAGGCTGATCTCGAACTCCTAACCTCAAGTAATCCGCCTGCATCGACCCCCCAAAGTGCTGGGATTACAGGCATGAGTCATTGAACCCAGCCTATAATTTTTTTTAATAGGTGATAGAATCCCATGCTTGAAAAACAATCAAGCATAAAGAGAGTGCATTGCAAGAAGCCTCACTGTACCCCTGTTCCCAACTGCCCAGTTCTTCCCTCCTCCCCACAGGGATACACCTTTATTAGTTTTATTATGTTCTTATGAAGCCTTCCAGAGTTTCTTTAAGCAAAATACAAGCAAGTAGGAATGTTATATCCTGCGACTTCTCCATAATAGAAGAAAATGATAGAAAATATCCTCATTCTATCCTCCAGTGGTATTCCATTGTTTGGCTGAACCACCTAAATGATGGATATTTAGGGAAAGCAAATATCTTTTTTTTAAAGGTAAAAATAAAAGGTTTTTTGTTTTTAAAGAAAAGCTGGTGAGCTGTGCTTATTCATTCAGGAGTCAGGCCCTGGCTGAACTGATAGCTCTTGGAGAAGGCCATTGCTCATCTCTGAAGGTCTGATTTTCTCTTGTAAGAACTGTGTGTATGATCCAGACCTTCAGTGTGTGCACTCTATATTGAGAATTCCAGAAAAGAGATGATATGGACAAGAAAAAAAAAGATGACTTTACTTTTTAAAGTAAAAATAAAACTTAAATTGAAGAGTACAATTGCTTAAATGATTGGAACTTACTTAGCTACTGCTTATTGAAACAAAATCCTTTCTTTAAAAGGTATAGAAGCCAATTAAAGCTGATCCGTGCTAAGGAAGAAGACAGTGGCCACTATACTATTGTAGTTCAAAATGAAGATGATGTGAAGAGCTATACTTTTGAACTGTTAACTCAAGGTATGTAAAGGGAGTATACAGATAATGCTAGCTGTATAGATGAGTGTCTTCTAAGGAAAGTCTGGCACTTTTCTCCCAAGTCATAGAAGAAAAGCAACACTTAGGGGAGAAGCAGTGTCTGTAGATGTCACATATCAGGGATACCTTTGCTGGACTCATGAATTCAGGTATTTCTGGGAGGTTCTGGGTTACTCCAGAATAGGTGGGGAATCCCTAGGCTCCACTAGCTTTCTTTATTTATGTAGAGATGGGGTCTTGCCATGTTGTCCAGGCCGGTCTCCTGGGTTCAAGCTATCCTCCCACTTTGGCCTCTCAAAGTGCTGGGATTACTGGTGTGAGCCACCGCATCCGGTCTCCACCAACTTGCTCAGGACCCGCTTCTCAATATGGCACTTCCAGATCTGAGAAGAGAGAAGTGATACTTTTTGGTCCAGATGACCTTAGATTGTTCTGGAGAGTTTTGCTACAAATTTTCCTTGTAGACATTGTACAGTGTCTACAGAATGGAGGGGCCAAGTCTGTTTACATTCAGGCTCAGCAACTATCCTGAGTCCCAGCCATGTGCCAGGTGTTTGAGGTGTGCTCATGTGATCCTCACAGTGAAACCTGTGATACAAGTATCATCGTATCTCTAATTTATTTCACCACAGATTTAGAAAAGAATTTTTAAAACCTAATAACAGGCTGGGCGTGGTGGCTCACACCTGTAATCCCAGCATTTTGGGAGGCTGTGATGGGTGGATCATGAGGTCAGGAGATCGAGACCTCCCTGGCCAACATGGTGAAACCCCATCTCTACTAAAAATACAAAAATTAGTTGGGCATGGTGAAAGGTGCCTGTAGTTTCAGCTACTCAGGAGGCTGAGGCAGGAGAATCACTTGAACCTGGGAGGTGGAGGTTGCAGTAAGCAGAGATCGCACCACCGCACTCCAGCCTGGGTGACAGATTGAGACTTTGTCTCAAAAAACAAACAAAAAAACCCAAAAACATAATAACATACCACAGGTGCATTTTGGTACATGCTGCTTTAGATTATACTTTAGCTGAATCCATTAATTGAGTCCTAAGCTGTACTATAATGTTAAGAACCTCTTTTCCTTTCAAGCCAAATAATCAGGGACTTCCCCTCCCTCCCAGCCTATCCCTTTCCTCACCTACCTCTCTCCCTGTCTATCTCCCTACCTCTCTGCTTCCTTCCTTCTTTCTTTCCTTCCTTCCTTCCCTCCTTCCCTCCCTCCTTCTTTTCTTTTCCTTCCCTCCCTCCCTCTTCCTTCCTTCTTGCCTGCCTGCCTTTTGTTCTCTTTCTCTCTTCTTTCTTTGTTTTCTTTATTTCTTTCTTTTTCTCTTTCCTTTCCTTCTTTTCTCTTTCTTTCTCTTTCTTTCCTTCTTTCTCTCTTTCTCTTTCTCTCTTTCTCTCTTTTTCTCTTTCTTTCTTTCCTTCCTTCCTTCTTTCCTTCCTTCCTTTCTTCCTTCCTTCCTTCCTTTTCTTTCTTTCTTTCTTTCTTTCTTTCTTTCTTTCTTTCTTTCTTTCTTTCTTTCTTTCTCTCTCTTTCTTTCTCACTCTCTTTCTTTCTCTCTCTCTCTTTCTTTCTTTCTTCTTTTCCCTCTCCTCTCTTTTCTTTTCCTTGTTTCTCTCTTTCTTCTCACCATGTTGCCCTTGCTTGCCTCAAACTCCTAGGTTCAAATGAGTCTCTTCCACCTCAGCCTCCCAGTAGCTGGAGCTACAGGCGTGAACCATCACACCCATGGACTTTTCGCTTTCTTCACTCCAGATTTAAAACATCACAGGCATAAATCTCAAAACCCCAAAACTGTGAAAATGCTGCTAACCAAGTGGATCTGTCTACACTGGAGTGAACTTGTACAACTGCTTTCAGCCCCGCTGGAGTAGTTTGAATGGCACATGGATGAGTTGTGAACTCATATTCCACTTTGTGGTCCCACGTGTACTGGGAGACGAACTCTTCCATTCTGACTTCTTTCTCCCTCTTGCAGTTCCTTCATCCATTCTGGACTTGGTTGATGATCACCACGGCTCAACTGGGGGACAGATGGTGAGGTGCATGGCCGAAGGCACGCCGCTTCCTGATATTGAGTGGATGATTTGCAAGGATATTAAGAAGTATGGAAAACAGATGTGTCTTCTTTTGTGGTCAGAATCTTTCTCCCTTGACGCGAATGATGTCAAATACATTTTACTTATTGACTGTCAGATAGGGTTTTGGGTGTGATAGCTTCAGGGTGTGTATCTTTTGTCACGAATAGCTGTAAAGAGAAGGTCTATGCCTTTCATTAGACCTTCAAAGTGCCTCCAATTTGAAAAAAAGATGAATTTTAAGAACCACTGTCCTAAGGAGATTTCTACTACCCTGGCTCACATTTCTTATTTGGTGAACTTTGTTTGGTGGCTGGATTGCATGTAAACATAAATGTGACTGCTTAGTCCCTCATCTGCCCACCTGCTGTTTGGTGGGTTAATTCGCCAGTCCTTCCTCCCTCCCCTAGTCCTCAGCCTTCTTAAATGGGCACATAAGTGCTGTGTTTATACTTCATTCGTGGTAACTGGTTGTGTTCAGAAGCCTCAGTTGCTTCTTACTCGAGACAGAGACTCCTTGTCTTAACCTAGGGCTAAGGACGGACTTGGATGTTGACTGGAGTTTCTGGAAGATTCCAGCGTGGAGCAGGAATCTAGGTCTTATAACTCAATCTGAGAATTGCCACAACCGTAGTGACACCTTAGGGGCTCTTCCCAGTGTGGGTGGTGAGAAGGGAGGGCTCCAGGCCATTTTGAAGGGGTAAGAGATTGAGATCATTAAATATGGTTGAAATTGAACTGTTCAGTTTGCTCATAGGTTCAAGACTGGGGAATGGTTGTCATATTTTATTAAACTTGTTTATTCCTACCTGCTCTGTAAACAGTTAGTTTTCAGTTGTTCATGTGTGAGTTATTCCCTCTTGAGCATATGCAAACAAGTTTTAATGTTCATTTGCATGTGAAATAAGTCAGCGTGCAAAGCCCCAAAATGTAGACCAGATCCCACCCAACCTCTTGCCATCTTAGAGGGTTCCCATGCTGCACTCATCGCCATGACTCTCAGGAATTGGCCCTATGCTTAGGCCCTTTTTCTCTCTAGATGTAATAACGAAACTTCCTGGACGATCTTGGCCAACAATGTCTCAAACATCATCACGGAGGTCCATCCCCGAGGCAGGAGTACCGTGGAGGGCCGTGTGACTTTCGCCAAAGTAGAGGAGACCATTGCGGTGCGATGCCTGGCTAAGAATCTCCTTGGTGCTGAGAACCGAGAGCTGAAGCTCGTAGCTCCCAGTGAGTTGCTCAACAGTCAGGACGACTCATCAGCTGAGCCCCATCTCCCCACCATCCCATGGAACCTTGAATCTCAGATAGGGTCATATAGGAATGAAGGTCCCAAGGCAGAAATTCAGTTATGAATGCCGTTAAAGGTATCTGGGACTTTGTTTTATTTTTCGAGACAGAGCCTTGCTCTGTTGCCAAGGCTGGAGTGCAGTGGGGTGATCTTGGCTTACTGCAACCTCTACCTGGGACTTTGTTTTAGATTCAGATCCAAAACCACATCTTGCAAAGGCCCCTCAACATTTTGCTTGTCTAATAATTTTGCTTTTCTAATAAATTTGTCTAATAATTTTGCTTGTCTAATAATTTGCAGTCTCTATTTTGAATGTCTGTGTATGTGGATGGAGTGTGGGGAAGAAGGATCTTCTGTCTCATTGCTCCTTAAAAGATGGATGAAGACAAAAGCAATATAAGCAAAATTCAACTTAAAAATAAGCTTTTTAATAAAGCATATGAAGTAGAAGTTTCTGCCCGTATAGTAGCTGTCAGTGCATTTATTTGTCTTTTTTAATTTTTTATATATTTTTTTTATTTTATGGAGTTTCACTCTGTCACTCAGGCTGGAGTGCAATGGCATGGGCTTGGCTCACTGCAACCTCCGCCTCCCAGGTTCAAGTGATTGTCCTGCCTCAGCTTTCCAAGTAGCTGGGACTACAGGTGCATAACACCACACCTGGCTAATTTTTTTTTTTTTTTTTTTTTTTTTTTTTTTTTTTTTTTTTTTTTTTTTTTTTTTTTTTTTTTTTTTTTTGCATTTTTAGTAGAGACAGGATTTCACTATGTTGGTCAGGCTGGTCTCCAACTCCTGACCTGTGATCCACCCACCTCAGCCTCCCAAAGAGCTGAGATTACAGGTGTGAGCCACCATGCCCAGCCTGCGTTTATCCATCTTTATTGATGGATATGATTCCTATTCTAATTCTGTCCACCAGGTTACTGTTGGAGCAACTTTGGAGAAAAAATACTGAGTTTTCCTGATTGAATTTTGTCCCTTTCTTGTATAAGGAAAGAGTTGATGTAGTGTCCTGGGTGTAGATGTTTTAGAGACGGTACTGCCTATCCCTAAAATGAACCAGGCAGCCCTCACACTTCCCCACCAGCATGAGAGATTCCTGGCTCAGACAGCCACACTACCTTGCTGCCGCCCTGCGTGTCCTTGAGGAAACTCTCCATTGTGCCTCTCTCTCTTGTCACCTAGCCCTGCGTTCTGAACTTACGGTGGCGGCTGCGGTCCTGGTGCTGTTGGTGATTGTGATCATCTCACTCATTGTTCTGGTCGTCATTTGGAAGCAGGTAGATATTTTATCATAAAACTAAAGATCTTTGAAGCCAACGGTAACAAGAAGAATAGCAACCTAGTTTAGTGCTTGGCACAGAGAAGGAGCTCAGTATTTATATGTGGAGTGATCGTTGTTGAACTCTACTTTGTCCAGTCACTGTGCTGTTTCAGTGAAGCTTTGGTGCACTGGAACTTTGGTAACTCACCAGTTACCTGTCCTGGTCATTTATAGAAACCGAGGTATGAAATTCGCTGGAGGGTCATTGAATCAATCAGCCCTGATGGACATGAATATATTTATGTGGACCCGATGCAGCTGCCTTATGACTCAAGATGGGAGTTTCCAAGAGATGGACTAGTGCTTGGTAAGTTCCATGGGGGTGACCTCCCAAGACTCCGTTTTCCCTTGCACACAGCTTTACAATTTAGAGGCCTTGGCAGAATAGAGATCTGAGCTTGTGCTTAGTAAGAACTAAGCAATAGAAATTTGCTTTTGGAAATATATTTCCGTCTTGACAATGAGTTAATTGGATCATTGTAATGATTTTTTAAAAATCTCATTCCATAACAAATTATGGTTAAAGAAAATTTTACAAAGGGAGAAGAGAATATGAAGAGGGCTGGCAAAGATCCCCACCAAAATTGCTTTGCTTTAGAAATGACACAAATGGAAAATGAGACGAATTTCTGTGACTAAAAATGAGCAGTTGAGAAATGAATGAGGACAACCGCAAAAAATGTATTTTGATTCTGTACATTCTGAAGATGCATTAGATATTCCTTTTTATATATTTGGAATATGGAATATAAAAATATAGGTACATTTTAAGGCAAAATGTGTAAAAATAAGCAAGCCAACTTATCACAAGCATTTCAAATATTTCAATCCTGGGCTGAGACCAAGTATGTGAAGCTTTAGTCCAAGGGAATATTTCTTTTTTAAGTCAGATTCCGAATGAATGAAAGCAAGACAAAGGCAAATGAAAGTAGAGGTAGAGTTTGTGTTAGATAAATGATCTAACAGTATATATGTTAACGAATGCCAAATGCAGGTTTTAATTATCCACCTGTCTTATTCCAAAATACAGAAGAGTTTAACTCTTCTTAGAGGGTTAAACTGAAATCAAGCAAGGCACCAGAGTGAAATCACCTTTGCAAAAATTATAACTGAGGAAATTATGACAGTGAATGAGATATGATCCAACCAACTCCATCTTGCTTTAGCTTCCAAGCTGTCTTCTTTCCTTCCTGGGCATAGGCTGAACTGACTTTGAGAGGAACTGAGTTTATAGTTTGACTTTGATAAGAAGACAAGAACAGCCCTTTGTCCAAACAAACCCTCTTCTTGCCTGGGAACTAGACTGCCTTTGAGAGACTAACAAATTAACTACAAGATTAGAAAGGACAGTTTAGGAATCACTGTTATAAAACCTGAGGTCAGTGCTTGAGATATTTTAGAGATCCTAAAATTTCGATGTATTTCGATGCGCCAGCTGACACCACACAGGTCTCATCTGATCTTGTGGCCTCTACCTAGGAACTGACTCGGTGCAAGAGGCCAGGGTCAGCTACCTATGATTTCATCTTTGACCCAACCAATCAGCACTCCCATTTCACTCCCTACCCACCAAATCATCCTTAAAAACCCCATTCCCTCAGTTTTCAGAGACACTGATTTGAGTAATAATAAAATTCCGGTCTCCTGCACAGCTGACTTTGTGTGAATTAACTCTTTTTCTATTGCAGCTCTCCTCTCCTGATAAATCTGCTCTGTCTAGGCAGTGGGCAAGGAGAACCCGTGTGTGGTTATAAGAACTGCTACCAATTTCAAATACTTATAAGCGTTCTTTATTTTCTTGCCTATTTCCCAAAAAGGGATGAGAAGCTTAGAGAGTTAAAAAGTAGTAAAATAGGCCAGGCACAGTGGCTCCTGCTTGGAATCCCAGCACTTTGGGAGGCCAAGGTGGGCGGATCACCTGAGGTTGGGAGTTTGAGACCAGCCTGACCAACATGGAGAAACCCTGTCTCTACTAAAACATACAAAATTAGACCGGCATGGTGGCACATGCCTCTAACCCCAGCTACTCGGGAGGCTGAGGCAGGAGCATCGCTTGAACCTGGGAGGCGGAGGTTGCAGTGAGCCGAGATCCTACCATTGCACTCCAGCCTGGGCAACAAGAGCGAAACTCCATCTCAGAAAAAAAAAAAAAAGTAGTAAAATGTGGTGAGAAGGGCACAATTCCCATTATACCAAGAGACAATGCTGGCGAAGCAATAGCTTTCCAAGTACAATTGCCAGTAACACAGGCATGCAGTAAGAGGCAGTGTTGGCTGTTAGTGTCTTTGATGAGCGGAGTCTTTCCCTGGCTTGGCTCTCTGTAGTGAGACTGACACCTGGGGAAACGGTTCTCGCAGACTGTGAGCTCTTGCAGGGTGGGGACAGCAGCTTCATTGTGCTCTCGGGCTATACCCTTCCTAACAAATAGGGAGACTTGAGCCCTGCCTGAAGTTTTTACTTAGTCACTCCTTGGAATCAGTGATATTTTGAATACTGAAGCATTTTCAGTAACTGAGAATTTACTAAGACAAAAGATGCCTGTGTTTGCATGTGGAAACAGAAGGAGAGAGACCGGGGGACCCCCTGAAGGCTGAGGATCCCAGGGACTGGCCTTGCACACAGGGGAGCTGGTAGACAGCGCGCTTACACCGCTCACACCGGGGAGGGCTGCACCCCCCTTTCTCCCGTCTGTGTTTTCTTTCCTTTGCAAATGTTATTTGACAAAAGCAATTATGATAATTTCCTTCCCTGTGGGCTCAATTCTGTTTTTGACACTGTGACTTGGAGGAGTCATTATGCTTACTCCAAACGGGAAAGACACCCGCCCAGCTGTCCACCCGCAGAGCTGGCTTCCGTGCAGAACGCTGAAGAGGTGTCTGGAGTTCTTGGGCGTTAATGATTCTGCCTGCCCACAGGTCGGGTGTTGGGGTCTGGAGCATTTGGGAAGGTGGTTGAAGGAACAGCCTATGGATTGAGCCGATCCCAGCCTGTCATGAAGGTTGCCGTGAAGATGTTAAAGCGTAAGTGCTCCTTCCTCGGGATTTTATGAGCACGGTGATATTAAGGGAATTGTTCAAAATCATACAGCTAGTAAATAAGACATTTAGGGCTAGGTCCTGGTTCTTCTGACTCTATGTTTTATGTGTATTTAGACAATTTTGTCAATTAGATTTATTTAGATTGCTCTTGTTGCCCATATGTTGGAAAATTAAGAGTTGTTGTTTACAGTGACTTCTTTTTACCAGAAAGGCTAGGAATTAGTTATTAGCATTGAGGCCAAGTAGCTATCTGCTTCTTTTAGACTTTTGATAAATAGAATGATATCTAATCACAGGATTAGTCATGTTCTTTTTTTTTAGTCTGAGAACGGGAAGTTGGTAGCCCAGCTGGACTGAAATGTGATTTATTCCTTCAACAGCCACGGCCAGATCCAGTGAAAAACAAGCTCTCATGTCCGAACTGAAGATAATGACTCACCTGGGGCCACATTTGAACATTGTAAACTTGCTGGGAGCCTGCACCAAGTCAGGTGGGCTCGCTGACCTGGAGTGAGGGCTTTCACTGGACACGTGTGTTTGCGAAAACTATTCAATCAGGCTTAAATCCTCCACTCTCCATCCCCACACATGCCAGGAAATAGAAGTCCCTTGAATGGAGCTGACCAGTTCTCTTGAATTGATAGAAGCTCATTGTTTTTGAGCAACAGCTGTTGCCAGTCCAGTCATAGCCATTCACGGCTTTTTTTTTTTTTTTTTTGAGTCAGAATCTCATTCTGTCACCCAGACTGGAGAGTAGTGCCATGATCTTGGCTCACTGCAACGTCCACCTCCCTGTTCCAGTGATTCTCCTGCCTCAGCCTCCCAAATAGCTGGGACTACAGGCGTGTGCCACTACAGGCGCCTGGCTAATTTTTTGTATTATTAGTAGAGACTAGAAAAGGGGCCTCACCGTGTTAGCCAGGATGCTCTTGATCTCCTGACCTCGTGATCTGCCAGCCTCGGCCTCCCAAAGTGCTGGGATTACAGGTGTGAGCTACCATGCTCGGCCCATGGCTTTTACAAAAAAGCTTTTTTGGTGTCTTGTTTTTTTCTGCCCCATATGATCCGCAGGACAATTCATGGCTTTTCTGTTCTTCATTTTCATACCCGTCTCCTAATGGTTTTGGTCCCCATAGGCCCCATCTACATCATCACAGAGTACTGCTTCTATGGAGATTTGGTAAACTATTTGCATAAGAATCGGGATAGCTTCCTGAGCCACCACCCGGAGAAGCCAAAGAAAGAGCTGGATATCTTTGGACTGAACCCTGCTGATGAAAGCACGCGGAGGTGGGTGCAAAGAGAGATGCTGTTGTCTGTCATTACCTTATCATTACCTTACAGGCATCAAAAATGGAAAGACCCATATCCTGATAGATTCCATGTCTGCAGGTTCAGTGCCCAAGGTAGCAAGATTTAGAGTCAGACCACCCTACCCAGTCATTCCATGATCACGCAGAGAGATACATGATGTCGACAGGTGTTTTGGACTGGGATATCGCATGGGAAGGCCTTGTTGATAGATTTGAATGGGAGTGAGAGTTGGATGGAATCGCCCTGGGAGCGCTTCCGCTTTTCACATGTGATCCGCTTAGGACCTATAAAATGAACTCTGGCCAGGGACGCAAGAGTTCTGGAACCTTGTGAGAACTCTCTGTGGATCTCCAAGCTCGAGGTCCTTGATGAACCTGAACCTATAAATTACACCAATGATAGTGATCCCCAATGTAGGAACTTAAAAGTGGCTGTAAAGAGCTTCATAGATAGGAAATTCTATAAGATCAGAAAGTACAATGAATTCACTTCATAATAAATAACTTGGTGGACACCAAATGGATGCTAAATTGATTGGGTAGAAGGAATTGTATGCCCAAGCCACATGGCCACATGGCCCAGGTTCCAAGTCTTGTGAGTTGAAAAACTGAGAAAGAATAATGACAGACTCAATGTAGTGAATTCTTCAAACTTCAAGTGTAACGGACTTACAGGTCCATGGGAGTGCAGCCCCACTGTCTTAGGTGTAGCTGTTCAGGATGTGCATGCTCCTTCTGAAGATGTGCAGGGAACGGGCTCTGAAAACGAGTGATAGTTATCATGGCAGCTGACATTTGTGGAGTCTTTTATATGTGCCATGACAAATATTCCCCTCGTCTTTCCCATCTTTGTCAATGGGATTCATTCCGCATCTTCTGAAGAGTGCTTCCTTGATCCCCAGATCGAGTCATTTTCCTTACAGGCTATTGAAACCTTTCTTCCTTCACAGCACATCTGAGATTGAGTTGATCTGTATACACTGTATTTGTTTTGTTTTGTTTTTTTACATTTCTTTTTTTTCTCTATTTAAAAAATTTTATTTCCCTAGGTTTTTGGGGAACAGGTGGTATTTGATCACATGAGTAAATTCTTTAGTGGTGATTTGTGAGATTTTGGTGCACCCATCACTTGAGTAGTATACATTTCACCCTATATGTAGTCTTTTCTCCCTACCCCTCGACCTTTTCCCCCTGAGTCCCCAAGTCCATTGTGTCATTCTTATGCCTGTGCATCCTCATAGCTTAGCTCCCGCTTAGGAGTGAGACTATACGATGTTTGGTTTTCCATTCCTGAGTTACTTCACTTAGAATAATAGTCTCCAGTCCCATCCAGGTTGCTGTGAATGCTATTAATTCGTAACTTTTTTTGACTGAGTAGTATTCCATCATGTATATACATATATCCCATTGCTTCTTTGTCTACTCCTTGATTGATGGGCATTATGGGTTGGTTCCACATTTTTGCAATTGCGAATTGTGCTGCTATAAACACATGTGTGCAAGTATCTTTCATATAATGACTTCCTTTCCTCTGGGTAGATACCCAGTAGTGGGATTGCTATGATCCATGTATTTGTCTGATTATTTGATTAATGGTCATCTCCTTGATTAGATCACCTCATGTGAAGGGTGTGAATTGGTTTTGCTTTTACTTAGTTAGCTCCCCTGCCTACCTCAGTACCCTGCACATTGTAGGTCCCCCCAAATCCTTATCTACTGCAAGTGGAATGCCCACTTCAGAAGGGCTCCCTGGGTAAGATTTCTCTTTCTGTGTTTACAGCTATGTTATTTTGTCTTTTGAAAACAATGGTGACTACATGGACATGAAGCAAGCTGATACTACACAGTATGTCCCCATGCTGGAAAGAAAAGAAGTTTCTAAATATTCTGACATCCAAAGATCACTCTATGATCGTCCAGCCTCATATAAGAAGAAATCTATGTTAGGTAAAAGTGTCTGTACTCCCTCTGGGTGTTGGTACTGTCCAGTGGTTTAATTTGATGCTTAAAGTATTCAGCGGGAAGTGTAGAGGGATGATAAGTGAACCTGGCAGCCCACGTGGTCTCTAAATGCAGGTCTGCACAACCAGATCTGTGACATGTTTCCAGGTTTGTGGCCTGTAAATTGAAAAGGATAAAAACAGACAATGTAGCAAATTTTGTAAACTTTAAATGTAATAGTTTTAAAGAATTTTCCTGGTATGTTCCTGCGGTAAACATTTTTTTAAAAAGAATTATTTATTCTGATATAATGAATCTCCTTTTTTGTTGCTAACATGTCTTTTTCTTTTTTAACGAAAATATGGTGCTTGATTTGTTTTTCCAATGCCCTTACTTGGCAGAATTACAAGTTGGCAGTTTTATGTTGGTTCCTCACGCTGGCTTTTTCCCTTAAAAGTTTTAGAAGTAACCCTTGCTTTTTCTTTTCCTAACATTCAATTTGTGATGGAAGTGGAGAGTAGATAATTTGCAGTTGTATTTTCTGGACAAGTGTTTCTGCTAAATGTTCTCTGAAGGTAGGTCTAACTGTTTTTCAAGCACATGAGTATGTGGCAGGATGAAATTGATTTATAAACTCCAGGGAGTCTAGCTGATGCCTAGACCAGATGGACCACTTCACATCTGCTCAGGGTGGCCCCTCCAGAGCCCTGGACTTGTCACAGACTTGGAGTTGGAAGTCTGACATTGGCTTGTCCTATGAGCTTGTCTTTTTGGGTGTGAGCCCTCCCATTAGTCAATGCAAAAAAGTGTTGAGCTGCCGTGGACATTGTTTTGGAAATTATTGTTGTGCTCCGAATGTTTTCAGGGTTCTTAAATGAAAGGTACAATCCATTTAAAACAGAATGTGCTTGTTTTGCAAAGCTCAGTACACAATAATATTTTCCATTTCTGCAGTTCCAAGTTCCATTCACCTTTCATTGCCAAATGGGTGAACTTCCAAGCGCTTTTAAAAGATTAGCCACTGAGAGTTATCGGAACCAGTGCTTCCTCTCCCCTCCCATATTGTTAAAAATAGTTTACATTGCTTCCCAGTCTGGGCTAGTGGACTTGGCATGAGATGTCAGAGGAACCCTGAGTCATCCTCAGGCCCAAGCCCTGTTGGCAGGCAGACCACTGCTTTCTGGCCTTCTGTGGCAAGCTGAAAAAAATGTGAATGGCTGAAGCTACTCTTCACTTGCCTGAACATTTTTCAAAAAGAATTGAGAACTTCTGGATTAAATTGCCTTCTTCCTCGAAAACACTGGGACCCTTCCAGATGGGATTAACTGGGGAAAGTGGACAAGTTACAAACAAAGAAACTCAAAGCAAAGTCATTGGCACTGATCTCTAAGATGCTATCACATGTGATTGGCGGTTGATTTTATTAACAAACTATACGCAAAGGACTAAGAAGGTGGCTTTTAAAGGAAAATAAAGCAATTCCCAGAAGCTACTTTTTCACGTAGCTTGTATGTGTGCTTCGTATATGTTCATCATGGAAGATTTTAATGTGTGTATGTATGTGTATGTGTATTTTAAAGGTGGCTAAGAAGATTTGCTAACTATGGTTGAAAAAAATTTAGGAGGCAAACAAAAAAATTATGAGATTGGTCTTTGTGGCTATCTGTGTATGTGTTTTATATGTGTGTATATGTTTGTGTGTAGTTTAGGCTGTCCTTGCATTGTTATAAAGAAACACTTGAGACTGAGTAATTTATAAGGGAAAGAGGTTTAATTAGCTCATGGTTCTTCAGGCTTTACAGGAATCATGGTGTTGGTAGATCTGCTCAGCTTCTGGGGAGGCTTCATGAAGCTTCCAATCATGGCAGAAGGCAAAGGGGTACAAGCACATCACATGACCAGAGTAAGAGCAAGCGAGAGAGAGAGAGAAAAAAAGAGGTGTCACACACTTTTAAACAGCCAGATCTTACAAAAAGTTACTTACTATTGCGAAGACAGCACCAAAATGATGGTGCTAAATCATTAGTAAGAAATTTGTCCCCACAATCCAGTTACCTCCCACCAGTCCCCACCTCCAATACTGGAGATTACAATTCAACATGAGATTTGGGCAGAGACACGTATTCAAACTATATTACATTGACCCTGGACCCCCCCACATCTCATGCCCTTCTCACATTTCAAAATACAATCATCCCTCCTCAATAGTCCCCTCAAATCTTAACACATTCCGGCATGAACTCAAAGTCCGAAGTCTTATCTGACACTAGGCAAGTCCCTTCCACCTGTGAGCCTGTAAAATAAAAAACAAGTTATTTACTTCCAAGATACAATGGGGTTATAGACATTGGGTCAACGCTCCTATTCCCAAAGGGATAAATTGGGGCTACAAGCCCCAAACAAGTTCAGAACCCAGAACCCAGCAGGGCTTAAAACTCTAAATAATCTCCATTGACTCCATATCCCATATCCAGTGCAAGGGGTGGAACTCTTGGGAGGGGTGGAATTCCCTGTGGCTTTGCAGGGTTTAGCCCCTGCATCTGCCCTCAGGGGCTGGTGTTGAGTGCCTGTGGTTTTTCCAGGTGCAGAGTGCAAGCTGATGGCGGATCTATCATTCATGGAGGATGGTGGCCCTTCTGTCATAGCTCCACTAGGCAGTGCCCCAGTGGAGACTTTGTGTGGGGCCTCCAACCCCACATTTCACCTCTGCATTGCCTTACTAGAGGTTCTCTGTAAGGGCTCCACTCCTGCAGCATGCTTCTGCCTGGACACCCTGATTTTTATATACAACATCTGAAATCTAGGCAGAGGCTGTCAAGCCTCAACTCTTGCATTCTGTGCACCCACAGGCTCAACACCATGTGGAAGCTGCTAAGGCTGTCACTGGCTGAAGCAGCAGCCCAAGCTGCACCTGGGCTCCTTTGAACCACAGCTAGAGCTTGAGTCACAGGGATGCAGGGAGCAGTGTCTTGAGGCTGCACTGGGCAGTGGGCCCTCGGCCTGGCCCATGAAACCATTCTTCCCTCCAAGGCCTCTGGACCTGTGATGGGAGGGGCTTCCATGAAGTTCTCCGAAATGGCTTCAAGGCCTTTTCCCCATTGTCTTGGCAATCATCCTTTGCTTTCTTTTCAGTTATACAGATTTCTCTAGCAAGTGGTTGCTCAGCAGTCCTCTTTATTTCTCTCCCCCGAAAGCGTTTTCTTCCTCTGTCACATGGCCAAGCTGCAAATTTTCCAACCTTTTATCCTCTGCTTCCTTTTACTATCTTTTTTTAAGAGATGGGGTCTCGCTATGTTGTCCAGGCTAGTTCAAACTCCTGACTCAAGCAGTCCTCCCACCTCAGCCTCCCAAAGTGCTGGGATTACATGTGTGAGCCACTGCACCCAGCCTCTCCTTCTCTTTTAAATATAAATTTCAACTTCAAGTCATTTCTTTGCTTCTGCATCTGAGTGTAGGCTATTGGAAGCAGCCAGGCCATATCTTGAACCCTTAGCTGCTTAGAAATTTCTTTCACCAGATACCCTATGTCATCAAACTTCCACATATTCCTAGGACAAGGACATAGTGCAGCCAAGTTCTTTGCTGAGGCTTAGCAAGGGTGACCTTTACTCCAGTTCCCAATAAGTTCTTCATTTTCATCTGAGACCTTGGCAGCATGGATTTCATTGTCCATATAACTATCAGCATTTTGGTCACAACCATTTATCCAGTCTCTAAGAAGTTCCAAACTTTCCTTCATCTTCCTATCTTCTTCTGAGCCCTCCAAACTCTTCTGAGCTCTGCCTATTACCCAGTTATCTTTATAGCAATGTCCCATTTCTTGATACCAATTTTCTCTATTAGGCTGTTTTTGCATTGCTATAAATACCTGAGACTGGGTAATTTTTAAAGAAAAGAGTGTTCATTGGTGCGCAGTTCTGCAGGCTATCAGGCCCTGCAGGCATCTGCTCCTGGGGAGGCCTCAGGAAGCTTCCAATCATGGTGGAAGGTAAAGGGGGAGCGGGCACATCACATGGCCAGAGCAGGAGAAAGTGAGAGAGAGAGAGGTGCCACACAGTTTTAAACAGACAGATTTTGCAAGGATAGCACCAAGTAGATGGTGCTAAATCATTCATGAGAAATTCAACCCCATGATCAACCAAATTCAACCCCTCCAATACTAGGGATTACAATTCAACATGATATTTGGGTGGGTACATATATCCAAACTATATCATTGTGTGTGTGTTTGTGCATATAATTTTTTAACCAGATATATGATTGTGTGTATATATCTCTTTTCTTTTTTTTTCTTTTCTCTTTTCTTTTCTTTTCTTTTTTTCTTTTCTTTTCTTTTCTTTTTGAGACGGAGTCTTGCTCTGTCACCCAGGTTGGAGTGCCTTGGTATGATCTCAGCTTACTGCAACCTCCACCTCCCGGGTTCAAGCAATTCCCCTGCCTCAGCCTCCCAGGTAGCTGGGATTACAGGTGCAAGCCACCACGCTCATTTAATTTTTTTGTATTTTTAGTAGAGACAAGATTTCACCATGTTGGCCAGACTGGTCTTGAACTCCTGACCTCAGGCAACCTGCCTGCTTCGGCCTCCCAAAGTGCTGGGATTACAGGGATGAGCCACCATTCCTGGCCTATATATCTGTTTTCTAAGATAGAACTTTTGCATAGTGATACCTGTGAGGTCTAAACATTCTACAAGAAAATGAAGAAAATATTTTTGGATGTGTTCTTAGGGCAAGCCTCTGCAACCTGGTGATTTCTTGCTGCCTGCCGGTACCAATACATTTAATTTCTTTTTTGTAGATTCGGAAGTCAAAAACCTCCTTTCAGATGATAACTCAGAAGGCCTTACTTTGTTGGATTTGTTGAGCTTCACCTATCAAGTTGCCCGAGGAATGGAGTTTTTGGCTTCAAAAAATGTAAGTTCAAGGAACAGAGACATTTTTAGACTCAGCCACAGAGTTCAGAGTGAGTGGAGTGTGGAAGGAGTTGCTAGGAGATAGGTCTCGGAAAGGTCATTAAATACAGGGGCCTCTCACTTACCTGTCTCTCCTTCATCCCCTCTGCAGGGCAGGGAGTCCAACATCATCAGGCGTCTACTCTTCTCTAGAGCTTTCTCTCTGTTGGCAGTGGGTGGAGTGAGAACCTCGGGGAAGGCCAGTCCTTTATGTCCAGGCAGGCAGCTCCAATGCCACCATGCAGGGGTGATGCTGTCCAGCCACAGATGACTTGACCCTGAGTCATTTCCTCCTTTTCCATGCAGTGTGTCCACCGGGATCTGGCTGCTCGCAATGTCCTCCTGGCACAAGGAAAAATCGTGAAGATCTGTGACTTTGGCCTGGCCAGAGACATCATGCATGACTCGAACTACGTGTCAAAAGGCAGTGTACGTCCTCTCTTCCCACACTGGGCATGCGCACCCTCCTTCACTTTAATCTCTGAAGTGAGGTGTTGCTTCTAGACATTCAGTGCCTGTTTTTTAAAAACATCAGTAGACTACAGGGGGTCAGTACACAGCCATGGCAGCATATTGCCAGGGTGTGAGTGCCAGCTCCACCCCTTACTTGATTTGGATTCGGGGCTACTTGACTGTTCTGCCCCTCAGTCTTCCTGACTGTAGTAGGAAGTGATAATAGTAGCCATTTGTTGAGTTGCTGTGGGGATTACATCAGTGAATTCATGTGAAGTGCTTAGGACAGTGCCTGGCCTATAGAAACAGCATTCAATAACTGTTAGCTATTTTATTTATTTATTTATTTTCTGTTGTTTTGGAGATAGTCCCACTCCCACCCAGACTGGAGTGCAGTGGTGCAATCTTGGCTCACTGCACACTTCCACCTCCCAGGTTGGAACGATTCTCCTGCCTCAGCCTCCCGAGTAGCTGGGATTACAGGCATGCACCACCATACTCAGCTAATTTTTGTATTTTTAGTAGAGACAGGGTTTTGCCATGTTGCTCAGGCTGGTCTCGAACTCCTGGCCTCAAGTGACCTACTCATCTCAGCCTCCCAAAATACTGGGATAATAGGTGTGAGCCACTGCACCTGGAAAGTGTTAGCTATTAATATGTCAATTGCATGTATGCATGGATGAGCATGCATTCCTAAGGACAGTGTCTCTAGGTTTTATCATATTTTCAAAAGGCATCTGTGATCCCTAAAATGTTAAAACCCTTTGGGTTTATATATCTTGGAGGCAGAGTTTCCTTAAAGATAGTCATTTTGTTGTTTACTTGAGCCGTTCTCCCCGTGCCTTCAGCTTCTCAGCAGATGACACAGCTTGGGATACATCTGCTGCCTGTAGGTACAATTCCAAATCACCTCACTGCACTGGATGTGAGATAGCTCACCTCAACTGCTGCTTCCACCAAGGGAAAGACATGGGCTTGTGTCCATGCTGGCTGTGATTCATGTACTCATGTGGCTGTGACTTGTAGCTCGGGGCTCTTCCTACACAACTTTAAACTCTTGGAACAAATCACTAGACTTTGGTGGAGCTAATGTCCCACCTGTATGAATTTCTTATTTCCCCAGAAATCATAGAGGATTGAAGGGCGGTATGTGGCTACTTTATCTATCTGTTTCAGTTTATAAAGTAGCTGTTTGTAGGCTCTTTTGTAAAGCTGGTGTAAATGCTGAAAGTTAGACCAGCTTCACAAAAGAGCCTACAAATATCAACTGAAAGTCTGGCTCTCTGTAGTGGTGGAAAATTACTATTTATTTATTAGAACTCAAAAGCTGTAACCAGCTCATCCATCACTGGATCTGTTCTTAATTTTGTTTGCAGGAATACCTAAAAATAGGAAACAAGTCCATTCAGGGCTTACACCTTTGGAGTGAAAATTCAGAATTAATGTTTTTGGATATTATTCCTTTGGAGGGCATAAAAAGCAATATCGACCATTCATAATTTATCCAGTATTCATTGAGCACCTACTATGTGCCAGGCACCGAGAGTTCAGCAATGAACAAAACACATATAAGAGACACTCCCATGCGACAGGATAATTAGCATAAGTTACTAAGAGTCCCAGGGGAACTCTTTTCCATTTCCACTGCTGTAGACCATCAGTGAGTAGATGTGGGTTTAACTCTCTTCCTCCCTCTTTGCAGACCTTTCTGCCTGTGAAGTGGATGGCTCCTGAGAGCATCTTTGACAACCTCTACACCACACTGAGTGACGTCTGGTCTTACGGCATTCTGCTCTGGGAGATCTTTTCCCTTGGTATGGGCCTGACATCTCTGTTTGTTTGGACTATTCTAAAACACCCCTGGAAGGGAAATGTGTTCTTTCAAGCTTCAGGATATAGATGGTGTTAAGATAACCAGATGTGAGGCTGCAGCCATCTCACACCACACGTTGTGCCTTATTGTGTCTGAAATGGGCCCATGCAGATGGAGATGGGGTCTTTGATGGGGGTTGTGTCTGACTCCTGGCCTCTGCCTCCTCTCTCCTGGCCTATGCCAGAGTGACTTCCTCCCACTGGAAGTGGCCCCAGTGACATTCACCTCCCAGCTGCTTTTTCATTTTGGGCTTTGGGTCACATGGGTTCACCTGTGGAGAGTGGGCCCTCCCTCACCTGGTGGTTGATGCTCAGGTGAAAAGGGGTATGTGGAGGACAGGGCTCCCATTCTTGGTTGTCATTGGCCGGTCATTGGTTAGTCCCCAGGTGCTGAACAGTCCAGGTGCCCTGGGCTGCCCAGGTGAGGTCCCTAAGAGAAGGATGAGCCACAACCCTGACTTCTGGATGGTTCATCTGGGGAGATGACACTTACGCACTTAGGGATAAACAGTGTGATCCTGATTTAAAATTGTAATTCGAGTCTTGAGCAAAGAGAATGGAGTCCCGGAATAGTGTGGGAAGGCTTCAGAGAGGGAACCGAACTTGACCTGGCCTTGGCTTGCTTTGAAAGTGTGAAATGTTTCATGAATTTATCTGTGATCAGGATGTGACAGTAAAGTGTGTCTTCCTGCCCGGTCTCCTTTTTCATCCTAGTTCTCCCTCTGTGCATGATCACAATGGACCACCCCCCAGTGGCTTAATGGAGTCTTGTGTTCTCTTAAAAGCAGAGAATTATATAGATGTTTCAGGCCCTCGCTTTGACTTTTGCTTTAGCTATTTGAGCATACCTGATGAAAAAGTCTTTCTGGGTTTTAATGATTCAGAATTTCTCCTTACTTTTCTAGTTTATTTTGTCTGTGTTGATCCAATAGTCAAACACATTGAAAAACCCTTGAATGCTTGTTTCTGAAGATGTGGAATTTTTGTGATGGTACTTGGACTTGACCAACCTGGAGTCCTAGTTAAATTTAAGATTTGAGCTGGTCTGTGAAGTCAAGGAGATGATGACACTGAATTTTCTTGAAAAAAATCAGTGCTTCAAGGCTTTAGGATATGAAAGGTTTTCTAACAGTGGTCTATCATGCCAAGTGATAAATAAATAAATGCACTGAGCATTTATTAGTCCTGGTGTTTTATTGTCTGGCTTTTAGGTGGCACTCCTTACCCCGGCATGATGGTGGATTCTACTTTCTACAATAAGATCAAGAGTGGGTACCGGATGGCCAAGCCTGACCACGCTACCAGTGAAGTGTGAGCTCTCTTCCCATTCCAGGGGCCTGTGTTTACACCCTGTGGGGCTAGGGGGTGGGAGGTGCCCTGAGACTTTCCCCTTGCCCACTCTTGAGTTCTGTGCCCCTCCAGCTATGAGATCATGGTGAAATGCTGGAACAGCGAGCCGGAGAAGAGACCCTCCTTTTACCACCTGAGTGAGATTGTAGAGAATCTGCTGCCTGGACAATATAAAAAGGTGTGTCTGGATCTATTACAGTGGGTTGAAAGATCTGGATAAAGCTGGAAGTTATGCCAGTAGGCAGTGCTGTTTGGCAGTTCTAAAGGAATATTTTCAAAAGAGGCAAAAGATTGTGTGATCCAGTGGCTGGGCTTCATGGCGGTGCTCCACAGGACCCTAGTAGCAATGATGAATGAAACCCTCCCCTTGCCTGGGGCTCTCCTTTCATCTTAAATGTGCAGCACCTGTAATCACTGTATTCTCCAGATGTTGAGTATCAGAAGCTAGTGTGCAGTTAGGGGTCTCAGGGCATCCATGGCCATTAAATCTCTAATTTGAATATGCTTAAATCCATGCGAAATTAGCTTTTACCAGCTGACTGGAAGCAACAACCTCAGCTGTTATCTGTGGCTACAGCTGGTTTTCTGTGGAATAGGAAGTATTGTTCAAAGGAACAAATGTAATTTCATGGACCCAAGCAGGATATGTAAATGAATGGAGCAACTTTCTGCTGAGGCATTGAGAGGAACACTCAGACATAACCTCAGTTTTTGAGACTCAGATTAGTCCCGGTGTAGATGTTTTATACTTATCATGTCTCTTCCTTCTTCTCAAGGAGGAACAGCATTAGGAGATTGTGTGCTGAATTGGAAGTTAAATACTTTTGTCTATTAATTATCTCACTGCCCACTCACTGCAACTTTCACAGGTGAGGAGGCAGTAAGGTAATTAACCATTGGTTGGTCAAAGATGCTCTGATTGGCGGAAATGTGTTGGTGGGAAGAGATTGAAACTATTGTTGAAAATAGGGTCTTTTCACATCCGATGTTAGACCTCTTCAATGTTTAGGGATCATGAAGGCTTTGGGTATTATCTACCCAATGGAAGTCCTCACTGCCTCTCTGGGGCCCATCCAAGCTCTGGAGAGGTGATGTGATGGGGACCAGAAGGGTTCTTGCTGGTCCTGGGTGAGGATGGGGAGGGGACATGGTTTGTAGCTACTGACTTGGAGAAGGGGCTGTTGGTATCTTTTTTTTTTCTTTTTGAGACAAAGTCTCACTCTGTCACCCAGGCTGAAGTGCAGTGACGGGATCTTGGCTCACTGCAACCTCCACCTCCTGGGTTCAAGCAGTTCTCTTGCTTCAGCCTCCTGAGTAGCTGGGATTACAGGCACGCACCACCACGCCTTGCTAATTTTTTTTTTTTTTTTTTTTTTTTTTTTTTTATTAGTAGAGGCAGGTTTCATCATGTTGGTCAGGCTGGTGTCAAACTCCTGACCTCAGGATCCACCTGCCTCGGCCTCCCAAAGTGCTGGGATTATAGGTGTGAGCCACTGCGCCCAGCCAATGGAGCTGTTGCTGTCTTAGGACCTACTGGCAGAAGCTCTTTACCATTGGTTGCCCCTTCTTCATGTCCTATTTCTCTGACATGACTCTCCTTCAGCTAAGTCCCACATCTTCCAGGTAGTTTGGAAGCATGCAGCATTAAATAATAGTAAGTTCTGAGCGTCTCTATTCATTTTTGAGGTTTGGCCATTAACACTTGATTCAATATGTTCAATGACTGTTTATAGAGTTATGAAAAAATTCACCTGGACTTCCTGAAGAGTGACCATCCTGCCGTGGCACGCATGCGTGTGGACTCAGACAATGCGTACATTGGTGTCACCTACAAAAACGAGGAAGACAAGCTGAAGGACTGGGAGGGTGGCCTGGATGAGCAGAGGCTGAGCGCTGACAGTGGCTACATCATTCCTCTGCCTGACATCGACCCTGTCCCCGAGGAGGAGGACCTGGGCAAGAGGAACAGACACAGGTAGCAGTGGGGGCAGCCTCGGTGTCTCACCTTTCCCCTCCCCCACAGGCCCTAAAGGAGAGGACCCATTGCACCCGATAATGATGCACTCCTGGGTGGTGAATCTGTACTCGGGATCTAGTTGCAGAATCCCTAGGACATCTGCGTGGTTTTGAAAATGTTTCCCAGATAATTCTGATATGTTCCCCCTGAGGCTGGGGGAGGGGTGTGTGAGTTGTGGGGAGGAGGATGTGCTTCCCTGGTGGAAAATCTTTGAGCTAAGTTCTCAGGTAATTGGTCAAATTGATACAGAGCTGTGATTATTGAGATCCTATGAGCCTCTCCTGTCTTAAATAGTCATTGAACTAGAGAAAAAGTGGAGAGAGGCAGGATGGGGTCCTTTGATGCTATACCCTACCTGTGAATTGGAATCACCTGCAGAGATTTAAAAACTGCTGATATAAAAGCCTCAACCAAAACAACAAATTGGAATCTCTGGGGGTGGTGGCCAACTGCTCCCTGGCTGATTTGTTTCTTCTTTCTTTTAAATTTTGTATTATGGAAAGTTTCTAACATGCGTACAATTCACATAGTATAGTGAGCTGTTCAGTATCCGTCACCCAGGTTCAATAACTATGCAGTCTGCCAGCCTGGATGCATGCATGACCAGTCTGTCTCCTCAGCCTCCTCTGGATTGTTTGGAAGCAAATCCTAGGCACCGTATCATTTTGCCCATAAGTATTGCAGTGTGTGTCTCTTAAAGATAAGGGCTCCATTTTAAAGAATAATAACATCATTTAAAAAGTTATTAAAAATAACTACAATGCCATTATCTCACCCAAAACAGGGACAATAAATTGTTAAGGCATCAGATAGCCAGTTAAAATTCAAATTATCTCACAAACATTATCGTACTCCATTAAAAAGTGGGCACAGGACATGAGCAGACACTTTTCAAAAGAAGACATACATGCAGCCAACAAACATGAAAAAATGATCAACATCACTGATCATTAGAGAAATGCAAATCAGAACCATGATGAGATACCATCTCACACCAGTCAGAATGGTTATTATTAAAAAGTCAAAAAATAACAGGTGCTGATGAGGTTGTGGAGAAAAGGGAACTCTTATGCACTGCTCATTGGAGTGCAAATTAGTTCAGCTACTGTGGAAAGCAGTGTGGTGATTTCTCAAAGAACTTAAAGCAAAATTACCATTCCACCCAGCAATCCCATTATTGAGTTTATAACCAAAGGAATATAAATCGTTCTACCATGAAAACATGCATACATATGCTCAGTGCAGCACTATTCACAATAACAGAGACGTGGGATCAACCTAAAGCCCATTGACAGTAGACTGGATAAAGAAAATGTGGTACATATACACCATGGAATGCTATGCATCAATAAAGAAGGACAAGATCTGAGATACCATCTTCCAACCGTCAGAATGGCTGTTATTTAAAAGTAAAAAAAAAAAAGCAGATGCTGGTGAGGTTGTGGAGAAAAAGAAATGCTTTTACAGTGTTGGCTGGTGTGTAAATTAGTTTACCCATTGTGGAAGACAGTGTGGCAATTCCTCAAAGACCTAGTGGCAGAAATGCTGTTTACCCTTCAATCCCATTATGGGGTATATATCCAAAGGAATATAAATCATTCTATTATAAAGATACATGCATGTGTATGTTCGCTGCAGCACTATTTCAGTTGTAAAAGCACTCTGCTTCTAAGTAAAGTTAGAAAGTCACATTGAAATAAATAACGAGACAGGTGCCCAGAAGTTTCCTAGGGCGACAGCAGGCTGAGCTGCAGAATTTGATACATCAGGAATTGAACTTTCTCAGTTGAAGTTGAAGTTAAGTAAATGACATCACGCAGCTAGTAAGTGATGGGACCATTCCAGACCTAAGACTTTTTGACTCCAGAGCTTCCCTTTCAACCACTGCTCTAGCACATAAAGAGGTCTCCAAGAGAGAGGGGAAGAGAGAGGGGAAGAGGCCATTCCAGGCGAGTGGCAGGACACCCTCAGAACACAGTTTGGATCTCAGGAAGCTTCCGGGAGAGCACCTGACAGGCCTGACTGCAGCTTGCAACTGACTTCACCCCTCTGCTCAGCCTTCCCCGGACTTTGGATCAGGCATTGCTTATTTTCTCTTACACTAGGACTGAGTAGGAAAATAGACATTTTTGCAGCTGATCAGCAACTCTGATGAAAGACCTGGCAGAAAAGCAGGAAAGCTGAAGTGTAAAAATGACAGGTGGACCTTGGTTTTCCATGTGGCCTAGCACAGCCTGTCAGGCCGGGGCAGAATCTTGCCATACTCTGCAGCCCGATTTTGAATGCCGAAGGCTTTCCTTTGTCTCTGGGGTGCCACGCTCTAGTTCTGGTTCTGTGCAGGAGAAGCTTTGTAATCTTTGCTCTTCTCTCCCTCCTCCAGCTCACAGACCTCTGAAGAGAGTGCCATTGAGACGGGTTCCAGCAGTTCCACGTTCATCAAGAGAGAGGATGAGACCATTGAAGACATCGACATGATGGACGACATCGGCATAGACTCTTCAGACCTAGTGGAAGACAGCTTTCTGTAACTGACAATTCGAGGGGTTCCTTTCACTTCTGGGGCCACCTCTGGATCCCATTCAGAAAACCACTTTATTGCAATGCAGAGGTTGAGAGGAGGACTTGGTTGATGTTTAAAGAGAAGTTCCCAGCCAAGGGCCTCAGGGAGCCTTCTACATTTGAATGAATGGGATATTTTGAAATGAACGTTTTCAGCGTTGCCTCTTGTAATGCCTCAGTAGCATCTCAGCGGCGTGTGAAATGTAGAGATAGATGAATAAGGGAATAATAGGCCACAGAAGGTAAACTTTGTGTTCCAAGGGCATTGGTGAGAGTCCAATGGACACAATTTATACTGCAACAATTTATACTGCAACGAAACTTCAGCATTGTAATTATGTAAATAACTCTAACCAAGGCTGTGTTAGTAGATTGTATTAACTATCTTCTTTGGACTTCTGAAGAGACCACTCAATCCATCCATGTACTTCCCTCTTGAAATCTGATATCAGCTGCTGTTGAACTTTTTTGTGAAGTGCATGAAAAACCACTTTTGAACCCTAAAAGGTACTGGTACTATACATTTTACTATTTTTTTTTTTTTTTTTTTTTTTAGTGCTAAAGAAATCAAGAATAATAATTAACCAACCTTGTTTAATAGATTTGGGTCATTTAGAAGACTGACAACTCATTTTCGTATTGTAATCTACATTTATAATAATACTACTGTTACCAGTAATGCTAAATGTGTAATATGTAACATGATTTCCCTCCAGAGAAAGCACAATTTAAAAAAATCCTTACTAAGTAGGTGACAAGTTTGACAGTTTTTGACATTTATATTAAATAACATGTTTCTCTATAAAGTATGGTAATAGCTTTAGTGAATTAAATTTAGTTGAGCATAGAGAACAAAGTAAAAGTAGTGTTGTCCAGGAAGTCAGAGTTTTTAACTGTACTGAATAGGTTCCCCAATCCATGGTATTAAAAACAATTAACTGCCCTCTGAAATAATGGGATGAGAAACAAACAAAACTCTTAAGTCCTAAAAGTTCTCCATGTAGAGCCATAAACCTGTGCTGAACATGACTTCTCATGTATATTACCCAATGGAAAATATAATGATCAGCAAAAAGACTGGATTTGCAGAGGTTTATTTTCTTCTTCTTCATGCCTGGTGAAAGCTTCAGTGAATCTCAGTCTATATATTTTTTGAATCTGTGAACCTGAAAAGGGTCAGAAGGATGCCCAGACATCAGCCTCCTTCTTCCACCCTTTACTCAAAAAAGAAAGAGTTTGAAACTTGAGACCATAAAGGTATTGTTTAGCAGAGGCTGCATGTGCATTAGCCCGGATCCTCAGTTCTCAAATGTGAGTGGCAGCCAGAATTGCTAGATGCTGGGTTTCCATCCCTGAGATTCTGAAGTATGGAGTCTGGGCGAAACCGGAATCTTTATGTTTCTAAACTCCCTGGCTGTTCTGATCGGCCAGTTTTCAGAAACACTGACTTAAGTTTCAGGAAGTTGCCACGGGAAACAAATAATTTGAACTTTAGAACAGGGTTGGAATTCAACCACACAGGAAGCCTACTATTTAAATCCTTGGCTTCAGGTCAGTGACATTTAATGCCATCTAGCTAGCAATTGCGACCCTTAATTTAACTTTCCAGTCTTAGCTGAGGCTGAGAAAGCTAAAGTTTGGTTTTGGCAGGTTTTCCAAAAGCAAAGACGCTACTTCCTACTGTATGGGGGAGCTGAACTTTCCCCGTCTCCTATCTCCCACCTCCTCCTCTGTTCCCCTGCCAAGGAAAGGCATGTACAAAAATTATGTAATTCAGTGTTCCAAGTCTCTGTGTAACCAGCTCAGTGTTTTGGTGAAAAAAAGAAAATAAGTTTTACTGATAATTTGGGTTTAGGTGGGAGGAGGAATTGTCACGTCTTATCCACACTGTCAAACAGGTTGGTGTGGGTTCATTCGCATTCTTTGCAATACTGCTTAATTGCTGATACCATATGAATGAAACATGGGCTGTGATTACTGCAATCACTGTATGTGCTATCGGCAGGTGATGCTTTGGAAGATGCAGAAGCAATAACAAAGCACTTGACTACCTACTGGTGTAATCTCAATGCAAGCCCCAACTTTCTTATCCACCTTTTTCATAGTAAGTGCGAAGACTGAGCCAGATTGGCCAATTAAAAAGGAAAACCTGACTAGGTTCAGTAGAGCCAATTAGACTTGAAATACATTTGTGTTTCTAGAATCACAGCTCAAGCATTCTGTTTATTGCTCACTCTCCCTTGTGTAGCCTTATTTGGTTGGTGCTTTGCATTTTGATATGGCCCTGAGCTTGCATGACATCATGAGGCGGGATGAAACTTCTCAGACCAGCAGTTTCCAGTCCTAACAAATGCTCCCACCTGAATTTGTATATGACTGCATTTTGTGTGTGTGTGTGTGTTTTCAGCAAATTACGGATTTGTTTCCTTTTTGGCCTCCTGCAAAGTCTCCAGAAGAAAATTTGCCAAACTTTCCTACTTTCTAATTTTATGATGACAATCAAAGCTGGCCTGAGAAATACAGTTTGTGACTTTTTAAACGATCAATGATGTCCTTAAAATGTGGTCTGCCAATCTGTACAAAATGGTCCTATTTTTGTGAAGAGGGACGTACGATAAAATGATGTTATACATCAATATGTATATATGTATTTCTATATAGACTTGGAGAATACTGCCAAAACATTTATGACAAGCTGTATCACTGCCTTTGTTTATATTTTTTTAACTGTGATAATTCCCACAGGCACATTAACTGTTGCACTTTTGAATGTCCAAAATTTATATTTTAGAAATAATAAAGAGAAAAATAGTTAACATGTTCCCAAAGCAGCAATGTGGTGAATGTGTGATAAAAACTAACTTGATAGGGCCTACCGATACAAAATGTATTACAAATGCCCCTGTTCATGTTTTTGTTTTAAAACGTGTAAATGAAGATCTTTATATTTCAATAAATGATATATAATTTAAAGTTATACCAAGGTTCCAGCATTTTTGTTTTGAGTTTAATCATAAGAATTAAAGCAATCCTGTTCAATTTACTTTCAAACATTTGTAGGACTCTATATTAGGCTTTTTTAATTTTTTTTTTTGAGGCAGAATTTTGCTGTTGTCACCCAGGCTGGAGTGCAATGGTGCAATCTCAGCTGACTGCAACTTCCACCTCCCAGGTTCAAGCAATTCTCCTGCCTCAGCCTCCCGAGTAGCTGGGATTACAGGCGCCTGCCACCATGCCTGGCTAATTTTTTAAATTTTAAGTAGAGATGGGGTTTCATCATGTTGACCAGGCTGGTCTCAAACTCCTGACCTCAGGTAGTCTGCCTGCCTCAGCCTCCCAAAGTGCTGGGATTACAGGCGTGAGCCACCACATCTGGCCTATATTAGGCTTTTGATGAACCAATAGAATAAGAATAGAATATCTAAGACATTATTTGGGCTAGATGGTTCTACGACACAGTATTTGACTTAAGGTTGATTGGCACTTGGCTCATCTTTGGTCTCATCATTTTTTTGGTTGTTCATCTTTATTCTGTGATGTTTTCTTCCCCTGCATAAGGAATACAGGACTGCATTTACTCTGTACAACATTCAACTGTCATAAAAGTGTAGGAAGTAAAATGTTAAAGTCTTTTTTTCACCCTGTCTTCTTCTCTGTTCCTGTCCTGTTTCCAAGAGGCACAGCTGCATCACTTGGTGTGTATTCTTTCAACCTTGCAGTTCCCTTTCTATGCATCTGCATGTGTATACTCCCATACACACACCTCTACTTTAGCTTCATAGCTTACCTAAATGGAATCTAAAATAATCCTTTGTAATGTGCCTTTTTTCTTTTTAAAATAGACTATTTATTAAAGCAGCTTTATTAAAGCAGGTTTGCAGCAAAATCGAATAGAAGGCACAGAGATTTCCCATGTGTCCCCTGCTCCCACATCCACATAGCCTCCCCATCACTAACATTCTCCACATTTGCTATACCTGATGAACCTATATTGCCACATCATCACCCATCGCACAGTCCACAGGCGACATCATCACCCATAGCACAGAACACAGTTCTTTTAATGCCATGTTTTAGAGATCTCTGTGAAAAGCATCTAGAGACAGACTGCCTTCTTTTTTTTTTTTTTTTTTTTTGAGACAGAGTCTCTCTCGGTCACTCAGGCTAGAGTGCAGTGGCACAATCCCGGCTCACTGCAACCTCCCCATCCTGGGTTCAAGCGATTCTCCTGCCTTAGCCTCCTGAGTAGCTGGGATCATAGGTGCCTGCCACCACGCCTGGCTAATTTTTTGTATTTTTAGTAGAGACAGGGTTTTGCCATGTTGGGCAGGCTGGTCTCAAACTTCTGACCTTGTGATCTGCCTGCCTCGGCCTCCCAAAGTGCTGGGATTACAGACATAAGCCACTGTGCCCAGCCTGCCCTCATTTTTTATTAGCTTCATAGGATCCCATTATGTAAATGTGCCATAATTTATGCATTCATGTTCCTGTACAATGGATTAATAGTTTCCAGTTCTTTCTATTAAAATGACTTCAGGAACATCTTTGCAACATACATATTTGCACACATAAGTAGCATTTTGTAGAATGGATTTCTACAAATGAAATTGCTAGGCCAAAGGGTGTGCAAAAATAAATTGATGTTGAGCTCAGGTCATCAGATAGCATTGCTACGTAAGTTCTTGAGCACCTGAATGTGAATCACTGGCTTTGCAGATTACATGCAGTTTTCTAGTTTCCTTTACCTCACATTGCCCAGGAATCATGGTCTTCAAAATAGGATTGAAGAAATGCAGTGTAGTAAGTGTGACAGAATGTGGATTTTGTGTTCTGAAGCATGCTGAAGCAAGTGACTTTAGGAATTTTAAAAAATGGTCCAACTCACCTTATTTTGAACTCACAGATAATGAAAATTGATTATGTTGTTAATAAACAGAATATAGCACCCTATTCCGACATAACTCCTTAATCCAAATTCAAATAGCCTGCAGTTGGAAGAATACTTCTTTGGAATTAAATCTCCAAGGAGGGATTCAGAGGATCATGGCATACGAGAGGCAGGGCTAGATTGCAGTGCAAGACAGAGAAGCATGCAGAGGTTTGCATCATCAATTTTAGCTCCAGATTGACTGCAAGAACAAACCAGCCACCCTGAGAGGACCGACAGACCCTCTGAAGGAAGTGGACTGCTCCCGCAGGACAGGGAAGACACCCCAAATACTGTGAGTGCCCCAACTGTGGAAGTGGGAAAGGGAGACCTTCCTATCCTGAATGCACAGCCCCACTGGAGAAGCTGAAGGTGTGTTTGCAGGAGAGGTTTCCGATTTTACCTGGAGCTGAGTCAAGTTAGAGAGCCGAGCAAAATACAGGGGCAGAGGAAGCAGCAGAAAGGCCCTGGGAGCTCACTGGATCCCCAAGCAGCCCATTTCTGCCTGGCACCACAGGGATCCATTGAGAAGGTGGCCAGAGGAGCAGCGGGTAAAACTCCACAGGAGGAAGGAATTCTCTAGCTGAACTTTGTAACAATTTGAATGGAGTGAGAAACCTCCTGGCTAGAACTCAGGGGAGGGCGCAAATTGGGCATGCAGACTTCACAGTGTTATATATAAATTTTTGGTACTGCAAAAGAAGTAGCACTGGAATACAAATTTCCTCAGCAAGGCAATTTACTTCTATAGAAGGGTGCAGCTAACAGATGGAACAATGGCAAGTGCACACTTGGACAAGGGAGGGGAAGGGGTATTTATGCTTGATGGCCCCTACTGCTGTGTTGTTCCCCTATTGGCTAGGGTTAGACTGCACAGTCTAGTCTAATTCCAATTGGCTATTTTAAAGGGAGTAGGGGTATGAGCTGGAGTGGCTGTGGCTTAAGCATTAAACCACCAAAACTAAGGAGCCTCATGGAGCCCATTGCACAATCCATCACCTCCACTGGAACAAGCACTGGTGTCCATGGCTGAGAGACCTATAGACAGTTCACATCACAGAACTCTGTGCAGACAAGCCCTAGTGCCAGCCTGGAGCTGGGTAGACTTGCTCAGTGGTTAGACCCAGGGGGCAGAAAACAATCACTATAGTTCAGCTCGTAGGAAGCCACATCTATAGGAAAAGGCGGAGAGTACTATATCAAAGAAACACCCTGTGGGGCAAAAGAATCTGAACAACCGCCTTCAGCCCTAGACCTTCCCTCTGACAGAGCTTACTCAAATGAGAAGGAACCAGAAAACCAACCCTGGTTAATATGACAAAACAAGGCTCTTCAACACTCCCCCAAAAATCACACTAGTTCACCAGCAACGGATCCAAACTAAGAAGAAATCGCTGATTTACTTGGAAAATAATTCAGCAAGTTAGTTATTAAGCTTATCAGGAAGCAACCAGAAGAAGTCAAAACCCAATGCAAGGAAATAAAAAAATGATGTAAGAAGTGAAGAGAGCATGGAAATAGACAGCTTAAAGAAAAAACAATAAAAATTTGAGGAAACTTTGGACACACTTTTAGAAATGTGAAATGCTCTGGAAAATCTCAGCAATAGAATCAAACAAATAGAAGAAAGAACTTCAGAGCTCAAAGACAAGGTCTGCAGATTTACCCAATCCAACAAAGACAAAGAAAAACGAATAAGAAAATATGAACAAAACCTCCAAGAAACCTGGGATTATGTTAAACAATCAAACCTAAGAAAAATTGGTGTTCCTGAGGACGAAGACAATTCTAAAAGCTTGGAAAACATATCTGGGGTAATAATTGAAGAAAACACCCCCAGCCTTGTGAGATACTAGACAGCCAAATACAAGAAGCACAAAGAAACATCTGGGAAATTCACCACAAAAAGATCTTCCCCTAGGCACATTGTCATCAGTTTATCCAAAGTTAGGACCAAGGAAAGAATCTTAAGAGCTGTAAGACAGAAGCACAGGTAACCTGTAAAGGAAAACCTATGAGATTAACAGCAGATTTCTCAGCAGAAACTCTACAAGCTAGAAGGGATTGGGGGCCTATCTTCAGCCTCTTCAAACAAAACATTTTATCAGCTAAGAATTTTGTATCCAGTGAAGCTAAGCATCATATATGAAGGAAAGATACAGTTGTTTTCAGACAAACAAATGCTGAGAGAATTTGCTGTTACCAAACCACCACTACAAGAGCTGCTAAAAGGAGCCCTAAATCTCGAAACAAATCCTGGAAACACATCAAAACAGAACCTCTTTAAAGTGTAAATCACACAGGACCTAAAAAGCAAAAACAAAAAAACCAAAGCACAAAGGCAACAAAGAGAACAATGAAAGTAAATGTACCGCACATTTCAATACTAACATTAAATGTAAACAACCTAAATGCGCCACTTAAAAGATACAGAACCACAGAATGGACAATAACTCACCAACCAACTATCGGCTGCCATCAGGAGACTCACCTAACACATAAGGAATCACATAAACTTAAAGTAAAGGGGTGGGAAAAGGTATTTTATACAAAAGGACACCAAAAGTGAGCAAGGTAGTTATTCTTATATCCTAAAAGACAAGCTTTAAAGCAAGAGCAGTTAAAAGAGACAAAGAGGGATATTATATAATGATAAAAGGCCTTGCCCAACAGGAAAATATCACAATCCTAAACATATATAGACCTAACACTGGAGATCCCAAATTTATAAAACAATTATTAATAAACCTAAGAAATGAGATAGACAGCAACACAATAACAGTGGGGGACTTCGGTATTCCACTGACAGCACTAGACAGGTCAAGACGGAAAGTCAACAAAGAAACAATAGATTTAAACTGTACCTTGGAACAAATGGACCTAACAGATATATAAAGAACATTTCATCCAACAACTGCAGAACACACATGCTATTCAACAGCGCATGGAACTTTCTCCAAGATAGACCATAGGATAGGCCACAAAATGAGCCTCAATAAATTTAATAAAATTGAAATTATATCAAGTACTCTCTCAGACCACAGTGGAATAAAACTGGAAATCAACTCCAGAAGAAACCTTCAAAACCATGTAAATACATGGGAATTAAATAACTTGCTTCTGAATCAGCATTGGGAAAAAAATCAAGATGGCAATTAAAAAATTATTCAAACTGAATGACAATAATGATACAATCTATCAAAATCTCTGGGATACAGCAAAGGCGGTGCTAAAAGGAAAGTTCATAGCCCTAAACGCCTACATCAAAAAGTTTGAAAGAGCACAAATAGAGCATCTAAAGTCACACCGCAAGGGACTAGAGAAACAAGAACAAACCGAACCTAACCCCAGAGCAAGAAAGGAGAATAACCAAGACCAGAGCAGAATTAAATGAAATTATAACAAAAAAAGGCAAAAGATAAAGGGAAAAAAAGCTGATTCTTTGAAAAGATAAATAAAATAGACCGTTAGTGAGATTAACAAAGAAAATAAGACAGAAAATCCAAATACCCTCACTAAGAAACGACGCAGCAGGTATCACAACTGACACCACTGAAATACAAAAGATCAGTAAGTGCTACTATGAGCACCTTTACACACATAAACTAGAAAACCTAGAAAAGACAGATAAATTCCTGGAAAAATACAACCCTGCTAGCTTAAATCAGGAAGAATTAGATATCCTGAACAGACCAATAACAAGTAGAGATCTTGAAATGGTAATTAAGAAATTACTGACCAAAAAAGCCCAGGACCAGACGGATTCACAGCAGAATTTTACCAGACATTCAAAGAAGAATTGGTACCAATCCTTTTGACACTATTTCACAAGATAGAGAAAGAAGGAATCCTCCCTAATTCATTCTCTGAAGCCAAGGTCACCCGAACACCAAAGGATGCAACCAAAAAAGAAAACTACAGACTGAAATCCTTGATGAACATAGGTGCTAAAGTCCTTAACAAAATACTAGTTAACTGAATCCAGTAACATCAAAAAGATAATCGACCATGATCAAGTAGGTTTCATACCAGGGATGCAGGGATGGCTTAACATACGCAAGTCAATAAATGTGATACACCACATAAACAGAATTAAAAACAAAAATCACATGATTATCTCAATAGATGCAGAAAAAGCATTCGACAAAGTCCAGCATTGCTTTATAACTAAAATTCTCAGCAAAACCGACATACAAGGGACATTCCTTAATGTAATAAAAGCGATCTATGACAAACCCACAGCCAACATAATACTGAATGGGGAAAAGCTGAAAGGACTCCCGCTGAGGACTGGAAAAAGAAGGATGCTCACTCTCACCACTCCTCTTCAACACAGTACTGGGAGTGTTAGCCAGAGCAATCAGACAAGAGAGAAAAAAAAAAAGGGCATCCAAATCAGTAAGGAGGAAGTCAGACAGTCGCTTTGCTGATGATATGATCATTTACCTTGAAAACCCTAAGGACTCCTTCAAAAAACTCCTAAAACTGATAACAGAATGCAGCAGAGTTTCCAGATGCAAGATTAATGTAAGCAAATCAGTAGCTTTTTTTCTCTCTTTTTTATTTTATTTTATTTATTTAATTTTTTTTCTCCTTTGCCCCGCCATCAGTAGCCCTTCTATACACAAACAGCTACCAAGTGGAGAATCACATCAAGAACTCAAGCCCTTTTACCATAGCTGCAAACAAAACAAAACAAAACAAAACTTAGGAATATACCTAACAAAGGAGTTGAAAGGCCTCTACAAGGAAAACTACAAAACACAACTGAAAGAAATCATAGATAACACAAACAAATGGAAACACATCCCATGCTAATGGATGGGCAGAATCAATATTTTGAAATGACCATATCACCAAAACTAATCTACAAATTCAACACAATCCCCATCAGAATACCACCATCATTCTTGACAGAATTAGAAAAAAACAATTCTAAAATTCATATGGAACCAAAAAAGAGCCCACATAGCCAAAGCAAGACTAAGCAAAAAGAACAAATCTGGAGGCATCACACTACCTGATTTCAAACTATACTATAAGTTCATAGTCACCAAAACAGTGTGGTACTGGTATAAAAATAGGCACATAGACCAATGGAAGAGAATAGAGAACCCAGAGATAAACCCAAATACTTACAGTTAACTGATCTTTGACAAAGCAAGCAAAAATATAAAGTGGGGAAAGGACACCCTTTTCAACAAATGGTGTTGGGATAATTGGATAGCCACATATAGGAGAATGAAACTGGATCCTCATCTCTCACCTTATACAAAAATCAACTCAACATGGTCTAAGGACTTAAGCCTAAGACCTGAAACTGTAACAATTCTGGAAGATAACATCGGAAAATCCCTTCTAGACATTGGCTTAGGCAAGGATTTCATGACCAAGAACCCAAGAGCAAATGCAATGAAAACAAAGTTAAATAGCTGGGACTTAATTAAACTAAAGAGCTTTTGCACAGCAAAAGGAACAGTCAACAGAGTAAACAGACAACTCACAGGCTGGGAGAAAACCTTCACAATCTATTCATCTGACAAAGGACTAATATCCAGAATCTACAACGAACTCAAACAAATCAGTAAGAAAAAACAAAAAACCCCATCAAGAAGTGGGCTAAGGACATGAATAGACAATTCTCAAAAGAAGATATGCAAATGGCCAACAAACATGAAAAAAAGCTCAACATCACTAATAGTCAGGGAAACGCAAACTGAAACAACAATGTGATACCACCTTACTCCTGCAAGAACGGCCATAATAAAAAAATCGAAAAATAGTAGACGTTGGCATGAATGCAGTGAACAGGGAACACTTCAGCACTGCTGGCGGGAATGCAAACTAGTATAGCCACCATGGAAAACAGTGTGGAGATAGTTTTTATTTTTATTTTTTTTTTGTCTTTTTGAAATGGAGTCTTGCTCTGTCATCCAGGCTGGAGTGCAGTGGTGTGATCACGGCTTTCTGCAACCTCTGTCTCCTGGGTTCAAGCGATTCTCCTGACTCAGCCTCCCAAGTGGCTGGGATCACAGCTAATTTTTGCCACCATGCTTGGCTAGTTTTTTTCATTTTTAGTTGAGATGGTTTTCACCATGTTGACCAGGCTGGTCTCAAACTCTTGACCTCAGGTGATCCACCTGCCTCAGCCTCCCAAAGTGCTGGGATTACAGGCATGAGCTATTGTGCTCAGCTAAGATTCTTTAAAAAACTAAAAGTAGAACTACCATTTGATCCTGCAATCCCACTGCTGGATGTCTACCCAGGGGAAAAGAAGTCATTGTTTGAAAAAGATACTTGCTTACAAGTACAATTCGCAATTGCAAAATCATAGAAGCAACCCAAATGCCCATCAATCAATGAGTGGATAAAGAAACTGGGATCTCTCTCTCTCTCTCTCTCTCTCTCTCTCTCTCTCTCTCTGAATCTATATCTATATCTATCTATATCTCATACACACACACACACACACACACACACACACGATGGAATACTACACAGCCATAAACAGCAATGAATTAACAGCATTTGCAGTGACTTGGATGAGATTGGAGACTATTATTCTAAGTGATGTAACTAAAGAATGGAAAACCAAACGTTGTATGTTCTCACTGAAATGTGGGAGCTAAGCTATAAGGACCCCAAGACATAAGAATGACACCATGGACTTTGGGGACTTGAGGGGAAGCGTGGAAGTAGGGTGAGGGATAAAAGACTACAAATATGGTCCAGTGTATACTGGTGGGGTGATGGGTTCACCCAAATCTAACAAATCACTACTAAAGAATTTACTGAGGTAACTAAATACCACCTTATCCCAATAACTTATGGAAAAATAAAATAAAAATTAAATTAAAAATTAAAATAAAGTAAAATAAAAGCCTCCAAAGAGCTGGCTATAGGTGGGATACCGGCTATTCCTCAGTTCCAGCCCCAGGAAGGACACAGATCAGTGGGAAGAAGAACCCTGCTGATTAAACAATAGCTGTCTAACACAGCAGAAACAAAGGGTACTCCAAGCCTGCGTGGATCATTTTGTCCTTTTAAAATGTACAATTCTAGCTCTTAAGACAATGCAGACAACTCCCTTACCTTATACTTTCTCTAGTCATGATAAAATAAAAATGACTTCTACTCTTAGAATATTTTAAAACTTGTTCAAAGGTTCTTTCACATTTACTTCTCTGATTTTTACAACGGCCTTTTTTTGATTTTCACAAATGAAGGGAAGACATTTTATAGATGAAGAAACCAGGACAGCACGAGACAAATGACTTTTTAAAAATCGTGTAACTGAATAATGACAGCACTAGGATTAGAAACTGCAAATATGCCGATGGCAGTGTCGTTCACACCACAACAAACTGTGGGAAAAGTAAGAGGAACTGAAAAATCTCTGTGCTCAGAAGTAGGTTGCTTGCTTCTTGAGATATTGCAAAAGACAGGTGATGAGCTAGTCAGCCTGTGGAACTATTCCACATGTTTATAATCAGAACAATTTCTTTTCAGGGTATAATATACCAGTTCTAATAATGGGTATTATGATTTTAACAGCTATGTGCTTCGTAAAATGCAGTTCAGGAAAATGGCTGAGGCTATCTGAATCCATCATAAACTAGGTAATTTTCCCTAGGATAACATTGATAGAAATGCTTCACTATCTCTCATTCTAAATACATGTAAGGATTAAATCCAACTACATTGTTATAGCAAAATTAATATACTGTGTTTATAACAGGCACAATTTTTCACCCCCTCCCATTAAGATGTATGTGAAAATACATATGTGGCCTTAATTAGCAGATTATAACATTTGGTTCCTCGCAGTTAGATACATAGCACCTGTGTCCTAAAGAATAATGAATGTATTCTCCACAATATATTCATCTGTGGGTAATGTTTCCATCACCCACACTTTCGTTTACATATAAAGTGATGGAGACATCAAGGACACATGGTCTCACATGGCAGAGGGAGCATATTTGCTCCCTGTTTCTGGTTTATAGGCTAATTGGAATTTTAAAAAGATTTGCCACATTATGCTGGCAGATGGTATTTTGCTTTATCATTATTCATGGGTATTAATGACTTCCCTCTGGAGCATGTGTATCCTGTCTATTTTGAATTTCATTACATTTCATGCTGACTGCTCCGAACAGAATCGGATCCAGTATTTTCTGTGTGGTGTTTGAGCTGCAGACTGTGTGGTTGGTCAAAGTTTTAGACTTGATTAAGTATTAAGTAACTCTTTGAAATAGAGAAAACCTTTTTTTGTCTCTGCTCTGAGTCTTCCATCAGACTTCTCATTTTGTTCAGCTTGCTATCCCACACGGTAGCATGTAATATCAGGTATATGTGAAGGCAATTCCAGAGTAGATGCATCTTTCATTAGCCTGAGATTATTAGTCATCCTTTCTTTCTTCCTAGAAAGACTAGAGTTTGGTTTCTTAAAAGGAGAAAATACATGAGAATATGCTGTAATAATCCAGTCACAGAAAGTACTTTTTATTAATTCCTTCAACAAATATTTATTAGAGAACAGCCTCTTCTTTGTTTACTTGATCTCTGAAATATCTAAAGAGGCAGCTGGCACAGCTGATTTCAACCCGCTAATTACCTCACGGAAACATTACATCATAGAGAAGAAAATTGTGGTAGGTGGAGGCCACAGTCCTTCCTTGGAGTGAAAACAAGAAAGCCGATGGAGTAGGATAAAGAATAAAGCTTACTGGAGCCTTCTGATAAAACTGAAGCTTTCCTGCAACCAGAGAACACAAAGTGTGGTTGTAGCATTTGAGAACAGGGAACGAAGTAAGGCTGGGGTAACCAGACCTGGTAGCCTTACTTCCACAGTCCCTGTCTTTGCTTTAAGTCCAGGCATTTTCATGGCCACCTTTACATCCTTCCTCCCCAACTATTCTTCAGTGTTATTGAGCTTGGCACTGTTTTAGGTCCTGAGGTTTGGTAATTAATACAACAGACAAGATTCATCTCTATCATGGAAGAAAGAGAGAGTCCCTCTGTGGAGCAGACGGCAGATTTGCTTGATGTAAGTCCTGAGGTTTGGTAATTAATCCAACAGACAAGATTTCTCTATCATGGAAGAAAGGGAGAGCCCCTCTCTGGAGCAGAGGGCAGATTTGCTTGGTGTGCCATATGATAAAGGCAATGTTTCCCTCTAGGACAAAGGTTTGTCAGGTTTGCTTGTAGCTTATTATAAAAGATTGGGGTTTCCTGAATTTTGTAGTTTTTAGTGCACTTATATATATATAATTAACTTATTTATCAGTAAGTTTTTAGCTGATGCTATTGTAAATGGTATTTTTTAAATTTCTATTTCTTGCTAGCTTATAGAAAGGCAATTTACCTTATCTTCTGCAACCTTGTATATTCCTTAGAATTCTAGATGTAGACAATGATGCTACCTGCAAGTAAAGACAATTTTGCTTCTTCCTTCCCAACATGGATGTCTTTTATTTCTTCTGCTTACCATATTTCATGGAGGCTAGGAACTCCAGTACAAAGGGGAATGGAAATGGCAAAAGCCACATCCTTGCTTGATTCCTGATATTAGGGAAAAAGTATTCAGTCTTTCACCATTAAATATGAGGTTAGCTATTGGCTTTTTATGGATGTTGTTCATCAGTCTAAAGACGTTTCTTTCTCTTCCTAGTTTGGTGAGAGCTTTTTATCTGGAACGGATGTTGGGATCAGTGGGAAGTGTTTTCTGCATCTATTAAGATTATCACATAGTTTTCTTTTTTTCATTTGTTAATACAGTCAGCCTTTAAATCTGCAGGTTTCACATCTCTGGATTCAACAAACTGTGTATGAAAAACATTTTTAAGAAACCAATAAAAATAATAATACAGCAAGACAAATAATGTAAATAAAAAACAACTAGTATAACAACTATTTGCATGGCATTTACATTGCATTAGGTAGTATAAATAATGTAGAGATTTTTAAGGTATACAGGAGGATGTACATAGGTTTTATGCAACACCACACCATTTTATATAAGGAACTTGAACAGCCTCAGATTTTGCTATCTGCAGAGAGGTCCTAGAGCCAATCCTTCACGGATACTGAAGGATGACCGTGTGGCAAATTGTACTGACTGGTTTGCAAACGCTAAAGCAATTTTACATTCTCCAGTTTACACCCTCTTAGTTATGATAAATTATGTTTACATATTGCTAGATTCAACCTGCTAAAGTTTTGTTAAAGCGTTTTAACTCTATGTTCACCGTTGATGTTGACCTGTAGTTTTTATTCTTGTCACGTTTCTGCCTTCATTTGTATCTGAGTAATAATACCACCGTAGAATGAGTTGGGACATTTCCTCCTCTTCTATTTTCTGGAACAGTTATTGTAGAATTGGTATTTCTTCCTTAAATGTTTGATATAATTTACCATTGGATCCACCTGGACCTGGTAATTTTTTCTGCTGAAAGTTCATAAGTTACTAATTCAATTTCCTTAGTAGACGTTAGGCTATTCAGGATAATTGATTAATTCATTTTTAGAGATGGGATCTCCCTCTCTCATCCAGGCTGGAGTGCAGTGGCATGCTCATAGCTCCCTGCTGCCTCCACTCCTGGGTTCAAGCGATCCTCCTGCCTTAGCCTTTCCTCAGTAGCTGGGACTACAGGCATGTGTCACCGTGGTCAGCTAGTTTTTAATTTTTTGGAGAGATAGGGTCTCGCTATGTTGCCAGGGCTGGTCTCAACCTCCTGGCCTCAAGCAATCCTCCCACCTTGGCCTCCCAAAGTGCTGAGATTACAGGCATGAGTCATCATACCCGGCCAGGATATTTACTTATTCATGAGTAAGGATTGGATAGTTTGTGATTTTCAAGGAATTTGTCAATTTCATGTTATTGAATTTGTTAGCATGAAGTTGCTGATAACATTATTTTATTACCCTTTAATACTGTGGGGTCTGCAGTGTCCCTTCATGCATTCATGATACTGATAATTTCTGTGGTCTCTCTTTTTCTTTTGATGATTTTGCCTAGAGGTTTATTAATTTTAGCAATAATTTTAATCAGCTTTTGGTTTCATTGTTTGTCTATTCCCTATTATTTGTCCCATTTTATTTCATTGATCTCTACTAGTTATTACTTCTTTCCTTCTGCCTTCTTAGGTTTGTTATTTTTTCCCTTACTTTCCTATGGTAGAAGCTTATGTACTTTATTTGAAACCATAATTTTTCCTTTTTTTTTTTTTTGAGACAGAGTTTCACACTGTTACCCAGGTTGGAGTGCAGTGGGCTATCTTGGCTCACTGCAACCTCCAGCCAAGTTCAAGTGATTCTCCTGGCTCAGTCTCTTGAGTAGCTGGGATTACAGATGTGTGCTACCATACCTGGCTAAATTTTGTATTTCTAGTAGAGACCCGGTTTCACCATGTTAGCCAAGTTGGTCTCAAACTCTTGACCTCTGCCCACCTCAGCCTCTCAAAGTGCTGGGGTTACAAGAGGGAGGCACCACGCCCGGGCCAATTCTTTCTAATATAAGGATTTAATGCTATGTTTCCCTCTAAGAATTATTTTAGTTGCCTCCTACGCATTTTGATTAAATGCAGTATGATAGATAATTCAAAGCATTGTCAGAGTACCAAGAAAAGAGCTTTTAGTCAGGTTAGCAGAAGTTGAAGAGAAGCATTTGAGTTGAATTTTGAAGCATTTTTTTTTCCAGTCAGAGAAGAAGGTAAGAGTATTTTAAGCCAAAAAACAATAAGCCGAAATTCATTAATTGATATTTCTCTTATAAAGTGGGCTCATGAATACTTAATAACTATAATCTGCAGATAGAACATCTCTTCGAAAGGCAGGCATAGAGGCCATCATTCCCATAAAGCAAAAGCGAATGGAGCTGAAAGGTTATTTGGCCCTTGAAGTCGTCCTCTTGAGCCGATCTCATTTTAAATGAGAATTGTCCTGGTCCAATGTAGAGTTAAAACAAAAATTGTCACATCTGAAATTCTTGGGTATTGATCAGAATAAAAACAAACTGAGGTTCAAATGGAAGCAGGGTAGTGTCTAGTTATAACCCTCAGGTACAGGTACAATGCCATTTAGATACATTTTTTTTTATCAGAGAGATATTACCTTGGACATTCCAGCTTTCTATTTATTTCTACAGCCATAAGATCCTTATTGTATCATTTCTTACCCTCTGCTGCGGATACTGCATATGTGATTGAGTAGGTTGGCTCACTGAACATCTTTTCTAAGTATTGTTTTTATTACTTTTCTCTAATGCAAGTGTTGGAAAGCAACCTACTCAAATTCCCTTGCAGATGGAGTTTTATTCTGGCCAGTAAGATGTAGGTGCCATTTCTTGGGAGGACTTCCTTAATGCATTGAAGAAGTAAAGGCCTGAGGAAAAGTTTCTGTCTTCCTCCTTTTGCTCTTCCCATTTCTTTCTGCCTGGAACATAGAATCACCGCCTGGAGTTGCAGCAATCATCTTTTGACCATGAAGTTAAAAATTACCCTCTAAAAGTGAAGCCCAGGAGACAGAAGACTGGCTTTTTAATGACATTCTTGCATAGGTGCATTAGCTCTGACCTATCTACCTCCAGATTATTTTCTGCATAAGAAAAGTACATCTTTAGGTGACTATTTTCAGTTTTTCATTCTTTGTAACAAATACATTCATAAGTGTAAGCAATACAACCTTTTTGCAACAAACTAAAAAGTTGTTTGGGGATGTCTGCCATTTTAATCTTTAATGTATGCTTTCTTCACTGGGCTTCCAAGACATCAAAGTCTCTGGGTATTATGGGTTGTTTTTTTTCTCGTTGCTTTGCTGATCCTTTTTCTCCTGGCCTCTATTCAGGTTAGAGTGCCCAGGTCTCTAGGTTAGGTGTCTCAGACTCTCTGACAGTCTTTGAGACTCTTTGTTTGTTTGGTCCCATCTAACTTCAGGGCTTCAAAGACTATCTATATGCTGGCAGATCCTAAATGTGTATTTGTAACCCAGACTCCTCTCTCTCTCTCTCTCTCTCTCTCTCTTTCCAAGAGGCCCTATTTAACTTTGCCATTGGCATCATCATACCACGTCTACCTCTATGCTGCCCCTGTCCCCAGCACATCCCATCCCCACTACCCTGATAACTTTCTCTTTCTTCCCCTACAACTTATAATCTTCTAACTTACTGTATAGTTTATTGATGTGCTTTTGGTTATTTTCTGTCTCCTCTGTTAGAACATAAGCTATATGATGATTAATATGTCCCTGGTGCCTGTAACAGTGCTGGTTCAGAGTAACAGAGAGAGAGAGAGAGAGAGAGAGAGAAAGAGAGAGAGAGTTGGGTGTTCAACTGCCTCCTCCACATCTTCATTTGGATGTCAAATAGTTGATCTATCTATCTGTCTATATATCTATCTTAGAGATGGGCTCTCACTACATTGCTCAGGCTGGACTCAAAGAGATCCTGTGCTCAAGAGACTGTCCTACCTCAGCTTTCCCAGTAGCTGGGACTGCAGGCATGCCGGGATATAAAATAGTTGACCTCTTCAAAACAATTTCCATCACTTGAACCCAGGAGTTTGAGACCAGCCTAGTCAACGTGGCAGAACTCTGTCTCTACTAAAAATGCAAAAATTAGCCAGGCATAGTAGCCCATGCCTGTAGTCCCAGCTACTCGGGGGGCTGAGGTGGGAGAATCACCTGAGGCCAGGAAGTGGAGGCTGCAGTGAGCTGTGATTGCATCACTGCACCCCAGCCTGGGAAAACTAGCATCAGATTCTGTCTCAAGAGAAATCAAAACAGACAAAAAATTTAACTTCCAGGCTGGGCATGGTGGCTCACGCCTGTAATCCCAGCACTTTGGAAGACTGAGGTGGGCTGATCACGAGGTCAGGAGTTTGAGACCAGCCTGACCAACATGGTGAAACCCTGTCTCTACTAAAAATACGGAAATTAGCCTGGTGTGGTGGCACGCACCTGTAATCCCAGCTACTCAGGAGGCTGAAGCAGGAGAATCACTTGAACCTGGGAGGCAGAGGTTGCAGTGAGCTGAGATCGGGCCATTTCACTCCAGCCTGTCCAGCCTGGGTGACAGCCATCTCAAAAACAACAACAACAAAATTAACTTCCTCCTTCCCTCAAGCTGGATCCGCAGTCAGTGTCCGTCACCTCAGTTGATGGCAACTCTAATTTTCCAATTGCTCATGCCCCAAATCTTGGAGTCATCCTTGGCAATTCTCTTTCTCACATTCTGTATCTAATCTGTCAAGATTCTGGTTCTACCTTAAAAGCATACCTGAAATGTACTCAGAATCTGACTGCTTCTCACTCTATTGCTGCCACCCTGGGCCATGCCACCATCACCTTGCACCTGCGTGACTGCAGCCTCCTCGAAAGTATCCTCACTTTGCTCTTTTTCCTCCCACAATGGACTATTTTCAAAGCAGCAGCTAGAGGAATCCTTTTAAAATGAAGTCCTGGTCACTCTTCTGCTCAAAACCCTGCAAAGCCTTTCCATTTTACCCAGTGCAAGATTAAAGTCTTTAAATTAGTTGTTAAGGCCTGTCACAATCTGGCCTTTGTCAACTCTTCAGTTCTATTCAGTTCTCTTTGTTCACTTCTTCCAACCTCACTGGCCTCATTGCAGTTTCTAGAGCACAAGAAAATGCCCCTGTTACAGCCTTTGAACTAGCTGCTCCCTTTGTATGGAATGCCCTCTCCCTAGCTGTCTTTGGATAATTCTCTCACTTCCTTAAAATGTCTCCTTAATTTAATCTTTTCCAAGAGGCCGACTTTGACTGCCCTATTTAACCTTGCCATTGGCACCATCTCACCACGTCCACCTCTGTGCTGCCCCGTCCCCAGCTTATCCCATCCCCCAACCCTGATCAACTTTCTTTCTTCCTCCACAATTTAGAATCTTCTAACTTACTGCATAGTTTATTGACATGCTGTTGGCTATTTTCTGTCTCCTCTGCTAGAATGTAAGCTATGTGATGACACAGTGTGCATGTTTTGTTCACTGGTAGGTCCCTGGTGCCTGGAACAGTGCTGGTTCAGAGTAAGTGCTCAGTAAATATTTGTTGTAGGATTGAGTAGATTACCCATTCACAGAATAATTTATGGCAGGGCAGCAGATGAACTGAGAAACCAATACTCAAATCCGTCAACTCCTGAAGCCAAATGGAACACTGACCTCTAAGTTCCTTCCCATGCGCATCAGCTCAAAATGCTGGCGACATGATGATTGTGGTCACCTCTAGTGAAGAAAGAACAACAGTCGTGAGAGTGACTGTATGGGAAGCTTATAGTAGGGACACAGCTGAAAAGCACCCCTTGCAGTTAAATAGAGCTTCTCTTGAATCTAGAAAAATCAAACGCTCCATAGAATGCACTCATTTGTCATTAGACAAATAATTATATTCCAGATTTTAAACAGAACCTAGAGTTTTACTGGCAATCTGTCCAAGCCTGGAGTGAGTGAGGCTAAAGGAAGAACTAAGTTTAGGGGAGTTTTTGATCCCAAGCACTACAGGAATTAAGTACCTGGGTGGTGGCTACTTTCGTAACATGAGTATTTGTAGAACTTGTGAATTTCTCAGAAAACTGACTTGTACCTTCCTGAGATTGAGAATTTGTTCCACTTTTGGTCTGAATAAGCAAACGTTGTTTAGTTTCAGATCCTCTTCAAATTCAGGACTCTTGTTAGGTTTCTATGAAAGCTACTTGGCAAAGGACCCAGTCCATCCACAGAGGCCTGCTTCAGCGTGGAGTACCGTGCACAATAGTCTGCATTTAGATTATGCTACAGCTGAGGCCTAGCCACTTGATAAGAGCTCCTCTATGTTAACGGCATTAGAATGGAAATTCTTTATCCTTGTAGCTGTACCATAGGGTGGGGACCAGGGACACTCAACAGAGTTGGGAGTCTGTCTGCCTTCTTAAATTTTGCACCCCGGGCGTCTCATATGCCTCACCCTGGTTGTGATCCTGCTGTAATCTGTTCTCACTCAGAACCACATGGAGTTAGCATTAAATGCTACGGGAAATCTAGAAATTTGCTCATGCTGAGCTCCTTTAACGAGAGTCACCATCTTGGTTCTGATATTCTCTGAATGGTCTTGGACAAGCCTTTCTTTGTTAGGTATCTTGAAACTGTGGGAGGCTCTCTGTGGAATTACTGTTATGTTTTGGAATGATAATAACAGCATTTTGCTGCTAGAAAAGGCCATTTTCCTCCTGCTTGCTTTTTTTCCCCATGTATGGCCTTGTTTTTCTTTCTAGAACCATGTTTTGTTTCATTTTTTGTTTTCAAATCATTGTGTTTAGAACAACAATAATTGAGAGTCTAGTGGGATGTTTTGGTAAACTAACACTTGGTTTTAAACAAAAGCTCAATAGTCAAGTTCTGAATAGTTAGACTCCTGAAAAATTCTAACTAGAATGATCATAAATATAACCTTTTAAAAAATACACTAGGGGAGTCCTTTTGACTAATTTTTCTTCTTTAAATGCAGAGTTTTGTATGCATCAGGTAAAACCAATCAATCCAGTTGCTCATACGTCTATATCTGTTGCTTTGGTCAGATCATAGTGAATTTACCAGGCTTATAGGAGACCCTGCACCTGGACAGGGTTGGTGCTTCATGGACATGGATTCATTGACTATATTGTGCCTGTAAGACGTTGAGTTTGCTGGGAAAAAGGCACTTGCAGGTCACATCCTTGAGAGCTAGTGATAATAATGAACATGCTTATAATGTGCAAAGGCTGTTATTACTTTTTTTCAAAAGGTGGGGTTCACTCTCTCTCTTTTTTTTTTTTTTTTTTTTTTAAAAGATGAGGTTTTACCATGATGGCCAGGCTGGTCTTGAACTCCTGATCTCAGGTGATCCACCCACCTCGGCCTTCCAAAGTGCTAGGATTACAGGTGTGAGCCACTGCGCCCGGCCGATGGGGTTCTCTCTATGTTGACCAGACTGGTCTCAAACTCCTGATCTTAAGTGATCCTTTCATTTCAGCCTCCCAAAGTGCTGAGATGACAGGCATGAGCCACCACATGCATCCTGTTATCATATATTTTAAATAAGCCTCATGACAATCACATAAAGTAATTCTTTTTATTACTCCTATATTTTAGGTGAACAAAAGAAAATTAGAATTACAAAGGAAAAGGTGTGATTTGTGCTCACACCTTTTAAAGTGAATTGAGGCCAGGCATGATTGCTCAAGCCTGTAATCCTAATGCTTTGAGAGGCTAAGGTAGGAGGATCACTTGAGGTCAGGAGTTCCAGACCAGCCTGAGCTGGTAAGACCACCGACTCAAAAAAAAAAACCCAAAAAATTCGCTGGGCTGGTGGTGGTGGTACATGCCTGTAGCTTAGGAGGTTGAGGCAAGAGGAGGACTTGAGCCCAGGAGGTTGAGGCTGAAGTGAACTGTGATAGCATCACTGCATTTCAGTGACAGACTTAACCCAATTGGTGAGACCTTGCCTACAAAAACAAGATAAATTTTTAAAATTGAGTGACGTCACACAGAAGTTAATGCCACTGAAAGATTTTTATTACATTTCCCAAGAGGAGAAGGCATGTCATGTCATACAGGGTCACATGGGGAAGCATTAGAGGTCAAGAGGCAGAAGGGGAGAGCATAGGCCACAGCCTGGACCAGGATTTCTGCAGGACAGGCAAGTCAGGGCAGGGTAAATGGCATAGGACTGGCTAGTCTGAGTCCTTCTAGGTCATTGGGACCATCCCTAGTCAGCTGGTGCCTGGCCCTTGGTGTGTGAGTTTGATAGGGAAGGTGATTGGGGGTATGGACTGAGGACTGGGTGGAAGGTTTGTATATGATTTTCATGCACCTGTGAAAGCCAGACTTCTGGGGAGATGTTAGCAACTTTGGCCAATAGTTTGGCCTTCTGATTAATGGATCCAAATAGAAAGCAGAACAAGGTAGCATCAGGGCAGGAGCCTGATTCCAGAGGCCAAGCTCTTTCCATGAAACCATCTAAACTCCTCCAGTTCTCCTCTTCCCATCTCCCTACACCTTCCTTACTCCACACCTCCTGTTTTCAGTATCAGTTCTTGACACTCCCAGACACTGACTTGCTTTATCTGGAAATCTGACCATTTGCTAAGCCCTTCAGTTCCACCCACACATGTCTCTTCAAGCTCTTCTTTTCTTTCTTTATGCCTCCACCTTTACCTTGGGTCAGACTCTCCTGATGTCACAGTGTCCTAATCCACCATTCTTCCCCAGCCCAACCAAGCTGCACCCTGTTTCCAGGATGATCTTTTGTAAATGATAGGTTTGATCGTGTCACCTCCTTATTTACATCAAAATGCCTTCCTATTGCCTTAAAATTTCTCAGCAGAACACAAAGCATCATTCATGAGTCAACCCTTGCCTACCTCCTGGCTGTCTATCCTACAAAACTGTGATATTGTGTCCATTGATTTACCTGAGCATGAATTTTATTAAATGTTTGGAGAATGGGGAAGACAGAGAGAGAGAGAGAGATTCTTAACCTAATGGGTTCTCCTAAAGAATGAGCATCACTGGTTGTGCAGAAAATGGATGCAATGATGGTTTCCTTTTGGCTACTGTGAACTTTTTCTTGAAAGATCTATATTCTTGTTCCTACAAGAGGGATTGTAATGCATTTGAGGTATCAGTTTCTTAGGGTTCAAACCTCTTGCAGCTAAGAGCGGGCTCTGGAAGAGGCACTGGGCTGCAGATTGTTTCAAGTACCACAAGGGGCTGCTAGAGAGCAAGAGAAGCTTCAAAGAAATTTCTTTAAAATTTCCCCTTTTGACCACATCCTCATTTCTTTAGTCTTGGTAGGAAGCAAAATACTTTCCTCCTTTTGGAGTTACATTAGTGGCTGCAGCTCTGTCACAGGTTACCCATACTTGTCTGCCTGTAATAAATTTCTGTATACCAATCCCTCAAAGTGTTCACTTGCCTTCTCTGCTATTTGGAGGGACTCCTGATGTGCCTTCCCATTCCTCAGCTTCTTGAATGCCATTTAAAGGAGCATCATGAGTCCCTGAATTTACCAGGGGACTGGCTAGCGCACTAGCATCTCAGTGTCAACTGCTGAAGGATGCCTCCTGGGACAAGTTGTAAAAAGTGCTGCTGCTGCCAGGCCAAACTGGCCAGAACTCTGAGTAGTCTTTGGGCAGAATGACCAGGATGGATTTTGATCTTCACAAACTTTCTTCATGAGGCAACCTGGAGACCAACTTCTAGAAGAATCAGTGGACTAACAGGAACTGAGAATAACATTATATATATATATAAATTATTTTCCGGAAATTTTGCAAGCAAACTTTGTACAGAATGAGTATGCATCCCAAGCAGCTGAGATACGACACATTTTCTTTTCTTTCTTTCTTTTTTTTGAGATAGAGTTTCACTCTTGTTGCCCAGGCTGGAGTGCAATGGCGTGATCTTGGCTCACCGCAACCTCCGCCTCCCGGGTTCAAGTGATTCTCCTGCCTCAGCCTCCCAAGTAGCTGGGATTGCAGACATGTGCCACCATGCCCGGCTAATTTTGTATTTTTAGTAGAGATGGGGTTTCTCCATGTTGGTCAGGCTGGTCTCGAAGTCCCGATCTCGGGTGATCTGCCCACCTTGGCCTCCCAAAGTGCTGGGATTACAGGCGTGAGCCACTGTGCCTGGCCAAGATACCCACACTTTCTAAATTGTCTGAAATAAACTTTGCAATAATTCAATTATAGTTGTTAGGTCTTAATCACATTGAGCACAATTTTCGTATTTGCTTTCAGTATATGGAATTGACATGCTTGTGATTTCAAAGATGCTCAGTTGCTAAGAGACTCCCAAGGGAGGTACTTAGGATGTTCTGCTTTGCTTGTTGCCTTCCCAGTTCAAGACATTGAAAGAAATGTGGAAAATTTCCCTGATGATATAAGACAGAACATTTTCTTTCTTCTTGCACTGACCTAACCTGCTTTATCCCTTCTTGTGCATTCCTATATAGTCTCTTGAATTAACTGTCATGTTTGACTATCGTAAGAATGTTCTATCAGTTAGATTAAGTGTGACTGCATAAATCACAAAATCCAAATATCAGTGGCTTATACAATGCAGAAGCTTATTTTTAATTTCATATCAAAGAAACCTGGAAGACATCCAGACTAGTAGGGTACCTTCCCAGTCATCAGAGACCCAGAAACTATCTTTCTGCCCATTCCCCCACCCTTAGTATGTAGCTTCTATCTTCAAGTTTACCTCCTGATCCCAAGAGGGCCACTGGAGCCCCAGCGATCAGGAGCCCCAAGTTCCAGGGAGGAAATAAAGAAAAATAGAAGACGAAAAGGTTATATGCCTCCTTGCTGAATCAGCCCCCTTCGGACGTTTTTAAAAGTCTTGTTCAACAATTGTATCCCATTAGCCATTCCTATCTGCAAAGGATGCTGGGAGGCATAGTTTTCTAGCTGGGCACACAGGCCTTTGACAATAGTGGGGTCTGTTAAGGTGGAGTGGAGAGAATAGGTGTGGGGTAAACAACCATAGCCTCTACCGCATATGAGAATTGAATTATCTGATGCCCATGAAGATGCAGACTAGAAAAAAAACACCACAGGAGGAGTTACCACACAGTTGCCGGGTTGCCCTGGATAATGATGGCGGCCTAGCCAGGGGCTGGTCGGTGGACTCCCTCAGGTTCCTCCCACCTGCACCTGCCCCGTTCATTTACCATTCACGAGCGCTCTATTTCCAGCACTGCCGTCTCTCAGGCTCCAGACTCGCAGTTACTGGCCATGTGGCTCTTCACAGGACCCTCAAATCCAAGATGCTCCCAAATGAGCCCAGGGACTGGCCCCTTTTCTGAGTGTCCGCGTATCAGCTGCCCAAAATGCAAACCTGGTGTTACCCTGACTCCTTCTGACTCCAAGTCCACTCTGTAAGTTCTTCCTAAATTACTCCCAGATCCTGCCCGTCCTCCTCATTTCCAGGACTGCCACCAGGATCAAGCCCGTATAACCTCTCACCTGGACTGCCGCCGCAGCCTCTCGATGGGCCTTGCCTTCTTTACTCTTCCCTCTTGCCAATCCATTCTCCACACAGCAGCCAGAAAAATTAATATATATATATTTTTAAAAAGAGCAGACCTAATTATGTCACTGCACGGCTTACTACGCATCGATGGCTTCTTACTACCCTTAGTGAAAAGCGCAGCTCAGTAAGGACTAAAGCCCCTGTGCGACCTGGCCCCTGCCCCTCACTTTGTGCCCTTCTCCCTGTCACTCTGGCCCAGCCACAGTGATTTTCTTTCCCTCTTGCTAATGAGCTAAGCTCTCCCCTGCCTCGGGTCCTAGCATGCACAGCTCTGTCTGCCTGGCACGCATTTTTCTCAGATCCCCGCCTCTTTGTTTCATGCATTAAACAAAGCATTTTTTGAGGCATTAAATCCATGTATTCCCAAACCACGCCAGGTTGCTGCAGACTCTCACAGCTCACTGTCCTGTGCTTTGAAGCATTCCTCAGCCTTCTGATTTCTTGCTCCACTGTAAGATCCTTGAGGCCAGGCCTCCTCTATTTTTCTCTGGATCCCCTGTGCCTGACAGAGCACTGAACACCGATTCATTCAGTGACACAGCCCTTCATTCATTCACTCATTCACTCAAAGACATTTGTTGTCATCTCTGTCCCCATTTCTGATTCAGTAGTGAAGAAAGACTTAATAAAATAATTTCCCAAATAGCTTCTTTGTTAGAGTTAAAATCAAGGCTGTAAGTAGAAAGAGAAGGCGTTATGAACAGTGTAAACAGGACCTAGGAGGCACGAGAACGGAAGGTGGCTTTTCTATCAAGAACATGAATAGGAAGATCTTTTGCCATCTCAGCTCTAATCCTCATCTCCAGTCTCACCTGAACCTTACACTAGACCAAGTCACATAAACTCAGTGTGAGACAAGTTCCTTTGAAATATATTTTTTAACCAATTAATTGCCATTAGTGCTACCTCCTTGGAGATTCTGACTTCAGAAAAATAATCCAGGAACTTTCTGCCACTAATTCCTCTACTCTGCCCACCACCATTTTTCTGATGATTTTTCTACTCTCAGGCACCCTCTGCCATTGCAGGCTGGCTCTGCTTGTCTTGGAGCCAGCGTAGAGCAGGAGTCCATGTGCCAAGCTAAATCTGCCCCGCTTCATCATCGCTTAGGCTCCCAAATTGGGTCAATGTAGTTTTAGAATGTAAAAATATATTTCTATTCAGTATATCTACATATATATGTATATATATCTTCATACTCCAGTGTGTATATACTGAAATACTCATTTATATATTCCAGTATATATATATATATATATATGCTGAAATACATATATAAAATTTATAAATTGTATTTATACATACATAAGGAAAGAATAGAAACACCAAAGAAGGCTTGAGGGCAGCTTTGGTGAAGATTATGGGATGGATAACCACCACCCCTCTCTTCCCAGTCATCCTGAACAATTGGCCATTGTTTTCAGTCTATTAACACCCCTCAAGACGAGCTGAACGTCCTTGACAGTCAAGCACTGATGTTTCTTAAAGCATCAGCCTGTGAACAATGATAAATTTCTTCACTGGAATTTGGATGTTAGAGACTATTTTGGGGGCCCTAATCTTTGAATACCCTGATTTCTTGTGGGCCAATCTGTCCTCCACCTGCCTTGCCCACAAAGGAGTGGAGAGTGGATGAAGAAGCCATTTCTTCACGTGAAACCTCTGAGGCTGGAGCATGGGAGAACCCACCCAGGCCCAGACCGCGGGCCCAGGCATCTTACCTGCCTAGGTGGTAATCCCTGAACAGGGAAGACTTTTGGAGAATTCACTTCCTGTCCAAAGCGACAAGTTGGCCACAAGGGGGAAGCATCACACAGAGATAACGCTCCGGCCGACCTGGTCTTTGCTCTGGCTTTCCTGTTGTTATCTGGGCAGGGAAGACAGGTGAGGAGGACCCACTGCAGAGGGCTGTGGTTCAGCTGAGACCATGCCCACCTGGGGTCTTGAAGGTGGCCATGCAGCCAATGAACACTTGATGAATAGTAATCGACATGTTATGAATATTTAGGATGTATTAATGAAATTAAGCAGTGCACTGGAAAAGATAAGTGCAGGTGGCAAAATTCTTAGATCTGAAGATTCATCATATGCTGAAAACTGGGAATCGGACAACCTGGTTCCAACATGGGCCCTGCGATGCAGTCACTGGTGGGATTTTCAGGCCATCTTTGACCTTATCCGGCACATAGTAGTGCTCCCCTTTCTGTCTTTATCACAGCGCTGCTGTGAGGATGAAGCAAGAGAATGTGAAACTGGTGAGGTGGGATTGCAAATGTACAAGCACTACAACTCAGGTGAGCAAAGAAAATGCAGCTGATCATTCCTGCAGGTGATCATGGCCTTCCTGAAGTCGGGTGCGTGCGTGCGTGCGTGCGTGCGTGCCTGTGTGTGTGTGTGTGTTTGTGTGTGTGTGTTTGATTCAGCCTGGCATAACTTAGTTTAAATCTTAGCTCAACTAAATCATTGAAACAGCCTTTTCAGGCTAGGGTGCCAACCTTCCTGTTTGCTAGGACTTTTCTAGTTTTCAAACCCAAAGTCCTGGGCCCTGGAATCTCCCTCAGTCCCAGGAAAAGCAAGACTCAACTCAAGTCTCCTCAGCCTCTCTGCTCCCCTCCCCATCTTCATTTCTTCTCCAAAAAGGTATGGGTGTAATGGTGGAAGTGCGTGGCTCCCTGAATTCTCAGCAGGAAAGAAGATCCCAGACCTTTGGGTCCCTGTGCAATGCTCTGAACCCTTCCTGCCTCTCTTGAGGGTGGCAGGACTGGTCAGCTCTGCAGACTTCATGGGCTTCCACACTGGGGAGTCTGTGGCTTTTGCTTAGGGCCTTTGATCTCAGAGTCTCTACCGACTGCATCCCCTTAACTCTGCCCTCCGACCAGGCCAGCAGCCCTGATGCCCACCAGGGCCACTGCCTCTGCCTGTGCACTTCTGAGTCATCTGCTCACCATGGGAAGGGCTTGGTCAGCTGGAAGTGCTGCCTTTGGCTCATCGGATTATCCACCTCCACAGCAACACCCATCACTGCTCTTGTCCTGTTACAGGCTGCTGCAACAGACAAGGCTTTTCCCGCAGGCTTGCGACCTCCCAGAATGCCCTGGGTCACGAGCACTATCAAGAAGTCTCCAGCCTTCCTCACACATCCCTGGGTACCAGTGACGGCTTGTGCTGGGCAGAACTTAAACATGACCCCCAGGATTCCAGGCCCTTGGTGCGCACAACTTCTCCCAGTATTCAAATGCTCAGCTAGGTGCTGTGTGTAGTGAAGGGCTTTTGCAAATGTGATTAAAATCCCAACTCAGTTGATCCTAAAAGAGGGAGGGAGATTACCCAGGTACCACAGACCCAGTCACATGCGCCCTTTAAATACATGTTTAGAGGTCAGGAATAGATAAGTCAGAGAAATTGGAAGTGTGAAACAGCCAGAGGAAGAAGCCACATGGCAAGGAGCTGAGGGCAGCCTCTAGCAGTCGAGAACCATCTGTGTGCAAAAGCTAGCAAGACGTCGGTCCCAGGACTGCCAGGAAAGGACTTTTGGAATTCTGCTCACAGTTGGAATGTACTTGCAAATGAACCTTTCCCTAATTGGTCTACCAGATAGAAATATAGCCAGTTGACACCTTCTTCTATTCTCTTCCCACAGCTGAGGACTCAACTAAAATATGCAGTCTCCTGACCCATGGAAACTGTGAGAGATAAACATGTGTTGTGTTACGCCACTAAGTTTATGATAATTTGTTACATGATAAAGAAAACAAATATATTGCCCCTCCTTCAGGTAGATGGGAAGGGGAAGCACCTTTACATCTTTACAAGTTTCTCCCCAACTCCTTTCTCCCTTCTCTTCCCTGCAATCCTGGTTCCAATTGGACAGGCAGACTTTTCCTTGCCTAGTACAGCCAAACCTGTGGCCTTACTGCCATGTGGGAAAGAGTCGTTTCTCAACAATTCCAAGGATGTCCATACATGATTTGAGACCTCCAGGCATGAAATGACTGTGCACTGAATACCTTAACGTGATTTGGAATTGAAGACAACTGAAAATTAATATGATGTTTTCCCATACCCCAAATACTATCCCCCTTACACATTATGAAGATGCAAATGTTATATATGATTACAGCAAATGCTGCAAAGCCGGTGATCTGAACAAGGAGAAAAAAAATTTTACTCCTTGACATTTTCTGAGTAGGTGTTCAAACCTACTATTCCAAATCAATTTATTTCACAAATATTGTCTCAACTTTCTGTTACTTGTTGTCAACATAGACTTAGTATTGGCAAATCATCTACTCATATTTGTGAAATGTGTGTCCATTACTAGGGGCTACTAGGCTATGTGTTAGGGCCAGTTAGAAGTCACAGAATCAAAGTAACACTTTATACTGGAGGGTCAGTTTTATTTGAAGATTGCTAGAAAAAGTTAAGTACTGCCGGGCGCGGTGGCTCAAGCCTGTAATCCCAGCACTTTGGGAGGCCGAGGCGGGTGGATCACAAGGTCAAGAGATCGAGACCATCCTGGTCAACATGGTGAAACCCCGTCTCTACTAAAACTACAAAAAAATTAGCTGGGCATGGTGGCGCTTGCCTGTAATCCCAGCTACTCAGGAGGCTGAGGCAGGAGAATTGCCTGAACCCAGGAGGCGGAGGTTGCGGTGAGCCGAGATCGTGCCATTGCACTCCAGCCTGGGCAACAAGAGCGAAACTCCGCCTCAAAAAAAAAAAAAAAAAAAGAAAGAAAGAAAAAGTTAAGTACTTTTGATTTGTAATTTATTTTATTTTTATTTTTTGAGATGGGATCTCTCTCTGTTCCCCAGGCTACAGTACAGTGGCATAATCACAGCTCACTGCAGCCTTGACCTCCCAGGCTCAAGCAATCATCTCACATCAGCCTCTTGAATAGCTGGGATCACAGGTGTACCACCACACCCGGCTAATTTTTTTAGAATTTTTTGTAGAAACAGGGTCTCCCATGTTGCTTAGGCTGGTCTTGCATTCCTGGGCTCAAGCGATTCTCCGCTTTTGCCCCCCAAAGTGCTGGGATTACAGGTGTCAGCCACCACTCCTGGACTGATTTGTAATTTAAAACTTAATTGTAATATTTAAAAGGAACAGTGATCAGCTGTGGAGGTGAATGGCACCACACATGAATTTTTGAGACAAAAGCAAGTGTTTTCAGAGAATTTATAGGCCTGATTTAGCCTGTGCCACAGGACTCAGGGGCCATGTGACCATTCTCTTCTATCATTGGCAATCCACTGGGAGAGTAGAAGACCAGTACTCAACCACTTGGAGGAAATGGATAGTGAAGAGAGAAAGGAGGAAGAGGTATCATGGTTTCTGAGAAGAATGGAAAATATTGGTGGTGGTAGGGGCCTACTCCCTTGGTAGGCACACTGAAGACCTAAGGCTAGTTGGATTAAAGTAATAGAATCATAGCACATTTGAAGTAGAAAGTTTTAGTTGGTCAATTTTTAGATGTGTAAATGGTACTATGTTTTTATTTGTACATTATTTCCAGATATTCAACCAGAGGTGTAGTACCTCAAGGAGGATTGGTATTTTTATAGTTGAGATACAATGAGAATTAAGGAGTCAATGTTAAGATTTTGACAACCAGAATTCATTCTCAATGCCCATTTCAGGAATAGTAATTGGGAAAGCCACACATTGAATTGCAAGAGCCAGACACTTGAGAGAAAAATAACATATTTTCCAAATTCCCAAAGCTTTTCTTTAAATATTTAGTAACAGAGCTTAGAGGACCAAGCATAAATTTTCTACTATAAACCAAAAAGCTAAAAGAATGTAGGATATGATAAATTCAATTTCCTGCCACACAGGAAGGCAATTTTAAACTTTCTGAAGTGAGAAGAGGAGTTTGTGGGGAAAGGAGAGGAGAGAGAAAGAAAAGGCAAATGACCCTGGGCAGTAGACACTCCCTAGGCAGGTTTGGGGGTGAGAAGACAGAGGAAATTTCTGCACCATATCCTGATTGAAACTCAGTGGGGACGGAGCTCATCAAACACCCTGTGCCTATGCAGTAAGAGAATTAAATTAACATTTAAAATTTTGTGTAATCTTTCAGCCCTGAAATTCTATGATGATAAATCTTCTTATGCAGATTGGATGCATATTTTGGAAATCTGGATTACTGGTTTTACTGAAAATTTTTTTAGTTTCTTCTGATTGTGAAGTGTTTGCCACATTGGAGTTATAAGCACTGCAGAGAGGTGTGAGGTAGGGATCAGCATTCCTCTGCTCACAACCCCTTTTTCTATTGTGGGGTGAGGGTGGGTCGTCAGCTTCTGCAGATAACCTCTGTGAACTACTGTGAGAACTCTGACAGCATGAGTGCCTTTGGGTTTCCTTCTTTGTGAAAAGAAAGACAATCCCAAAGGGGAGACCTATATGAACTGCTGATTATCGCCTCATCTTACATTTCATTTTTTAAAAGGGTTTTATTGCAGTACAATTCACATGCTATTCAATTCACTCAAAGGGTACAATTCAATGGTTTTTAGTATATTCATAGATGTGCAGCCATCACAATAGTCAACTTCAGAACATTTTCACAACACCCAGAGGGAGCCCCATGATTCTGTAGCTATAATTTTTCCCTTCTCCCTGTCCCACCTCCCCCAACCCTAGGCCACTACTAATCTACTTTATTTACTTAAATTAAATTAAATTTATTTAATTAACTTTTTAAATTTAGAAACAGAGTCTTGCTCTATTGCCCAGGCTGTAGTGCAGTGGTGCAATCATAGCTCACTGTAGCTTCAAATTCCTGGACTCAAGTGATCCTCCTGCCTCAGCCTCCTGAGCAGCTAGAACTGCAGCCCATGCCACCATGCCCAGCTTATTTTAAAAAATATTGTAGAGATGGGGTCTTCCTATATTGCCCAGGTTAGCCTCAGGCTTCTTGGCTCAAGTAATCCTTTCACCTTGGCATCCCAAAGCACTGGGATTATAGGCATGAGCCATTGTGCCTGGCCTACTTTCTGTCTCTATAGACATTTTATATTTAGGAATCCTACAATATGTGGCCTTTTGTGATTGGCCTCTTTCACTTAGCATAATATTTCAATATCCATCCATGTTGTAGCATCCATCAGAACTTTATTTCTTTTTATGAACAAATATATTCCGTTGTATAAATATGCCACATTTTGTTCATCCATTTATCAAATATAAACATTTGGATTGTTTCCTCCTGTACTACATTTTGTGTGTTCCCTAGTGTCAAGGATTTTACTACTAAGTGCCTAACAATAAGACCTACTTCCCCTTTCTGAAAACATAGGTGGACTAAGAAACCCTGTTCCCTTTAGAATTCAGACAGATCAAATTATATATGTGTTGCGTGATATCTGAGATGATGCCAAAGAGAGAAGCTTGGGGAGTGCCTTTTAGTGGTTTGTAACAATGGTGATCCAGGCAGAACCTGAGAGGTTCAGAGTCTAACATTCCCTCAGAGGTGATCAGGCTCAGGAGGTCTGACTCATATCAAACTCACCTGAAATCCCAACCTAAAGCCAAACCACCTTGTAAACCAGGAAGCTAATTTACGATTTTACAATGTTTCCAAATAGACCTGGAGGCCAGAGTTGGCTGATTTACATATGACCTTCCTGGAGGAAAGAGTATAGGAGAAGTCAGTTACCATCTGATGATTGCCTTGCAGTAAGGCATAGAGGACTGGATAACTTTAAAGAATTGACATTTAAGCCATAACAGTTGGACATGCTTCCATATGTGCCTGATAAGCTTTCATCTGGTCATGACACTGCTTCTCAATAGTACTGGGTAAACACTAAGCAGCTCTTGCCATTTTCACCATCTCCTTCTCATCACAACTTGAGCACTAGCCTTTTATATATGCTGAAAATTTATGACACAATTATTTAGAACAGTAATATCCAAAAACATTTCAGGGAATGTTAATCCCATATATATTTATTTATAAATTATATATATGGACTAAAATTAATTTGTATATGAATTTATATATTAGATGAAAGTTTATTTCTATAAATATTTTTTTCAAAAGTCAACTCAAGATGAGTTATATAAATAAATAAGTAAATAAATAAATGAATTGTCTTGTCCTCCCCATTTAAGGATCCCTCTTTTGGATTTTGTTGTTGTTCTTGCATTAAGCCCATCTCCGGTTTACAGTTATATTTTAACCATATGCTCTTTTGGTTGGATTTACTTTCATTTGTACCAGCCTTAGAAGCCCATCTTCTAAGGTAGGCTATTTAGAAGAGAACAGAAGGGCTACCTCATCTGTTTTATATTGATTCCATTAGTTTCAATTTTAGCTGAGGTGACATTTCTTGTTTATCTCCCAGGATTCCAGAGAGAAGCCCACTGCAGCCTTCTAAGCACTGACTGAAGCCTTGCAGGAGAGTTATGTTTCAGACTCAGGTTTCTCTGAGAAGAGAAATGGGAGGCGATGAGTTCTGGAGTGGGCAGGGAGAGTGACTCCTAGCAGAAATGTGGGTTAATGGCACAAAGATGGTGAAGTTGGGGGTAGTAAAAGAACCCGGGATTGGTAAGAATGATTGAGAGCCAATGCTCATTAGCAGTTAGCCTGTTGGATTGGAAGTAGGCACTATGTTCTGCCTTTAAACTACACACAGTAATGTATCCATTGGACTGTGGAGATGCTCAGGGAAATTGAAGTGAAGCTAGATCCCCTAGAGCACAGAACATGATGATTCCAGAAAATTATCTGGTCATAAATAAGAGACACCATAATTGAGAGACACTAGTAAATTAGATTTTGGGTACTTTAGAGGGAAGAGTTTTGGCTTAAATAAAGGAAGAGTTGCATTTCGGATGAAAATGAACCCGCTTCCTGGGAGAGCAATGTTGCTAAGTGAGAGAATTGTACCCTTGGACTGTCAGTGGATTTTAATGCCACAAGTTGGAATCACCTGGGAAGCCATAAAAATGCTGATGCCTGAGTCTCACTCCTCACTCACTTCTGATTTCATTCATTTGAGATCAGGTTTGGCCACTGGGATTAAAACAACCATACACAGAAAACCTCCGGATGATTCTAATGTGCAGCCAAGGTGGGGAGCCATTGCACTAGAGGGTGGAAAAATGGAGTGGCTGAAGGAAATTAGAGGAGGAAGCTTGGGGAGGAAGTGGAGGGACCTGGAAGAGCCTAAGTAATCCTAGACAGCTGAACCACAGAGCCCTCGTGACTTCATCTGCCCAACTCCCACAGATGCTGTGGAGAAGGGATTCACAAGGAAAAGGAAACAGGAAAAGCCTGGGATTTCTATTGCATGTCAGGAAGGCGACCATGAAACTGAGTCATGGAGCCTACTGTTTAGGAGCTGATCTCCGTCTTGGTTCCAACAGCAGCTGTTACTCAAAACTCCCTCTTGAGCCCAGTGCTGGAAGCAGCAAAAGCACTCCATAACTGGTGTCTCTCTCTGGATCCTTTGCCTTCTCTCCCTTCCCTGCACCGAGCCCCACCCCCACCCCAGCCTCTCTGTACAGGGGGCCCTCCAGCCCAACCATGGGTTTCCCTTCAATTCTACCATTTTCCGGGCATGAGAGGAAGAGGAGGGAATGGCTTCCTTTGGCCTAGAAATATCAGGGAGAATCTGCTATATGGTCCTTGAGCAGACACTAAAGAGAATATTCTGGAGACGCATTTTCTAAAGTGTGTTTCTTAGATGCTGGATCCTCAAGGTGTTCCTCCCTCTGTCCACGCAAGCTTGGGAAATGCAGCAGGCTTCCGCGTCCCCGTTGAGATTCACACTGCCTGTGAGTAGAGTAAATGCTTTGATATCTGGAGAAAGAAACCTATTTGTTTTTCTTTAACCCTCACGTCCCCAGCTCATGTGGCAGTAGAATTGTTCTTTCCTGCTTAGCACATTAACGTCTTGCCTCTTTCTCATGACATACTTTTGGGAAACTGCCCCAGAAACTACAATCAGTGGCTTCATTCACAAAGAACAAAGAAGGCAGCTGCATCCTGCACACATGAAATGGGGCAAGAACCCCAGTTAGGCCCTGGCCTCTCTTGGTAATTGTGCCCTTTTTCCACCCCTTCTGTGCCCCCCTTCCTGTTGCCATAGCAACGCCCCGGAGAGTAAGGACCAGGTCTTCAATTTCTTTCCTGCATCCCTCCTCCCTACCCTGCCTGTGTCTGGAAGAGAGCTGAACACACAGTAGGTAATGTTTGGAAAATGTGATTGATTGAGGGTTTGGGGGGTTTCATTTGGGCCATCTGCAGGTGGGCTGGGTAGCAGGAGAAGGACTCCCACGGTTTGCTTCTATGTATCTGTGTAGAGGAGTCGGAAAAGACGGTGGGAGAGTGCAGGCCTGGGAGCTCACACAGCTTTGGCACCGCCTGGTTTTTTTTGTTTTTATTTAATGTTTCAATCATAAATATTTCACGAATTAGGAATGGTGAAGGGTGTGACCAAAAAAGAAAGCATTTCAAATTCTTGGTATATCAGGGTTCAAGGGTAAATTTTTCTTTCCATAAAATGTCATGGTCATGTTGCTTGTTATGATGTGTTTTTGTAATAAATTATTTTTCTTTTAAGTTGGAGGGAAAAAAAGAATGTCTTACTTTTGCCTGTGTCTCTAAATGGTGACCATATTTTCAAAGCACCAAACCAGGACACAGAGCCTGATACACAGCCTTACAGGATGTTTGAAATAGCTGGGCTGCCAGGGCAGAGTATTTGGAGTGGAGATACGTGGCCTCCTAGCTGCGGTGCCCAGTGCCTCACGAGTAACAGCATTTCTAATTTACAGATGCAATGAGGCCAATTAGGATATCCACTGGGAAACCTGGGGACCATATATGTTCTAAATCTATCTATCTATCTATCTATCTATCTATCTATCTATCTATCTATTTATCTATCTATCTGTCATCTATCAATAATCTATCTTTATTTCTCTATTTATTGCCAGAAAGTCAAGAGCAGCTTTTCCAGAGACAAAACACCACCACCACCTACAGAAATTCTCTGTAGTGTCTCAGTGCATGCAAGACCCGGCTTTTTCCCGCCTGCGTGGCTGCCCAGCCCCGGCCCCAGCTCTCTCTGAGTGAAGGGTTTGTGGGCATCTGCATGATGCAAGCCATGCGCTGGGGAGCCGCACACTGCGGGTTCTGTCTTCTGGCCGGCCGAGAAGGTTTCCCAGGCTCTGAAAGTACCAATTCTTCAGGCATGAGCGCTGGTGGAGAATTATCTTTTAAATCAGCTGGTTCTTATTTTCTTAAGTGTGAAAGAAGGAGGGTGGTCAGGAGTGTGTGTGCATGTGTGTGTGTGATGGGCCAACATTTGTAGTGTATCTGCCATGTGCTGAGAACTTTATGTATATCTTGTATATAATTGTCACCTGTCTATAAATATGTATAGATATATATACACACATAGCAATATATATATGTTTTATATATATCAGATACATAGCTATATTTATTTCAGATATATATCTGAATGTATATCAATATATCTATACACATCAAGTTATTATATTTTTACAACACTCTTTTAATGTTGATAAAGAGAAAAGAAAATGGGTTGGGCACAGTGGCTCATGTCTGTAATCCCAGCACTTTGGGAGGCGCAGGCAGGAGGATTACCTAAAGCCAGGAGTTTGAGACCAACCTGGGCAAAATGGTGAGACCCCCATCTCTAAAACAATTTTTTATTTTTTTAAAGAAGAGAGAGAAAAAAGGAAACAGAGGTGGAAAGTGGGAAAACAGAAGACTTTCCTTGGTCACATGGGGGGAGAGCAGCTGAGCCTTGTTCCCAGGTCAGGGCTGTCTGAACCAAAGCGTTCTCTCTACGTCACCATCTTCTCTTCCATTTCAACCTTTAGAATATTATAGACTAAGGCAGGAGTGAGTCTGAAAATGTGGGCCTAGGATAGTGCAGCAATCCCAATGTCTGCCTGAAATTTCCAATGAAAATCCTACTCTCCAGGCACTGTGGCCCATGCCTGTCTCAATAGTTTGAAAGACAGAGGCAGGAGGTTCAGTTCAGCCCAGGAGTTCAATACCAGCCTGGGCAGCATAGCGAGACTCTGTCTGTACAAAAAAGAAAAAAGGAAAAAAAATTATATCTTTCCTCCACACCACACTTCCTGTCCTTCCTTCCTTCCTCCCTCCCTCCCTCCCTTCTGGGTCTTCCTCATGGCATAATCCTGGACTCTCCTCTCCTCCACAATCTCTTCCTAGATTATTTCACCCATTTCCAAGGCTCTACACACCATCTCTACAGTCTGGTAACTCAGACATTTTTATTTCTTGCAAAGATCTCTGTCTTCCAGACTTCTAATCTATATATCAAAGCATCTACTCAGCGTTTACCCTTGGATGACTCATAATCATTTACCCAAATATGGCCCACATGAAATTTATGACCCTTTCCTCCGCCTGCTTCTTTGAGTTTCCTCTCAGCAAATGAACTCCATTCCCCAAGTTTCTCACACTGGAAACCTTAGGGTTCTTCTTGATGGCGGCCTCCTTCTCATCTCTGCAATCAATGAGTCCCCAGATACTGCCTGCTTTACCTCAGAAATCTGTCCAGAACCTGTATTCTTTTTTTTTTTTTAATGAGATGACTTATTTGTTTGGCAATTCATGTGAGCTAGGTACAGCTTTGCTAATGGCATCTGAACTGCCTAAAAGCCCAGGCAGGTAGGCATGGTTTTCTCTATTTTCAGGTGAGAAAACAGAGGCTCAGAGAGGTCTGTTAGTCTCCCAGCGTCACACAGCTATTCATTCAAGCCTCTTGTGCTTTTCAACACATGTTGATATCTACCCTTGAAGGTCCTCCATAAAGAACTCAGGGTCCCAAGTTCTCAGGAAGGTCCTAGTAGTTCACATGTAAGTTCCTGGAAACTTCTGGATCAGAAGTAAATGCCAGAGCTGTGCAAGAACCCTAAAAGGATGGGACAGGAGTGGGGTGAACACTGAGCTCACAGAATCGTCTAGGCAACTCTGACAACAGTTATTCCATGGAGGAAGGAGAGAATTGAGCTCCGAAGATACTGCGAATATGGAGAATTACTAACATTGGCTCAGGCAGCGATGGCTGTCACTTTGCAGAGCAAGACCTGGTGACTGATATGCTGGGCAAGTTTCCCAGGGGGAAGAGTGGGGAAGGAAGTGCCTCCTTCTTCCTTGGAATACCTTCTGGTGTGCGAAGCCAGCTAACAGTTGATAAAAATTAGGGAACCTGTGAGACCTGTTTCCATTTTAATTGGCTTTGGCCCTTTGAGGTGACAGTCACCCAATCTCTCTCTTTAAATATTTTCTTCTTATGCTTTACCAGTTTATAGCCTTTGTAGATCAATCCCTATGTTTCATGTAGGGGAGAGAGACAGAAAGAAAAAGCAAGGTTATTGATGACCTAAATGAGATTAGCAGAACCTGGATTCTTTTTTTGTTTTTGAGAGAGTCTTGCTCTGTTGCCCAGGTTGGAGTGCAGCAGTGGCACAATCTCGACTCACTGCAACCTCTGCCTTCCAGGTTCATGCGATTTTCCTTCCTCAGCCTCCTGAGTAGCTGGGATTACAGATGTGTGCCACCACGCCTAGCTAATTTTTGTATTTTTAGTAGAGACGGAGTTTCGCTATGTTGACCAAGATAGTCTCGATCTCTTGACCTTGTGATCTACCCACCTCAGCCAGATGTGAGCCACCATGCCTTGCCCAGAACCTGTATTCTTTTTTTTTTTTTTTTTTTGAGACGGAGTTTCACTCTTGTTACCCAGGCTGGAGTGCAATGGCGTGATCTCAGCTCACCGCAACCTCTGCCTCCTGGGTTCAGGCAATTCTCCTGCCTCAGCCTCCTGAGTAGCTGGGATTACAGGCACGCGCCACCATGCCCAGCTAATGTTTTATATTTTTAGTAGAGATGGGGTTTCACCATGTTGACCAGGATGGTCTCGATCTGTTGACCTCGTGATCCACCTGCCTCGGCCTCCCAAAGTGCTGGGATTACAGGCTTGAGCCACCACGCCTGGCCAGAACCTCTATTCTTATGCCCACATCGTCAGCCTAGTCTAGGCCACAGTTAGTTTCTCTCAAGTAAAACAACCTCCTCACTGGCCTCTTAGCATTCATTTTTTCCCTCTTTCCAATATTTCCAGCATACAGTAGTATGCTTTAAAATATACATTTGATTGTGTCAGGCCCCTGTCTACAATCTTCTAGTGGCCTCTCATTGAATTTAGAATCAAGTCTAAAATTATTTCCATATTTTACAGAGGAATGCTATTCAAAATATTTACTCACCTATACAGCAAAAGCACCAACCAATTAGAACTGAGGTTAGTTTCGGTGCTGAGCAAGATTTGGAGGGGGTGCCCATGGTGCGACGTCACCTCTTTAATCCCAGCGAGTCCAGGGAGCTTCTGAGAAGGGCCTCAGCAGCAGGGCGTGGGGAAGAGTCATCCTATTCATTGTCAGCGTTCAGTTTAGAAAACAAAAATCACCCTAGGTATTTCAAACACAGGGGATTTAATCAGGAAATTGATTACACAGATGCCTGGATATGAATAACTCCAGGAAGCAGCTACCATTCCTAGGACTGAAGCAATTAAAAGGGAAGAGGTGGGGCCAGAAAGTAGCAGCTCAGAGGAGGGACTCCTGCCTGCTTGTGCTGGCACCTCGGGTGGGACATAGTGGGGCTGGTGATGGATGTAACAAAAGCAGCCCAAGGCTGGAGGGGCTGCCCTGTGCTGTGGGAGTGACAGGAACTGGTATTTTTGCACGGTGTACATCCAGCCCAGTGTATGTCAGCTGACTGTAGCCCTGCCTCCAAGGATGTCTTGGCCTGCCTCCTCCAGCCCCTTCTATCTCCTTTTACCCCACACGCTTCCTTCCTCACTGTGCTCCAGTCACACTGGCTTCTTTTCATGTCCTTGGACAGGCGAAGCTCTTCCTGCCTCCAGTCTGTCACTCTCATTGTATACTCTGTCTTCTGGTTATCTACTGCTGGTTATCTAAATGACCTCCCCAAATTTAGTGTTGGAAAACAACTGTAATCATTTATTTTGTTCACGCAGCTGCAATTTGCAGGGATTGGAGGACAGGCTAGTCTGCTCCATGCGGCATCACCTGGGGTGGATTGACTAAGGATCACAGCATCCCCTCAAGGCAGTTCCTTTATGTGCCTGAAAATCTGCCCGCTGTCAACTCAGCCACGGCTGAGGACTGGGGTCTCAGTTCATCTCCACAGGGGCCTCTCCATGTGGCTGGGTTCGAAGGGTGAGCTTCTAAAAGAGAAGATTGATCAGAAGCAGCATCACCTTTTATGATCTACCTCCAAAGCTATATGACATCATTTCAAATATACTTTCTTGGTTAGAGCAGTCACAAAGACCTGTCCACGGACAGAAGGAGAGGACATGGACTCTGGCACCTGATGGAGGAGGGGCAGGTTCCAGAAGGGCATGTGGGGCAGACATATGGTTGTGACTATTTTTAGAAAATACAATCTGCCACTCATTTTTTAACTAGTCATTTCTGAGTGCCTGGCTTAAATTTCACCCATTTCCCTAGGTTAGGCACCCCAGACACAAATACAGTTAAGGCATTCCTCTCTTCGTTTGTGGTTCTTATCATAATTTCATACTATACAGTAATTGATGTAGCATTTTTATTTACCATCTCTTGTTTTCTTGTCTGTTTTTACTGTAGACTGGAAGCTTCTGAATCTAAAACCATGTCTTCCTCATTCAGCCCTAATCTGCAGTACTTGGCATGTAGCAAGTGCTAAATAAAATCTCCCTGAATGAAAAATGTAATAAATGTTGAGCAAAATCTGCCCTCTCCAGTCCAAACAAATCATGAATTCAAGTAGTATTTGGTCATAACTTCATCACGAACTCACGCATTAAATGACTGCAGATAGAAATGCATGGTAATGCAAATTTCAGTTATGACTTTATAAATTGCTAAAAATTTCTTGATTTAATTTCGCTGCTGTTGATAGATGTTCAGTACAGAAAACCACATATTCATGTGGGCATTTCTCCCAAAAAGGCTCTTTCCAAACCAGAGAGAAGTTTCATTTGAGAGGCTGTTGGTCCAAACAATCTGGTTATCACTCAGGGCTGATGTAGTAAACTCCAGCCAGGGGCAGTCTGGCAATATCACAGAAAGGACAGTTTCTCTCCTTGATTTGTGAACTGTTCACCTTCAGGCTGAGGGTGGTGGCTCATGTCTATAATCCCTGCACTTTGGAAGGCTGAGGTGGGAGGATCATTAGAGTCTAGGAGTTCAAGACCAGCTTAGTGAGACAACATAGTGCAAAATAGTGAGACCCTATTTCTAAATAATTTTTTAAAAAATTAGCCAAGCACGGTGGTGCTTGTAGTCCCGCTAATTGGGAGATTGAGGTGGGAGGATTGCTTGAGCCTGGGAAGTCGAGGCTGCAGTGAGCCATAATTGTGCTCACAGTGAGCCACTGTGCTCAGCTTGGGCAACAGAGGGAGACATTGCCTCAAGTAAAATAAAATAAAATAATTAAATTGTTCACTTTCGGTCAACGACTTTGAACATCAAGTCAAATAAAAATATTAGTAATTTATGCTGGGTGGAATATTAATACTGGTTAAGGACAAGCTTCTTCCCAGATGCTTTACATGTGTGATTTCATCTCGGCCTTACCATAGTCCTGTGAGGTAGGTAAGGCCATCCTCATGCAAAAGATGAGATCAAGGGCGCAAGTCGTTCACTACTGTGCCCACGGTGACACAGTTCACACATGGATGTGTTAGGATTCCTTCTTCAATTCTCAGTGACTTCCAAGCCCACGTAATTCCTACTGCAGCAAAAATGCAGGGTCAAGGCAAGAGATGTCAATAAGCTATTACTGGGGGCTCTTGGGTACACTAAGCACTGAGCAAACAGTGGCCCAGTAGGGACCCCATGTACTTCCTCCATTTGCTGATATGGGTTTGCTATGGGCCCACTTCTTCCAAATCCTAAAATTATAAGAAACTAGGCAGAATAAATTGGTATATTTCAGAATGTCAATTTTCCAGAATGTAATAAGAGACTCAGACATCTTTTTATCCTAGAACTCTACAATTTTTAAGGAAAATAGATAATCAAGATCATGCATGAAGCCAGGTACAGTGGCTCATGCCTGTAATCCCAGCACTTTGGGAGGCCGAGGCAGGCAGATCACGAGGTCAAGAGATAGGGACCATCCTGGCCAATATGGCAAAACCCCGTCTCTGCTAAAAATACAAAAATTAGCGGGGCGTGGTGGTGTGTGCCTGTAGTCACAGCTACTTGGGAGGCGGAGGCAGGAGACTTGCTTGAACCCAGGAGACAGAGGTTGCAGTGAGCCGAGATTGTGCCACTGCACTCCAGCTTGGCACTTGGCGACAGAGTGGGACTCTGTCTCAAAAAAATAAATGAATTAATTAAATAAAAAATAAGAATGAGCCAGGTGCAGTGGCCTGTGTCTATAGTCCCAGCTACTCGGGAGGGTGAAGTGAATGTATTGTTTGAGCCCAGTTCAAGGTTGTTGAACTCCAGATAAGGATGGCTGTTGTAGTTATATCTACAGATTTAAAAAAAGAAAAGAAAAAAGAAAAAAGGAAGGCAAGAAACCCAGTAGGGGATTTAAAAAACTAGTATTTTTATACAATGGAATATTATGCAGTCATTACAACTCACTCTTTGGAAAAAATATATAATAACAGGGAAATGCAGAAGATGTATTTTTAAAGCACAAAGAACCAGTATCTACTCTTACTCAGGTTTAGTTACTTTATCTTTCCCTTGCTACCCCACAGTAGAGCTAAGATACAGCTCTAGCATTTGACTGGATCATATTATAGGTTTAGGGAAAAGGAAAAAGACAAACACAGAGAATAATAAGAACTAGACAGACTGGCCTGTGAACTACAGGTTATTCATATTCAGCTGTGACTCCATAAAAAGATGCCTCTTTCTCTGACCTTGGTCAGGGGCAGAGGGCATGGTTAAGCCTCTGACAGGAGGGTATCTTTGGGAGTGAGAAATAGCCAAGTCTCCCATCTGCCCACAAGGCCCACTTTCCAGGTTTCATCCTCCTGTCCATCTATCTACCACTTCCTGAATGATCAATAAAGGGAACACCCAGCTTGTCTGGAAAGGACCACAGGACTATAGATTGGAGATGCCAAGAGATCAAATAGCATCAAAATGGGCACATGAAATATGAAAACCACTTTTAATACCCACCAATATAAAAATCTTATTTCCCCCAGGTAACTGAAAGGAAGCATCAAATCAAACAAATTAAGACTATAATCTGAAAGGCTAGAGCTATGAATTGTGTTGATTTATAAAAGAAGGGCTTGTTAGCTCAAAGTAGCAAATAGTTAATGGAAATTCTGTGTCCTCGCTTAAGAGTCTAGACTAGCATTAGTCCAATAGAAATATAATAAAAGCACATATACAATTTAAATTGTTTTAGTAGGCATAATTAAAAAGTAAAAAGAAACAGGTGAAACTAATTTTGTATTATATGTAATTAATAATATGTTATTTAACCCAAGATGTTAACGTATCACTTTATCATATAATAGACATAATAAATTATTAATGAGATAGTTTATATTCCTTTTTTGGCATCAAGTTTTGAAAATCTGGTGTGCATCTTACATTTATAACATATCTTAATTTGGACTGGCCACATTTCAAGTGCTCAGTAACCTTATGGGGCTGTGGATACATATTGAATAGCAGGAGGTCTGGACTCTAAAATAAACCTAAATAGAAATTGGAACTAGAGGATCATGGTGGATGGGAGGCAGGGCTAGACCGTATCCAGAGAGAGCAGCATGTGGAGGCTTGCATTGAAAATTTTAGCTCCAGATCGACTGCAAGAACAAACCAGCAATCCTGAGAGGACCCACAGACGATCTGAAGGAAGCGGACTGCTCCTGCAGGACAGGGAAGACACCTCAAATACTGTGAGTGCCCCAGTTGTGGAAGGGGGAAAGGTAGACCCTCCTCTCTTGAACACACGCCCCCCAACTGGAGAAGCTGAAGTTCTGTTTGTGAGAGAAGTTCCCAGCTTTACCTGGAGCTGAGTCAAGTTAGAGAGTTGAGCAAAATACAGGGATAGAGAAAGCAGCAGAAAGGTCCTGGGAGCTCACTGGATCCCCAAGCAACCCATTCCTGCCTGGCACCACAGGGGTCCATCGGGAGGGTGGCCAGAGGAGCAGGAGGTAAAACTCTACAGGGGAAGGAATTCTCTAGCTGAACTTTGTAACAATTGGATTGGGCGGGGAAGCTTCCTGGTCAGAACTCGGGGGAGGGTGCAAATCTGAAGTGCAGACTTAACAGGCAGGGGAAGAATTAACCCCCCACTTCCCTATTTTTCCACAGCTGGGAGGAGGATGGCCTCAGGCAAGTTTTCAAGCCCGACTCACCCTCCACTTGGAAACAGACTCAAGGATGCTGGTGCAGGGACATGGTGGAAGTGAGACGGTCCCTTTGGTTTGCCTGGGAGCTGGATGAGACCTGTGACTGCTGGCTTTCCCCCACTTCCCTGACAACCCGCATGACTCAGCAGAGGCAGCCACAATTCTCCTAGGTACACAACTCCAGTGACCTGGGAATCTCACCTCCATTTCTGACAGCAGACACAGCAAGACCCACCCAAGGAGAGCCTGAGCTCAGACACACTTAGCCCCACCCCAACCTGCTGGCTCTTCCCTATCCACCCTGGTAGTATAAGACGCAGAGCATGTAATCTTGGGAATCTAAGGCCCAGCTCATCGCTGGTCCCTCTACACACTACTATAGCTGATGCTATCTGGAAAGTCCCATCTCCTGGAAGGAGGCTAACCAGCCCAAAAATAGAGTGTTAAACTATCAAAGCTAAGGACCCTCATGGAGTCCACTGCACCCTCCACCACCTCCACCAGAACAGGTGCTGGTATCCACAGCTGAGAGACCCATAAATGGTTCACATCACTGGACTCTGTGCAGACAATCCCGAGTGCCAGCCCAGAGCCAGGTAGACTCGCTGGGTGGCTAGACTCAGAAGAGAGACAATAGTCACTGAGGTTCAGCTCACAGGAAGCCATATTCATAGGAAAACGGGGAGAGTACTGCATCAGGGAAACACACTGTAGGACAAAAGACTCTGAACAACAGCCTTCAGCCCTAGACCTTCCTTCTGGCAGAGCCTACCCAAATGAAAAGAAACAGAAAACCAACCCTGGTAATATGACAAAACAAAGTTCTCCAACACCCCCCAAAAAATCACACTAGTTCACCAGCAATAGATCCAAACTAAGAATAATCCCTGATTTACCTGAAAAATAATTCAGGACATTAGTTATTAAACTAATTAGAGAGGGGCCAGAGAAGGGCAAAACACAATGCAAAGAATTCCGAGAATGATACAAGAAGTGAAGGGAGATATATTCAAGGAAATAGACAGCTTAAAGAAAAAACAATCAGAAATTCAGGAATCTTTGGACACAGTTTTAGAAATGTGAAATGCTCTGGAAAGTCTCAGCAATAGACTTGAACAAGTAGAAGAAAGAAATTCAGAGCTCTAAGACAAGGTCTTCAGATTTACCCAATCCAACAAAGACAAAGAAAAAAGAATAAGAAAATATGAACAAAGCCTCCAAGAAGTCTGGGATTATATTAAACAATCAAACCTAAGAATAACTGATGCTCCTGAAAAAGAAGAGAATCCTAAAAGCCTGGAAAACATATTTGGGGAAATAATGGAGGAAAATTTCCCTGACCTCGCAAGAGACCTAGATAGCCAAATACAAGAAGCACAAAGAACACCTGGGAAATTCACTGCAAAATGATCTTCACCTAAGCACATTGTCATAAGGTTATCCAAAGTTACAGTGAAGGAAAGGATCTTAAGAGCTGTGAGACAGAAGCAACAGGTAACCTATAAAGGAAAACCTATCAGATTAACAGCAGATTTCTCAGCAGTAAACTTACAAGCTGGAAGGGATTGGGGCCCTATTTTCAGCCTCCTCAAACAAAACAATTCTCAGCCAAGAATTTTGTATACATTGAAACTAAGCATCGTATATGAAGGAAAGATATAGTTGTTTTCAGACAAACAAATGCTGAGAGAATTTGCCCTTACCAAACCACCACTACAAGAACTGCTAAAAGGAGCCCTAAATCTTGAAACAAATCCTGGAAACACATCAAAACTGAGCATCTTTAAAGCACAAATCACACAGGACCTATAAAACGAAAATACAAGTTATAAAGCAAAGGCAAAAACCAAAAACTCCCAAAGTATACAGGAAACAAAGAGCACAATGAATGCAATAGTACCTCACATTTCAATACTAACATTGAATGTAAATGGCCTAAATTCTCCACTTAAAAGATGCAAAACCACAGAATAGATTATAACTCACCAACCAACTATCTGCTGCCTTCAGGAGACTCACCTAACACTTAGGGACTCACTTAAACTTAAAGTAAAGGGGTGGCAAAAGGCATTTTAGGCAAATGGACACAAAATGCAAGTGGGGCAGCTATTCATATATCAGAAGAAACAAATTTTAAAGCAACAATGGTAAAAAGAGACAAAGAGGAATATTGTATAATGGCAAAAGGCCTTGTCCAACAGGAAAATATCACAATCCTAAACATATATGCACCTAACACTAGAGATCCCAAATTTATCAAACAATTACTAATGGACCTAATCAATGAGATAGACAGCAACACAATAATAGTGGGGAACTTCAGTACCCCACTGACACCACTATGCAGGTCATCAAGACAGAAATTCAACAAAGAAACAATGAATTTAAACGATACCTTGGAACAAATGGACCTAACAGGTACATAAAGAGTGTTTCATCTAGCAACTGCAAAATACACATTCTATTTAACAGCATATGGAACTTTCTCCATGATAGACCATAAAATGAGCCTCAGTAAATTTAAGAGAATTGAAAATATATCAAGCATTTTCTCAGACCACAGTGGAATAAAACTGGAAATCAATTCCAAAAGGAGCCTTCAAAACCATGCAAATACATGGAAATTAAATAATCTGCTCCTGAATGAGCATTGGGTCAAAAACAAAATCAAGGTGGAAATTAAGAAATTCTTCAAACTGAATGATATTAATGACACAACCTATCAAAATCTCTGGGATACGGAAAAGGCAGTGCTAAGAGGCAAACCCCTAAATGCCTACATCAAAAAACCTGAGAGTCCAAACAGACAATCTAAGGTCACACCTCAAGGAACTAGAGAAACAAGAACAAACCAAACCTAAACCCAGCACAAGAAAGGAAATAACCAAGATCAGAGCATAACTAAGTGAAATTGAAACAAACAACAACAATAAAAATACAAATGATAAATGAAACAAAAAGCTGGTTCTGTGAAAAAATAAATAGAATCAATAGACCATTAGCAAGATTAACCAAGAGGAGAGAAAATCCAAATAACCTCACTAAGAAATGAAACAGGAGATTACAACTGACACCACTGAAATACAAAAGATAATTCAAGGCTACTATGAACATCTTTACATACATAAACTAGAAAATCTAGAAGAGATAGATAAATTCTTGTAAAAATACAGCCCTCCTAGCTTAAATCAGGAAGCACTGGATACCCTGAACAAACAAATAATAATCAGTGAGATTGGAATGGTAATTAAGAAATTACCGGCCTGGCGCGGTGGCTCAAACCTGTAATCTCAGCACTTTGGGAGGCCGAGGCGGGTGGATCACGAGGTCAAGAGATCGAGACCATCCTGGTCAACATGGTGAAACCCCGTCTCTACTAAAAATACAAAACATTAGCNGTAACAAGAGTGAAACTCTGTCTCAAAAAAAAAAGAAAGAAAAGAAAAAGAAGAAATTACCAACAAAAAAAAGTCCAAGACCAGATGGATTCACAGCAGAATTCTACCAGACATTCAAAGAAAAATTGGTGTCAATCCTCTTGACACTATTCCACAAGACAAAGCAAGAAGGAACCCTCCCTAATTCATTCTATGAAGCCAGCATCACTGTAATACCAAAACCAGGAAAGGATGTGTCCAAGAAAGAAAATTACAGACTGAAATCCTTGATGAACATAGATGCTAAAATCCCTAACGAAATACTAGCTAACTGAATCCAACAATGTATGAAAAAGATAATCCACTATGATCAAGTAGGTTTCATACCAGGGATGCAGGGATGATCTAACATATGCAAGTCAATAAATGTGATACACCACATAAGCAGAGTTAAAAACAAAAATCACACGATCATCTCAATTGATGCAGAAAAAGTATTGGACAAAATCCAGCATTGCTTTATGGTTAAAACTCTCGGCAAAATTGGCATAAAAGGCACATATCTTAATGTAATAAAAGCCATCTATGACAAACCCACAGCCAACATAATTCCGAATGGGGAAAAGTTGAAAGCATTCCCTCTGAGAACTGGAACAAAACAAGGATGCCCACTCTCACCATTCCTCTTCAACATAGTACAGGAAGTCCTAGCCAGAGCAACCAGACAAGAGAAAGAAATAAAGGGCATCCAAATTGGTAAAGAAGAAGTCAAACTGTCACTGTTTGATGAAGATATGATTGTCTAGCTTAAAACCCTAAGGACTCCACCAGAAAGCTCTTAGAACTGATAAAAAAAATTCAGCAAAGTTTCCAGATACAAGATTAATGTACACAAATCAGTAGCTCTTCTATATACCCACAGCTACCAAGCAGAGAATCAAATCGAGATTTTAAAATAGCTGCAAAAAAACAAGCAAACAAAAAACACTTAAGAATATACGTAACCAAGGAGGGGAAAGACGTCTATAAGGAAAACTACAAAACACTGCTGAAAGAAATCATAGATGACACAAGCAAATGGGAACACATCCCATGCTCATGGATGGGCATAATTAATATTGTGAAAATTAATAGTGCCAAAAGCAATCTACAAATTCAATGCAACCCCCATCAGAATACCTCCATCATTCATCACAGAATTAGAAAAAGCAATTCTAAAGCTTATATGAAACCAAAAAAGAGCCTGCATAGCCAAAGCAAGACTAAGCAAAAAGAACAAATCTGGGGTATCACACTACCTGATTTCAAACTATACTATTGAGACCAGGTTCCAGGACCAAGGGAGGCTCATCTCGCTTCCTAGTGGGCTGTGTGCTTCCAGGTTCTTGGTCCCTCACTCACCCAAGAATGGGGAAGAGGACCCTGCCAGAAGCCGTGCACTTATAAGTGGATAACAGACCCCAAGAGTTTTGCAGAAAGTGATTTATTTAGGCAGAGAGAGAGAAAAAAGGAGAAAGAAATGGATAGAGAGAAAACCAGCTTTCACGAGGTCATGGAAGGGGATCCAGACATGGAGTCTGCCCCGATGTGGGGGATGGGGACTTTTAACATAGGAGGAATTCCTGCCCCATTCAATTTTTTCTCTCCTATGAAAGGAGTTCCTTTAAACTTCTGCTGGAGTGATTGATCTTTGATTTATTCCCACACTCTCTCTCAAAAGTTAAACAAAGATGTCTACAATCCCCGATGGAGATGTGGGTGGAGGTATGATGCTAGGAAATTCTTGGCTTTGAAACTATGCCCCCTTGTGAACCTGGGAAGAGAATACATTCCCTCACTATAAGGCCTTAGTCACCAAAACAGCATGGTACTGGTACAAAAATAGGCACATAGAACAATGGAACAGAATAGAGAACCCAGAAATAGACCCAAATACTTACAGCCAACTGATCTTTGACAAAGCAAACGAAAATGTAAAGTGGGAAAAGGATACCCTTTTCAACAAATGGTGCTGTGATAATTGGCTAGTCACATGTAGGAGAGTGAAACTGGATCCTCATCTCTCACTTTACATAAAAATCAGCTCAAGATGGATTAAGGACAAATCTAAGTCCTGACACTACAAAAATTCTGGAAAATAACATTAGAAAATCCCTTCTAGATGTTGTCTTAGGCAAGGATTTCATGACCAAGAACCCAAAAGCAAATGCAATAAAAACAAAGATAAGTAGCTGGGACCTAATTAAACTAAAGAGCTTTTGAACAGCAAAACGAACAGTCATCAGAGTAAACAGACAACCCACAGAGTGGGAGAAAATCTTCACAACTTATACATCTGGCAAAGGACTGATATCCAGAATCTACAATGAACTCAAACAAATCAGCAAGATAAAAACAATCCTATCAAAAAGTGGGCTTAGGCATAGACAGTTCTCAAAACAAAATATACAAATGGCCAAAAACATATGAAAAAATGCTCAACATCACTAATGATCGGGGAGATGCAAAATCAAAACCACAATGCCATACCACCTCACTCCTTACTCCTGCAAGAATGGCCATAATAAAAAGATTTAAAAACAGTTGATGTTGGCATGGATGCAGTGATCATGGACCATTTCTACACTGCTGGTGGCCAGGTAAACTATTACAATCGCTATGGAAAACAGTATGAAGATTCCTTAAAGAACTAAAAGTAGAACTACCATTTGTTCTAGCAATTCCGCTACTGGGTATCTACCCAGAGGAAAAGAACTCATTTTACGAGAAAGATACTTGCATACGCATGTGTAGAGTACCACAATTCACAGCTGCAAAAATGTGGAAACAAACCAAATGTCCATCAATCAACAAGTGGATAAACTGTGGTACATATACAGAATGGAATATTATGCAGTCATAAAATGGAATGAATTAACAGCATTTGCAGTGACCTGGATGAGATTAAAGACTATTATTCTAAGTGAAGTAACTCCGGAATGGAAAACCAAATATCGTATGTACTCACTGATATGTGGGAGCTAAGCTATGAGGACGCAAAGGCATAAGAATGATACAATGGTCTTTGGGGACTTTGGGGGAGGAGTGGAAGAGGACCTACGGATAAAAGACTACAAATATGGTGCAGTGTATACTGCTTGGGTGATGGGTGCATCAAAATCTCAGAAATCACCACTAAAAAACTTACTCGTGTAACTAAATACCACCTATACCCCAATAACTTATGGAAAAAATAAAAAACTTAATAAAATAGAATTACCCATAAATTCAAAAAATAAATAAATAAACCAATTAATATTTATAGAGGTGAAAAAGGAAGCCATCTAAATATTTGGCAAGGCCAGATTGGTTAAATAAACAATAATCTACACAATGGAACTTTATATTGTCATTAAAAATACTGGTTGGTTGTTTGTGTCTCACTCTGTTGCCCAGGCTGCAGTACAGTGGTGCAGTCTCAGCTCACTGCATCCTCCATCTCCCAGGTTCAAGCAATTCTCTCGCTCAGCCTCCTGAGTAGCTGGGATTACAGGTGTGTACCACCATGCGCAGCTAATTTTTGTATTTTTTGTAGAGACGGGGTTTTACCATGTTGTCTAGGCTGGTCTCCAACTCCTGACCTCAAGTGATCCACCTGCCTCGGCCTCCCAAAATGCTGGCATTATATGTGTGAGCCACCACACCTGGCCAAATGTGTGTGTGTGTATATATATATATATATACACACACACACACATACAGAATATATATATATATAAACAGAATATATATATAAACAGAATATATATATATGTGTGTATATATATGTGTGTATATATATATGTGTACATATATGTATATATATACACATATATGTATTCTGTTTTTTAAAAAGCAAGTTACCAAATGGTCTTTTTGGTACTATTTTTCTAAATTATGTGTTGATTTATACCCCAATTTCTCTCCCATTCTCTAGTCCCTTCCCTGCTTCTTTTTTCTTCTTAGCTGAAATCACTCAATTATATAACATATAATAAGATACATTTGCCCAATCATTGGTTCAATTTCTGTCTCCCTCTGAGAAGACAAAAAGTTTGTTGTGCATAAAACATATTTCTAAGTCCTGAGTATCAAACACCAAACCAAAATATAAAATATGTCCCTGTCTGCTTGAGGCTGAATTTTTAGTGAGGAAAGACTGCCATATCATGTATAACCTCCTTCCACATTTTATCATCTCATATGTGCTTTAATGAAAAGAGCAACACAGCAAAACAGAAAAGGCCAACATGAAGCACAATGGGGAAATGGGGAGCCCCTCTTTGAAGTAGGTGCTAAGGGAGGTTTTTCCAGCTGCTGTTTGAGCAGAGACTTGAACGAAATGTAGGATTAAGCTAAGCAGGTATCTGGGGGAAGAGACTTCCAGGCAGAGGGAACAGTTAAGTCCAAGGACGTTTATGGAAATGGGAAAGATTGTGAGAAGATGGAATACTGGGGGGCTGGAATCAAGATTTCAGTGTGGCCGTTTTAAAGTTGAGATACCTTCATCAGAAGGACAATATTAAAATGTATCAACTGGTGTCCAACAGACTGGCTGATCAGGAGGGATTCTCATTTTATAGGTGATACCACCTATAAACAAACAGTAAGGCCATATTGGAGCCTACCAGAGAGTATCGGTTCTGCCTATTAGATGTCCAAGTGGAGACATGTAATTCCAGAGTTCAGTGGAGAAATTTATATCAGGGCTGGAGAGAAAATGTGGAATTATCAACGTAAGGTGTTAATTTAAGGCACGAGCCTGATGAGATCACCAAGCAAGTGGGTATAGAGGTAAACAAGTGAGATGGTTGAACACTGGGCCAATCTTAGGGTTGGGGAGAGGAAGAACTTGCAAAAGTGAGACGTGGCCGTGGAGATAGGTGTAAAACCAAGAGAGGATGGTGTGGTGGGAACCAAAAGAAAAATGTGCTTTCAAGAAAGTGGGATAGATGTCAGGTGCTGCCGTGGGATTAAGAAGAGCACTGAGGACTGATGATTGGATTTGGACTTAGGGAAGTCACTGGCCTGGACAAGGGCAGTTTTAGTGGAGTGGCAGGAATGTAAGCCTGTGTGGAGTGTGTTGAAGGTGCAACAGAAGACAGGGAGTCTAGACAACTTCGAAGATTGTGTGCTAAAAAGGAGAGCAGAGACATAGGGCTGCCATGAGAGAAGGATGTGGGGGCCACAAAGATTTGTTCATTGTTTGTTTCTTTGTTCTGGATGGGAGAGATTACAGTATTTTTGCTTACTGATGGAAATCATTTGGCATGGGAGAACCACTGATTAGGAGCTAATTGCAGAATCAACCTCTGAGTAGGTAAAAGAAAATGAGTTCAAGTGCAGAATAAACAGTAGGAACACGGTAAGCTCATCTCTTGTACCAGGAGGAAAGGCAGGATATATAGACACTGATGTGGAGTTGGTAGACTGGTGGAGGGAGAATGTGGAAGTTCTCTTCCTGCTGTTTCAGTTTGCTCAGTGAAATACAAAGCTAGACCATTATAGCTGGAAGGATCTATTTCAAGGCGTTAAAAGTGGCTGTCTCTGATAAGTGGTATTATGGGCATTTTGAATGATTTTTTGGTTTTATAGTTTACATTTCAAGCTAATATCATACATCTTTTCTTAATGTTAGACAGCGTCTTTAAGTGCCCTCCTTTTCTGCTGCTCATAGGGTGAACCTAACCTGCCACTTACCAGTTGTATGTCTTTGAACTACTTACATTTATTCTTTTTTAACTTCTCAAAATTTAAAAATTTTATTTTTTTATCAGCAAATAATTGTACATACTCATGGAGTACATAGTGATGCTTCAATACATATAGTGTATAGTGATCAGATCAGGGTATTTAACATACTTGTCATCTCAGAGTTATTTATTTTGTTGGGGGGGCGGGTCTTGGTTTCTTATTTGTAAAATGAGGATGACAATGTCTGTGCTATTTAGTCCACTGGTCAGGAAGAATCTTAAATGAGAAAATGTATATAAAAATAATTTGAAAGGAACCAGTATGGCATGGATAGAAAATGATTCTATTGTGGTTATTTCTGGTCTCTGTAGGGAAGTAGGAGGCAGGGGAGGGATCTAAGAATAGGTTGGAATCATCAGCTCATTCCTTACAATCTACTCAATAGTGGTAAGAGCAAAAACTACTTTTCTGATTGAGATAGTGCTGCATCCCTCATCAAACTTCTGACTAATATTAAATCTCAACCCTGTTTTCAACCCTGGAAAACAAAACACAAAACATGTTTCCTTTGCTCTGATGTTGAGTTAACTTTGTTATTTGACACTAAGTTAAAATGTTTCCTACTGAGCCAAGTTTCTCTTTTTGGCTTTAGATACATTAATTTTGAACATTTATCCACATTTTTGCATTTGCATTCAAAACCAGCCAGAGAATATGTAGCTGTGATTATTCTTTTGTTATTTTTTCAAATTACTGTGATTGCATTGTTAGATGTGCTTCAGCACATGGGCCCTGCTGGCCTGTCATCATTAGACAGAGTCATAGAAATCTACTAAATAAAAAAAATCACAAGATAAAGATAAAACCACTTATTTAAGGCACTTTGTATGAATTAAGTAATGATAGTGGAGTCACATAACTCTTCCTCAAGTATAATTCTGAACTGCTTTTGAGTTTCTTGGCATTTGAATATTTCATTTTCAGCCTCAAGATTATAAAATAAAAAGACAATATTGAGTTTTCACTGTTCAATAGTGTGTATACAATTGAAGATAAATGCTTGTTAATCTTTGCTTTCCATTTATTTACAGCCCCCCATTCTTTTATGGTAAGATAGTATAACCCCAGCATTAAAGAACATTTTGAAAAATGAGAGAAACACGACCACTGCATCATCTGAATATAACTATTTTCCCTTTTGCGTGTTTCTGGTCTACCTTTGTCTTTTTATGTACATAGCTTTACATGGTTTCGATCACAGTATGCATACAATTTTGAATATAAATTTAGGGTTTCATTTAAAAGAGAATTTTTTTAGGCTACAGCATAATTTTATGTTTCGACCTTTTGTCAAAACTTGATCATGTCAGACAAAGCCTGAGATCAGGAGACCTTGTTAAGACCTCTGAAACAACTTCAATGATGTCACTGCTCTGTGCTCCTTCAGGACTGCAGAAATAATTGACCACCTTGGGTACCTAACAAGCCCCTCACAGGGCTGCAATGATTTCATTCTGAAGGGGCCCCAGACTTGGAATAATATTCCACAGCATCATCGAGAATCAAAGGACTCTTCTTCCAGAGCGGGACATGCCTCTTAGGGGGTGGGTCAGGGACAAGATCTGATGTGCTGGTATCTCTTGTGTCTTCTCTACTCAAAATTTTGAGTACTTTTTGGCTTCCATCTTGGTGAAAATCCTATGATCTACATTGTCTCAGGATAATTACAACAATGAAGCATATTTCGTGATTGTTGCTTATTTCCTGTACCATTATGTTTCCAGTTTGTGGTAGGTTGGTTGCAAACATGGCCCCAATTTTCCCCCCTTTCTTGTATCCACACCCTTTGCAGCATGACTTTGTGACTATTCCCCATCTGGAATTTGGGCTGGCCTGTGTTATGCTTTGGCTAGTGGAATGCAGTAGAAGTGATGGAGGGTCGGTTCTGAGTTTAGAATCTAAGAGAGTGTGCCCACATCCTTTCTCACTGGTGGAATATGATCTAGCCGCCATGTCCACTAGACTGTGTCAGCCTGCTGGAGAATCATGTGGGTTGGAAACAAGTCAACCCAACTGAGGCCCAGACCCCAGACCTGCTGACCACATATGCATGGAGGAGCCCAGCCAAATTTAGCTAAGCCCAGTACAGGTAAGCAGAACCATCTAGCTGAGAAATCATACATAATTGGTATTTAAGCAAGTAGGTTTTTGTTTTGTTTTGTTTTAGACAGAGTTTCACTCTGTCACCCACGCTGGAGAGCAGTAGCAGAGTCTCAGCTCACTGAAACCTCTGCCTCTCAGGCTCAAACAATCCTCCTGCCCTAGCTACCAAATAGCTGGGACTACAGGTGTGCACCACCATGCCCAGCTAATTTTTGTATTTTTTATAGAGGCAAGGTTTTGTCATGCTGCCCCGGCTGGTCTCGAACTCCTGAGCTCAAATGATCCACCTACCTCGGTCCAAAGTGCTGCTATTACAGGTGTGAGTCCCTGCACCCAGCCTATGTTGTTTTTAAAAAATTATTTATTTTTCCATTTTTTGTTAATGAAACACATTCAATGTATATGCTCTTTGACCCAGAAATGCCATATCTAGAATTTACAAATATGTATACTGACATGACAAAGTACAATGTCTTTGGTGTACTGTTTATGTAAAAAAAAAATGCAAGAAATAGTCTAATGTAGTTAAATAAGTATGTGCATTTATTTTTTAATTTATTTTATTTTCACAAATTTATGAGGTACACTTAATTTTGGTTACATGGATATATTGCATAGCGGTGAAGTCAGGGTTTTTAGGATATCTATCACTCAAATAATTTACATGATACCCATTAATTTCTCATCATCCATCTCCCTCCTACCCTCCCACCCTTCTGAGTCTCCATTATCTATCATTCCACATTCCAAATTCATGTGTATATATTATTTAGCTCCTACTTATGAATGAGAACATACAGTATTTAGCTTTCTCTGTCTGAATTGTTTCTCCTAAGGTCATGGCCTCTAGTTTCATCCATGTTGCTGCAAAATAATAATAATAATCATCATCATCATCTCATTTTTTTAAATGGCTGAATAGTGTTCCATTTTGTAGACATACTATATTTTCTTCATCAAATCATCCATTGAGGGACACTTAGGTTGATCCCATGACTTTGCTGTTGTAGATATTGCTGCTATAAACATGTGTGTTCAGGTGTCTTTTTCTAATATAATAATTTCTTTTCCTTTAAATAGGTTCCCAGTAGTGGAACTGCAGGATTTTATGGCAGTTCTATTTTTAATTCTTTGAGAAACCTCCATACTGTTTTTCATAGAGCTTGTACTATTTACATTCCCACTAGCACGTGTAAGTGTTCTCTTTTCTCTGCATCCTTGTCAATAGCTGTTGGTTTTTGTTAAGTGACTAAGTAGTTAGGTGATTCATTGTACAGCATTATTTTGGAAATATATATTAATAAAAGGTTCTATCACATTTTGGACAATTATTTTTTTCCTCTTGGGTTCCTACTGTAATCATAAGTTGCAAAATTGAGGTGGGGGGCTATAGAGGGAAAATATGCCTTCCTCCCATTGCCACTACCTGTATTCCATGAGGGGCATAATATTTGTAGAGGCTGTGGATTGAATGAGGAGGACTTTTAACTGCCCCTGAGCTCAGACAACCTACCTTAGAGCTTTCATGCTGCTTTCTTAAATAAGGTTAGTGTGAAGTAGGACTACCTTTACTTAATTTTTTCCCCTTTTAATCCACTCTATCAAACCTATAGTGTCTTCTCAACTGATTTTCAAGTGAGCACGAAACCAGGAAAGGTAATGAAAATTTGAGTGGTATGATTGAAAAAACAACGGTCTCCACAGCTGTAAAGTAACATCTAATGAACCTCAGATTCAGGCCAGGACCCGGATAATAGAAGTGCCCACTTCAAAAGGAACTCACAAACCACCTGAAATGTAAGCAGCAACTCTTTACTTAGGAGCTGTTGCTTTTGTTGTTATTTATTGTCATTTCAATTTTAAATTATTTATGATATTATACTCACCTTTATCTCAGATGTAGCATTTCTTAGTACAGCATGTATATAACTAACTAATTAATCATATAAAATTATGTTGTTGTAGGGGCTTAGATGTCTCACAGAGCAACAAGTCCCCAGAAAGAGAAACAATTTTACAACCACCAGGCCCAGCATCAGCCAGTCTTGGTCCTGTACGGGACACTGAGTTCCTGATTTCTTATTAACATGGTCTGATGATGAAGTTGATTGAGTTATTTCAGGAAAAGAAAGAATGAACTAAATCTGCCTATCTTTCATATTTAAACGTTCATTTACACATTTTATTGGAAATAAATACATATATACACACACAACTAGTTTTAGAAATTTCAAAATACAGAAAGATGGAAGAAAACTAGTCCCTCATAATCCTATCACCTGAAAACAATCACTATGAACAGCTTGGAATATTTATTTCCAGTGTTTAAAATTTTTTGCTATATCTAATTGAAACTGCAAATATGTAAACAGAAGACACTCATACAAAACCTAAGTAAGTCTGAGGTTGGGCACAGTGGCTCATGCCTGTAATCCCAGAATTTTGGGAGGCGAAGGTGGGCAGATCACCTGAGGTCAAGAGTTTGAGACCAGCTGTCTATGCTAAAAAAAACCAAATATTAGCCAGGTGTAGTGGCACGCGCCTGTACTCCCAGCTACTTGTCAGGCTGAGGCAGAAGAATCGCTTGAACCCAGGAGGCAGGGGTTACAGTGAGCCGAGATTGCACCATTGCACTCCAGCCTGGAAGACAAGGGCAAAACTCCACCTTAAAAAACAACAAAACAAAAAACTAAGTGAGGTTAAGAGCAAAGTCAGAAATTCAACCATATCGGAGAACAAGCGCATAGCCCTCCACCCATTCCCCCTGTAAAAGATGAACACAGTGATGGTGTCACAGGGAGAGTGGCGGTGATCGTGAAGTCACGGACAGACAGGCTTAGCTCAGGAACTGGTGGAGTGCAAGATTCACCATCAACCGCAGCAAACAGAGCAAACATCAATTTGGTGCCTACCACATGGCAGAAACTGTTCTAATAACTTTCCGTATTTTAACTCACTTATCCTCCCAATAATCCTGCTAGAAGCAGGTAGTAGAATTCCCATTTTACACCTGAGGAAATGGGACGCAGAGCCAGTAAGTAAACTTGCTCAAGACTGGAGCCTGGATTAAAATCCACAGTCTGTTTATGGTGTTGCTCTTAAACACCATGTGCTTATTTTATTATTTCTTTATTACAATTGTTCATCTCATTCCCTCGTGGAGTCCAACAGGCATGCTGGCCATTTAGAAGGAGCCCGTTTAGCACAGCTGTGGAGACTTCTTCTCACCATTGCAATCACTTATTGACTTAAAAGCATATTTCTTTGAAACCAAAAGCTGAGTGTCATCCATCACAATTCATTTGTATTATTGCCCATCTGTACCTTTTCGTCTTTCCACTTTTCTTTCAGAACACAATAAATTATATTCAAATGGCAGTCAAGGAGGAAACTTTCTTTCCTCATCAACAAAGCTGATCGATGGGCACTGAAGCCCCGGGGAAGCAGCATCTGTTGTAACTCAAGGATCCCGGCTTGAGCTGAGGATGAAATTAACAGGCGCAGAGTCGTTGGCAGCCCAACATTTGTTCAAGTCTGGCACATGCACACATCATTAGCAACTATGCTGGAGAAGAATGATCAAGGAGGTGAGGAGGGGAATGGATCTGATTAAAGAGATGTTCAAGGAAGAAAATTCCAAGCACTTGGGTAAAAGCTTCATAGCTAAAATGAATGAACTCGAGAGCAAAGCAAATAGCCAGGTACATTTGGGAGATGCCGACAGACAATCTGGATAACTTTGCCTCTGAAACTTTCAAAACAAAGTCATTTCATGCAGCGAATTCCCCAGAGTGGCTGCCTCTTTCACTTAGCTCCCTCGGCTGTGTCTCCTTCACGAAATGAAGCCCCCATGACGGTAAACATTTTGCTGTCTTGTTCATGGCTCCAATCTTGACTCCTGGTAGATAAAATTAAATATTCATGGAATAAGTTAATGTATACTTGTGTTGACTCAAGCTAGGAAAATAAGATCTGAGATATTCAACAGCATTCAAAAGCAATGTGCATGCTGGAAGAATGGCATGGTTCAACTAAAATTGATTGTTCATGAAAGTATATGGAATCGGTGGTGAAATACTGGCACAATACTTCTTTGTATATGCACCACTACTGTAAGCAATGGAAGAGGTACAACAGAGCACCATCAGCAGTGAACATTTGCCGAGGGCTTGCTGTTGGCCTGGCATGTTCTAAGCTCATTACTCGCATTAGCATATTTAATTCTCTCACCACCACCTATGGGGTAGGTAGGTACAAGTGTAATCCCTGCATTTGACATACAAGGCAGCTGATACCAAGTTGATTTAGCAACATGCCGGGAGTCCTACAGCTAGCACACGGCAGAGCTGGGATGCCATCTGCTCTGCTGTTTTCTGCCAGTCTTTGTAGTCCCGAGCCTCCAGGAATTTACCCTTAATTTAAAGACACAAAAGGGACACATAGGAAGCAGAGAAAAATTTAACTCTGTGGCCCTGCACACAAAAGGGTGAGGAGTAAGTATAGCTGGTTTTCAGAAGGAGGCAGTACTTGTGTTGTCTTGAATTTCATCATTGGTTTATATATCTCTCTATCCAACCTCAGATCTAGTCATCCTCTCATCCTCTCATATACTCACCTAACAAACATTTATTAAGCTCCAACTCTGTGCCAAGCCCTGAGCAGTGAAGTGTGGGTTCTGTGCCGAAACAGTCATATGCTAGTTGCCTTAACTTCTCTTCCCTGGGAAGGTTAAAATGAAGCCACATGCATGCTCATATGGGAGGTCTTCCTTAGGAAGGACAGATTGGTGTTGCTGATCAAAACTGAAAATGCTCACACCCTGGATACAGCAATCCCCACAGGAATTACCCACAGTAAGATGACCTGTGTTCAAGGTTATTCTCTGCAGTACTGTTTTTGACAACAAAGGATTAGAAATAGCCCACATGTTCATCAGAAGGGAACTGCTTCAATAAAACATGATAGCACACCTAAAGAGATTACTAAGCTGCTGTAACAGAAGCAGAGAAGCTGAGAGGGAGATATCTTTAAGACATTTAAGTGAAAAAAGCAAAGAGGATATGTATAGGGTGCCACCATTTGAATAAAGAGCAGGGGGAATAGAAACATCTTTGGTTGGTTATCTATAAAGTATTTCTGGAAGGATACACCAGACACTGATAACATTTGTGGCTTTCAGTGGAGGAAGCAGGTAGTTGAAAGGAAAGAGGAACAGGAGGGATTTTCGTTGAATGTTCTCTGGCATGTTTTAAATTTTGAACCTTTTTGGGAATGTATTGTCTATATTTCCCTAAAAACAACACACACACACAAACAAAACCAAAACTGATGTGCCCAGACCCAGGGTTAGTGGTATATCAATGCTGGAGTTCTAGTTTGGTTCCTCAACTCTCCCAGGGCAATTAGAGGGGAATGCTGAGTGCCGGGATGGGTTCCTCAGCTGCCTGACTTGCACCTAAGTGGCGTATTCTTTCTGTCCTTCGCTGAACCAGGTTCCCTCACAGGGGTCCTCTCCTTTGGCCAGGGAGCTTCTTCCTCCACCTCATGTTTGCAGTTTGGGAGAGGGCAATCAGGGTGGCCTGAGACAGTGACGTAGGTGACAGCATAAGCCCCGAGGGCATCCAAGGGAAGGGACCTCCAGAAAGAGGGAATAGCAAGCTCAAGCTTTGGAGGCAGATGTGAGCCAGGCCAGGTGGCAGGTGTGACTGGAATAGAGAAAACAGAAGGGAGAGAAGCAACAGGCAAAGACAGAGGGAATGCACATTCTGTGTGGGAGTGAGGGAGGTGTGAACTGTGCTGAAATAGTCATATGTTTCCTTAGAAATTCCACATCCAGATGCTGCTGTTTGTTTGCTCTGCTGTCTGTTTGCACTGATGTCCCAGTTCTACTAATTGGTCTACCTGGTGGTTCCTGAGCCCCAGTCCCCACCCTGCGATCAGGTCTGGTGTTGGCGTCCCGGCCTCTTTCCCTGTCTTGGTAACCAGCTCTGTAGCCTGGTCTCTCCCAGCTGCTACCTGGGAATGGGGACTTGTCATGGAACCCGGTCTGGGCTGGAGACTGCTCCCAGTTCATACCCCCCCAGGGACTACAGGACCCTGAAGAGGAGAGACGGAACAGGGAATCCAGGAGCTCTTCCTTCAGCCCTGGTGCTAAGGCGGTCTTCCTGATGTCTCCCAAACCATACACCTTTGCCTCAGGTAACTCTGAACTTGTTGACTTTGCACAAATTATTTCCTCATTTCACTCAGGTCAAACATTCCTTGTGTCCTCAGAGAGGCACTGCCTGATCTTCCAATGCAAAGTAGCCGCCTTCTATCCCAGCCTCTGTCCCCTTACCTGCGTAATTTCTTCGCTGCATATATGGTTCTGTTTATTGTCTCTCTCCCCACTGAACGCCGGCTTGAGGAGAGTGAGGGCTTTATCCAGGATCCCAACACCTGCGGGCAGTGCTTGTCTTAGTGAGTGCATCTGGTTCTAGATTTGGTTTCTCCAAGTCAGTCATCTGTCTCACAGGAGTGCCAGACTCTGACCGTGGTGGGAATGGAGAGTCCTAGGAGACAGGGTGAGATGTGTGGCCACTCAGAATGGCCTGTGGACAAGGCGCTGGGAACACAGAGCCCTGGCTTTGTATGCCTGATCCCCATCCTGAATCAGAGGTGACAGAGACAAGAAAGGCAGTGTTCATGAACACTCTGCAGGAAAAATACAGGGTCCTTTCACCTGCTCAGAATTATACTTCTTTGGTATTATCAGAGCTTTAAAATCAGTGTAAAGTGTTTATTATCTGAAGTCTCACAGCTGTCATGAGATGGCAACCCACTTTTATTCTTATTGATTCTTCATTCTGGAGAAGCAACTTTGACACCAGTAGATTCAGGTTCAAATTCTGGCTCTCATACTTGCTGACTTTGGGCAAATCAAGCCTTGCTGAGCCCATGTCCTCATTTAAGATGAGGGTGGGGTAGTGGGAATGGGAGGATAATATCTACCTCCACCATTGACAGGATGTAACATGTGGAGTAGAGTCTTTAGTACATAGTAAATGCTCAATGAATGTTAAATATTTTTCTTCTTCCTCAGCCCTCCTCCACATTATAAAAGGTAGTTTTCATGTGCTTAGTGGTCTACAAGACTAATACTTGCCTGGAAATTGTGAGGACTATGAAAATAAAACCTATGATCTTTGAGTTCATTCTCACTTATTATGTTCTTTGATGTTCAATGTCCTGGTCACAGACCTAATATCTGTAATAACTGATCAATTAATATTTTTCTTGTGTTGGAGTCACACTGTAATTCAACCCATATCTTCACCAATGCACAGGTGTGTTCGTCAAAGTCTAGGCTCAGCTGCTATAACAAAAATACCCCCAAACACAGTAGCTGAGTGATAGAAACTTATGTCTTCTTACGTAATAATCTGGGAATCGGTGGCTGGGCTGAATTTGTGGCTCTGATCTAGGAGACTATCCAGAGACCCAGGTTCCTTCTCTCTTGTGGCTCTGCTATTCCCTAGGATGACACTTTTGTCCACATTCTCAAAAGGAGAGCAACACCACTCTATCCATATTGTAGTATGAGGGGAGAGAGAGGAAGTCCAAAGCTCATCCTTTCCTTTTAGGGAAGTTGCATTAACTGCTTCTACTCCTAATCTTTTGGCACAAAGTTAGTCATGTGACTGTGCCTGGCTCCAAGGGTACTTGCAAAATTTTATCTTGACCTGAGTGGCCATAGGCTCTGTAAGAACTTGGTAAATGGAGGTCTATCACTAAAAGGAAAAAGAGGTCCATGGATATGAGGTGGGGGACAGTAGACTTCTTAACACTCCTGGTCTGAATGGACCCAGATGAGAGTGTGACTGGCTGGCTTGGGGCAAGCCCATGGCCACTAGAGAAAAGCAGCTGCTGACAGATGCTCAGAGCCTCCTTTCAACCTGCAGGTGGTGGATTTTAAGTAAATAGTGAGTACATCGCTTTTTTTCCTACGATTAAAAAGAAAATGGACGTCATCCAACAAAACCAAAGATAAACAATATCATCCACGTTTTGTATTTTTAATTGTTTCATACATTTGGATCCATCTGATAATTGGATAATTGGATCCAGGTTACTTTAGAACTCAGCTGAAGTTTGTCTGAAACTGAGAACCAAGATGTTGCAGCTCAGGAGGCCCCCATGACCCTTGGCTACCTTTAGGGTCAGTGCAGAAACTGAAAGCTGATGCTGATCACGTGCTCCTTTGATGGCGTCTGTGGCTGCGCAGAAAGCTGTACAGTCACAGGCAAAGCATCTGGACCGGGGTGCCAGGCCTTAGGTTTCCTAATTCCAGCTCTCCCTTCAATAAACTCTGCAGCCTCAGTTATCTCAGCATTCATGCTTCCATTTCCATTTCTATTATTAAGGCCAGAAGCAGGATGCCACAGTATTTTGGGGGAAAGCATAACTCTCAACAATCATGAAGTTCTCTGCAAATGTCAACTACAGCTGCATAGTGCTAGGATATGCAGGATCCTTAGACTGAGTTGAAACAGACACAGCAGAGAGCACACTTCATTCCCGCTTATATTCTCATTTCAGTTTAGGGAACAATCGTATAGCCATTCTCTCCTTTGATCCTCTCATTTGAGGTGGATTATTATTGTATAATTGTTATTATTTTCATTTTACAGCTGAAAAAAACTGAGATGCAAAGAGATTGTGGGTATGATTTAAGGACACATCCGTGGTAGGTGGTTTTCTGCCACCTCTAACTCCATGGTATTGAGATCGATTTTTTTTTTTTTTTGAGATGGAGTTTTGTTCTTGTTGTCAATGGCATGATCTCAGCTCACTGCAACCTCTGCCTCCCGGGTTCAAGCGATTCTCCTGCCTCAGCCTCCCAAGTAGCTGGGATTACAGGCATGTGCCACCATGACTGGCTAATTTTATATTTTTAGTAGAGACGGGATTTCTCCCTGTTGGTCAGGCTGGTCTTGAACTCTCAACCTCAGGCGATATGCCCACCTCAGCCTCCCAAAGTGCTGGGATTACAGATGTGAGCCACCGTGCCCAGCAAGATGGATTTTAAAAATTACATCAGGACATATCTGTTAAATGAATGGATAGTATTGGTAAAAAAAAAATGTGGTCATGTTAGAAAACTTTAGACTCTGTCCTGGTAAAGAGAACTCTTGTGAACAGCTCAGTTAACTTTCCACCTACTCCTGCTTTGGGTATCAAGATAGGGAATGACATCAGTGCTATGGAACAGGTAGTCTTTTGGGAACTTCTCACGTGTTTGGGCCACACTCTAGTTGATAAAGCAGGTTCACACAAATCAGCAGCTCTGTGAGGTGAAGGAGGATGGGCCTGAGTCATATTTCTCTTTGCATGTGCCTTCTAAAATTCTATGGGATGAATGCTCTTGTTTGGTCCTCAGGACAGCTCAGAAAAATAAGCATTCCACGACATTTCCATGGAATGGGCCCAGAGATGGAGGCTCGAGGAGGCGAGGCCACAGGCTGGTGTCACGGAGCTAAGACGCTGCATGGCTGGGCCAGGACGGTGGATCCCATTCTCCTATCTCAGCGCATCTCTCACCCCACACCCTCCTTGGTCCTCCAGCTGCCTTGTCTCTGAACCCAAAGCCCTCACTTGTACACCCTCGAAAGTCTCCTGTGATTATCTACTTTCTCTCACAAGAAGCTGAAGTCTTTTCTTCAGGGAATAAATTCAGAACTTGAGACAATTGGCCTGCTTCTTGCTTTCAATAAATGTGGAAATGCATCCATTAAAACACACAGTTTCTGCTCTTGAAAATACAACTGTGTTTTCCTCCCCTTTATCCCTGCTACAGAGATTTGATCACAGGTCTGTTTCATCACTTGGTTTTTCTAACAAATGAACAGAATCAGCAGAACTACCTTCAGAGTCCCTGAGGCCTCCTCTTGTCCTCTGTCCCAGAAACACAAGTCTCATTTTCCACAGCCTAGTCTCTTTTTCCACAGCTAAACTGAAGTAAATTCCAAAATTCTCTGCAGACCCTATTCTGATCTCCATTGACTCTATGATTCACCACCCTACTCTTTGCCCCTCAAATTGGACCTCTTTTTTTTAAAAAAATAATGAATTAATTTATTAGTTTATTTAGATACAAGATCTTGCCCTGTAGCCCATGCTGGAGTGAAGGTGCATAATCATAGCTCATTGTAATCTTGACCTTCTGGCCTCAAGCAATCCTCCTGCCTCAGCCTCCCAAAGTGCTAGGATTACAGGTGTGAGCCACTGCACACAGCCTAATTCACTTTTTTGACAAATGGCACCATTTAAAAGTAAAAATCCCAGGCACTACCTCCCTAACCCTTGTGGCAGGTGGATTGTAGAATGAACCCAGTGATTCCTGGTGCTTGCCTTCTTGTGGAATCCCTCTCCTTGAGTGTGGGGCAGGATGTGGGATTGGCTTTTATTTATTTATTTTTTTTTGAGACAGGGTCTCACTTTGTCATCCAGGCTAATGTGCAGTGGCACGATCTGCAGCCTTGCTCTCCCAGGTTCAAGAGATCCTCTCACCTCAGCCCTGCAAGTAGCTTGGACTAGAGATGCACACCACCACGCCTGGCTAATTTTTGTAATTTTTGTAGAGATAGGGTTTTGCCACGTTGTTCAAGCCGGTCTCCAACTCTTGAGATCAAGTGATCCACATGCCTCAACTCCCAAAGTGCTGGGATTACAGGCATGAGCCACCGGACCTGGTTTAACCAGTAGAGTATGGGAAAGGTGATAGGACGTCACTGCTGTGATTAGGGTACATATCATTGCAACTCCTATTTTGTTAAAAGACCTAACCTTTCATTGATTTGGATAGTTTGTGAGTCTGGGCTGGGACATGGGAATCCTGCTGTCTTCTCCAAGCCCTAATCTCCTCCAAGCAGACCCCTTCTGCCATGCAAATCAGCTCATATACATAGATGCATCAGACATGCTTCAGGCCTGGGCTCGCAATGGCTCCACCTGTTTGGTGTGTTTAACTGCTGGAGTGCTGCAGGCAGGGCTGGTTTTATCTTTCTCTGTATGTCAGCAGTGTTGTGCATGGTGGGAGTGTGATGAACATCCAGTGGATGGAGGATCTGCCCAGCATTCCCCAAGGAAGTGGACTGAAGGATGCCTGCAGTGACTGGGTCTTAGCAATGAGAGTGTCATCTGTAACCATAACTACCCTTTGGTAAGGAAATGGTAGTAGGGCCATCTGCACGCCATCTGGGAGACCCAGCTCTGCTGACCGGGTTCCGGCATGTATATTTGCTTTGGCTGCCTCCTTTTTCTCTAGAGAGCAGGGATTTTGTATCTCCAGAGTCCAGCACAAGCAGGACCTCAATCAATGTAGGTTAGAATGGGGTTTCCACTGCTACCCAGTGTCTTAGCTTGGATTCTTCTCAAAGCAGACCTAGGACAAGACTTCGGCGTAGGTTGTTGGTTCAGGATGTGATTCCAGGAAGCAGAAGGGAGGAAGGAGAGGAAGTGATATTGGGAAGAGAGAAAAGTCCATGTAGGACACTTTATTGCATGAGTTACTGCTGTGGGCCAGTGGGCTCAGTCCTGTTGAGGGGTCCTCGGGGAAGGTGGTGCGGCCTCCACAGAGTCACTCATCAGAACACAGGGAGGAGGGGCAAATTCACCACTCCATTCTCATTGGTGAAACGATGCAAAAATATAAAAATACAAAAAACAAGGTTGCCTCCCTGGGGAGTTAATTTGCCACACTTCTGGGTTGTTCCTGACATCAGAGCAGGCTCCAGAATGTGAGAAGCCCTCAGGCAGAGAAGCAGAGAGTGCAGCAGGCCAGACACGGGAAACTGTCAGCAGGCTGAAGCTGGCTGTCCACCTCTGCCGCAGGTGGATGCAGGAAGACCCAGGTGGACACAGGCAGCTCGGGATGTGGCGGGGGTGGGCAGCAAGGGGCTCTGCTACCCCACCCTCCTGGATTAGGAGGGGAAGGAAGCACAAAACCATTGTTTTTCATTGAAAAACATCTGCTCCTAAGGTCAGTCTCTTTCTTTGAGGCAGGCTTGATAATTGTTTTTGGAAGATACAAGAAAGGTCAGTATTTTTAGTCATTAGTTTTAGTTATTATTAATGACAACTCCATTCTTCAAAGAGTTCTGCTTTGGACAATAAACTGTTCACAATACCATTAGACAATAACTGTGACCACGCCCACCCACTCCCGCTCCCATCACTAAGAGCTTGCTGAACGTGTGTTCTGTGTCCACTTCTGTTCTGAGCCAAGAATCTTGGAAGCTGGGCCAGGCACAGTGGCTCATGCCTGTAATCCCAGCACTTTGCGAGGCCAAGGCAGGTGGATCACTTTAGGTCAGGAGTTTGAGGCCATCCTGGCCAACATGGTGAAACCCCAGCTCTACTAAAAATTCAAAAATTAGCCAGACATGGTGGCGAGTGCCTGTAATCCCAGTTACTCAGGAGGCTGAGGCAGGAGAATCGCTTGAATCCAAGAGGCGGAGGTTACAGTGAGCCATGACTGTGCGACTGCACTCCAGCCTGGGAGACACAGAATGAGACTCTGTCTCAACAAAGAAAGAAAGAGAGAAAAAGCAACTTCAGAGCCAAGAGGTGACTCTGCGAAGGCTGCACAAGCTTCCCCAGGGGACCTTCGGCAGACAGAGACCACTGGCCCACAGCAGCAACTCATTCATTAATGTGCCCTTCATGGACTTTTCTCTTCTCAAATCACTTCCTCTACTCACTTACTTCTGTTTCCTAGGATCACGTCCCTAGCTCAGAATCTTCTAAGCCAAGGAGATCCAAGAAGGCAGAGTTGGGAGCTGGTTTCATCCCTATTTATGCAGGAGAGCAGGACACTCAGAGGGCCAGGGAGGGGCACTCCCTTCCCATTCAATTTGGTGCAGCGTGCCTCCCTCCCTATCATAGCAGGGTGCTTGGCTCATCCTCCTGTTTCGCTTTCAGTCCATCCTCGCTTCCCAGGTTCCATTCCAAATTCCTCGGGGACTCCCAGGTGTCTCAGATCCCTAGTCAGCTGGTGCCTTGAACTTCTCATCTTTCAGCTCCTTTTACTAGGGCTGGACTCAGCTTTCTGATCCTTCGCTGACATCCAATGCTAAATAGGAAGCACCCACATTTTTGCCAGAAGCCCTCTCCATGTCCCACACCTTTGGCTCAGACCTGAGTTGTGCACTACATCAGAATTGGGTTCATTACGCCCCTTGGCCTTGGATCTGGGCTGCTGGAAAGGTTTGCCTTCTGCTGCCTCAGTTGCTTTTCTCTTATTTTTATTTCAAGCAAGTCCTGGTATTCCCAGTGTGCTCTTCGACCAAGACAAGGGCTGGGTCATAACAAGATTTAGCACAGGGTGTGCTGAAATAAATGAGAAAAACCAAAGGGATAGAAATGATGAGTTCCATGAGATTCATTCATTCTTTAAAGTATGACTGAAATATGGAGCAACACAGTTCCAGAATGACAGGAGCTATTTAATGCTTGTGGACTTGCATAGACACAGGAACAGGTCCAGAAGAAGCCCCAGGGCTTCTGACAACCAGGTGAGTGAGCGTAGGGAGGTGTCATCCTAATTCATCTCCCACGAAACTCAAGAGTGCGGATTCCCCTCATGGCTCAGGAAGGAAGGCGTTTGGCCAGGAAAAGGGCTTTGCATGTAACGTATCAGCTACATGGCCCTAGGGATAGCAATAGTGTTGGAATGTTTTTCGCTCAGGCTTTGAGTTTCCATGAAGCCGGTAATTCTCTTCTCTTTCTGCCTGCTCTTCGCTCATTCCCCTGCCTGCTCCTAATCTGGCTGCTCACAGGAAGGACACAGTCAGCTCTGCTCTAAGTTTTCTGGGGCCAGGCCTCTGGAAGCAACGCTGTGATAACCCTGTGCGGCTTGGGCTTGAGGAGGGAGTTCAATACTGGGCTGCAGCATTAGAAAGCCTAAGCCTTAAGCCATGCTCTCTTTATTGGCTACATTGTCATAAAGGAGATTTTGATCTCATTTTCCAGATGTTCATGTCTGTCTATCCATTAGTTCTCAACTCCAGTGGGGAACAGGGAGGTTGATTATTCCAATTTCATAGCACTGGGAAAAGGATGCAATGAGTCTTTAGAACAGGGTTTGGTGCTCAGTGAAAGCTCAAAAGAGTTAGTGATTTTTTTTATTAGTAGTTAAAGCAGGAAGGTCCCCAAAACAAACCTCTCAAGCACCAACTGGGAAGGAAGTGGAGATTTATTTGGCTGGGAGCTGCAGCAGCATAGATAGCTAACAGCCAAGCTCCACTAACAAAGACAATCCTTGCCCCTTTAAAGGCTTACAACTCTAGAAACTACATGTAAAAAGCTCTTGGACTTACAACTCTAGAAATTACATATGAAAGGGTCTTGATCCATGAAGAAGGGGTACGTGACTTGGGTCAGGGTTTGATCATGTTTAAGTAAAAACAATGCCTTCTGGAAAGATTCCTCCATACGGTCCTGCAGTCAAAGGAGTGCAATTAAGGGTGCACCCAGGTGTGCCAGCCTTTACTTCTTCAATTGAAATGCAATGTTCGAGTCTAGGGAAGGGCTCCTGGAAGCTTAAGAGGATTAAGGGTCTCCTTCCTCACTTCGGTATAAGGATGAAATGAGTCTTTAGAACAGGGCTTGGTACTTAGTGAAGGTTCAAAAGAGTTAGCTATTTTTTTGTTATTAGTAGTAATGGCAGTAACTCATTACACCTACATGTTGAGAAAAAAATGAACAATATGAAGTATGTACTTCAAGCATTGGCTAATAATGCTTTGAATAAGGGAAGGAGAAGTAGATGGAGTATCATACAGCAAAATGAGAACTGAGAGAAAAAAAGTGGGCCCTATGGGATCAGTCACTCCAGGACCTAAGGAGAAGCACAGACCACCTCCCTGAAGGAAGGCTCAGGACCTTGCCTCGGGCTGGAGCCCTGGGCTGCTGTGGGCAGTTCCTCAGCTCCTTCCAGCAGCAATTCCTGAAAAGGATCATTCTGCCATTGTGTGGCAGGAGTACCACACCCGTTGTCACCTCAAAGGCCAGGAGTGGGGAGGAAGGTAGTTTCTTGTTCTCTTTTCCTGTTTCTTGCTCCTAGAGGGAAAGTGGAGAAAAGGAGAAAGCAGCCCAGAGCCTCCAAACCATATTAAGTCCAGGGCTTGCTGAGGCCGAGAAGAGGGCCATCAATGCAGATTTCTTCATTTGTTCTTTCAAAGTCCTGTGGATGGGCAGGTTCATCTATTCTCATCATTTACAATTAAAATATTGATGGAGTGCCTAGTACGCATCTACCCCAGCTTACTCTTTTTAATCTGGGTGTTAACTTACCCAGGAAATAGCTCTAAGAAAGATGCCAGTAACTCATTAGCAGCTTATAAAGGATCCTTTTTCATTTTTCTCAAGTTATTTTAAAACTCAACAGTTGGGAGATTTATCAAGCATTTGTTATTATAAGTTATTACTGGGTGTTTCTGTTCTACTGGCCCAAGCATAGAAACTCAACACCAGGACAAAAGTATGCCAAATTGCAGGGTCTTTATTGCTGGGGGCCATGGAGGACTCATGTCTCTCCAACCCGTGGCCCCGAAAGGAGGGTGTCAAGACCTTTTTTACCCATAAAACCACCTCGGGAGTGAGGGTGAGGGGCAGGGGTGGGGGTGAGGGGCAAGGGTGGGGGTGAGGGTCTTCAGATGTTCTGAGAGCTAGTGGATTCTGTAAATCACCTCCTGGGCGGAGATGAGGGTGAGGGGCTCTGGAAATTCCAGTGGATTCCTGGACGAAGATGAGGGTGAGGGGATCTGGACATGATGAAGGCCAGGGAAATTTTTTTTTTTTTTTTTTTTTAATTGAGACGGAGTTTCGCTCTTGTTACCCAGGCTGGAGTGCAATGGTGCGATCTCGGCTCACTGCAACCTCTGCCTCCTGAGTTCAGGCAATTCTCCTCCCTCAGCCTCCTGAGTAGCTGGGATTACAGGCACGTGCCACCATGCCCAGGGAACTTTTGACATTCTGATTGTCACTTAAGTGGTTCACAAAAGTCAAGATTAGCATTTGTTTACACATTGTCTGGGTAGGGTGGAAATTACAGTCCTTAGTTACTTATTACAAGTTGCATGGGCCAAGATGGCATGGGTTTGGACTGCTTGCCTGTCACATTTGGGTTACAGAGAGCAGTTTCAATAGAAAGCCAAGGTATGGTTGAGGTATGCAGTTTTATGGGGCTTTTACCATGTCACATTTCTTATAACTTGCCTGAGGGTGGCAGCATTTACGGGGCTTTCCCTAATTTTCCAATGACTCCTCAAATAACACTATAACTTTCATTTTTATTTTGAAGCAACTCAAAGAAATTTAATGATCCTACAAGGGGGTGCAAATTGTGGAGAGACAGATATCATGGAAATGGAAAAGTTCCATTTTACATTATTCACGGAGACAGCTGAAGAGCCTTGCTGGCAGCAAACACATTGTTTAGAGGGTCTCTAGCAAGCCTGTGCCAGGAGTAGTGGGTAAGAGGGAAGATGGTGTGCCCCTGACCCTTCTAGTGGTCCATTCTCAGGACATTCCAGTCTCACCTGGTCCCCAGTGATCCAAGATGAAGCAGTATTAAAGGAGAGCCACTTCTTCAACCCCTTTATTCTCTCTGACTATCTGACACTTTCTTCTCCCCTGAGCAGATGGTTGGGATTGGCGGGGAGGGCTATGATGCTTGGCTCCAATAGCCCAGGGACCCGAGTGTAGGATTGGGTTTGGGGACTAGAGCTCTAGGTACATGATTGGGTGGGATTGGATGAGAGAGATTCTAAGAAACTTGATAGCGCAAAGTACTGAACCCCCATGTACCTCAGCACTGTTTCATTTATGCAGATTCCTACCACTCCCCTATACCTGACTTATTTAACAGGATAACTCTGATTGCTATTCAGGGAATAGTTATGGAGAAGGAGGCAAGAATGGAGGCAAAGAGAACTGTTTGAAGGCCACAGAGATAATCCAGGCAAGAGATAGTTCCTTGGACGAGGGCAGGTTCTCCACCGCTATTAATAATAGTTTCTGTTGGATAATACTTGTTGTAGGGGGGCTGTCCTGTGCATTGCACAATGTTTGGCAGCATCCTTGGCCTCGACCCACTAGATGCCAGTCGCACCTCTACCTGATGCCAGTAGCACCCTCTCCATGTGACAGTCCAAAACGCCTCCACATATTGCCAAATATCCACTGAGATGCAAAACTGCCAAACGGGATTGAGAACAATTGGCCTAGGGTGATGGCAGTGAAGCAGTAAGAAGTGATCAGATTCAGGATTTGTTGAGTTTATGCATGAGGAATGAGAGAGGAATCACGGATGACTTCAAGGTTTTTGGCGTGAGTGAGGGGAAGGATGGAGTTTCCATTGACTGAGATGGTGAAGACCATTGGTGGAACTCCAGGGAAGCCTGGAGCTCACATGACAGCTCTGGACTCGAACTAAGTATATGTATTACATTACTTATACAATTTCAGAAAAGGTGGGAAGGAGCTAATGGCTAAGGTCATGGAGATATAAATGGTATTCTAATGACTCCAGGGAAAAGAAGCATTGCCAAGACTTCTGAGGACCTTGGGGCCACAGATATATTCTAGGAGGTCATGTGTTCTTAGGTCTGAGACTGAGGGCGAGGCATGTCTTATCTCAATGAAGGTCAGTGGTTACCTCGAACTTTGGATTCTTCCCATCAGAAAGGTCAACAGGATGTCTCTGGACCTTCAGAATCTAAGCAATGAGCCGGAGCCACATCTCTGATGCTCCACAGCCTTGGGTCCATATGGAACTATTTATGATTTCACATTTACCTTAATTATTTAATGTTTTATTTCACTCCACTGAAGAGGAAGGCATAGTTTGGAGAAGAACTTGACACTTGAATGACTTGCATATCTGATTTATCAAACTGAAAATAACTCATTTTCTCCATTCGCAAAAAGTCCATTATGCTTTACCTATCATTTTTTGGATAGAGCCTGAACTGAAAAGTAGTTTGCTACAGCACAGCTATATATAGAAACTTCTCATCTGTCTGAAGATATAAACAACCTCAGGAAGTTTGGAATATGTTGTTAAGACTGCTCTCTTGGTTTCCTCGTCACAGATCCTCTTGCTATTCTGCAGGGAATGTGTTGCTGTCTATTTGGCGTGTGGTTTCTGCTGCTCCTCTCTTCCTAAACTTTCAGCAGAGGCTCTTCTTACTTCACTATTGTTGAAGACACCGACTAAAAGAAAATGGCGCACTGCTTTCCAATTGAATGAGCAGATTTTTCAATATCTGGGAAGACAATAAAATCTATTCTCTTCTTATTCCTCTTCTCTCTTTCTCTCTCCCCACCTCTTCTCACTCTCCCTCTTTGACAGGGTCTGTCACCCAGGTTGGAGTGCAGTGGTGTGATCACAGCTCACTGCTGCCTCGAACTCCTGGACTCAAGTGATTCTCCTGCCTCAGCCTCCCAAAAGTGCTGTGTTTACAGGCGTGAGCACCACGTCCATCCAAAAATCTCACTATTTCAGAATGGATCTTATAGGAGAGTGGGGTCTGGAGGTAGAGAGGGAAGCCCTAATTTAATTAGTAAAAATTCTGAGCTGAGGAATTTTGTTTTTACTTTATTTCATTTGAGTAAATACAACAAAAACTAAGCTAAAAAAACTTCCTTAAGCAGAATTTCTGCTGGAATACACTTTGATAAGTGTAAAAAATATATGTGTGCATATTAAGTGCTTTTTAAAGATTGTCTGAAAAGAGAATTTCCTTTAGAGTTTCTGTATAATTAACTAAATTGGTACATTAAAAATATTGCAATTTCACAAAGTCTCTGTTAGTGGATTAAAATCATTGAGATTTTTATGCCTGATGCTCCCTTGCTATTACAGGGCTTGCTAATTTGCCTAACTGATATGGTCTCTGTGGCAGGGTGATGGTATTTCAAACATAGGTTAAAATTAAGAGTAACAGGGGTAATTAATCATAAGGGGATTTTTTGCTTACCTTTTTTCAAGTTTGTGCTTTAGGTCCATGAAATCATAAGATTATTTTACCTACTTAAATTTAGATAAGGAAATGGTTTCTTTGTTTGTTTTTCTTTTTAAAAATCTTATCTTCTCAAAGAAATACAAAGAGAATTGCCTACATTATCTTCAGGGTCTAAGATCTGGGGTCTTCATTTTCTCACCACATCCTTAGCAAAACCACCACCAAGCACCTCGTTCTTTCCCAAAAACAAAACACTTATGAGCATTTAGGAAGTTTCTATGGTCTGTCCAATAGAACATCCTGCAATGATGGAAATGTTCTACATCTGCTTTGTCTGATACAGTAGCCCTCGTTTCTTGCGGCTATTGAGCGTTTGAAATATGACTGGTGATGATAAATGGAATTTTAAATTTCAGTTAATTTTAGTATTAATAGCCACAGATGGCTAGTGGCCACCATATTGGATAGCTATACTAGCTACACTGTTTCAAGACAGTGCACTAAAGAAATAGAATTCCGTATAAGCTTAAGACTGTCCCTTCCCTCTCACCTCTCCCCTTCATCTCTTCCGTCCTCTGTCTATCTTCCCTTAAACCTGCACTAAGTACCTACCACCTTCAGGCGCTGTGCTTAGTACTGGGAAGCAGAGACTAAAGATGGCCTCTTAACTCTCAGAATCAGCCAAAGTTGGGATGACAGTGGCAGGTTGTAGGAAGAACAGGTATTCAGTCGGTGCCCAATGAACAAATATATTCATATCACGGGTATCTATTTTTGCCCAATTTTATTTTTCTTTTATGCTAAAACTCACCATAATATCCATCAAAAATAGACCAGAAAGGTTTATCAAAATGATTTAATGAAAGATGGATGACTTTGAGATCCCAAAAATGTGGAGTGAGAGAAGCCATGAGGAAACAGAGAAATAGGAACAAGAGGAACTGCGGGTTGGTTGGGGATAAGCGGATGGGGAGGCTCCAGCCAGGGGCATTACATGGTGGCCTTAAATGGGTGAGGATGGTGAAGGCCAAGGAAGAGCTAGGCTTCAGGGCATGAGGATGGGGGAATCCTAGAGAAGGACACGGGTACCTAGGTCCTAGTTTGTCTTGGTCTAAGAATTATGCCTGAAAACCTAGGCAGGAAGGATCCTGGCTTTTTTATTTACATAGTTGCCAACAGAGGGTTCTGGGTTGGACTCAAAATAATGAGGAAATAAGAGATAAAGAGGCTAATGACATGTTGGCCAGCCAGGTTGATGAAAGCCCAGGTCATGTTCATGATTGTTTCTGGAACACACTGGGATCTCCAACTGTGATGAGTGCTATATATAGTGTCTGTCCCAGTCTTGTAGTGCTGTCCTTGATCCTACACTCCAATGGACATCTCAGTGTGATGTTACTAATGAGTCATCTCCAAAGAGGGCAGGTGAACTGTACTGCCTTGGGCACATATTGGGAACGAGGGAATTGAAAGGAACAATCTGAATTCCAGTGACTAAATTAAAGAAGGTGCTCTCCAGGACTTGAGCAGTAGGAATGAAAGATGTCCTGTTGGAGGGTTGCTGGGCACTTAGGGTTCTAGCTGTCATTCACTTATTCCATTACTGCATTCATTTATTCATTCAACCCATATCTGTTCAGGACCTTTAATATTCATTTTAGAGACAGTCCTAGGTACCGTGGACACAGGAAGGAAGAAGACTTACAATGCAGTGGGGCAGAAGGGTGTTAAATAATTATAAAAATGTATAAATTCATTTATGTTTCTGATATAAGCTATGAAGAAGAGTTACAAGGTGCATTATATGGGAAACTGACCTATCTTGGAAATCATGGAGGCATTTTCTGAAGATATAACACAATTCCTGGAGAGTTATACATGCCAGGGTGGGGAAGAAGAGCATCTTAGGCGGATAAAACAATGCACTGTACTCTTCCTTCCTGCTACCTTTTGCACATGGCCTTATGTAGCCATTTATGAAATTACTTGTTGACTCTATGTCTCCCTATCCAGACTAATCACCCCAAGAGGTCAGGGAGTGTATTAGACGTGGTTACTGCAACATGTTTGGTGTCCATCCTAGTGCCCGGCACTTGTGAGGTCTCAGTTAGAACCTACTGAAGGTACATGTGTGGAAGCTCAGAAGGAATTTGGAGCATTTGAGAGTCTAAAAGGAGGTCATTGTTGATGAGCACAGAATAGGGGGTTGAAAGGTTCAAAATAGGAAGGAAAAGTTACCCTGGGCCTTGTGAGCCATATGAAGGATTTGGTGCTCTATTTCAAGAGCAATGGGAAATGACCAAAAGGTGTTAAATAAAAAGTGATGAGATCAGATGTATAGTTTAAAAATAACATTCTGGCTGCTGTATGAAGAGTAGGTTGGAGGGAGCAGGAGTGGGCACAGGAAGATCATTGGAATGGTTATGAAGTGGTCCAGCTAAAACATGATGGCATCGTAGACTAGGGAGATGGAAAGAGTTGGATACACTCAAGAGGTGAGCTAAAAGGACAATTGCAAAACAGTCAAAGGATCTGAGAAGACATTTCTTCAAAGAAAATATGCAAATGTCCAATCAGCACAAGGAGAGATGTTCAAAGTCATTAGCCATCAGGGAAATGCAATTCAAACCCACAGTGAGCCATCACTTCCTAACCACTGGGACGAGTAGAACCAAAAGGACAGGTTATAACAAGTGTTGGTGAGGACGTGGAGGAATTGGAACCCTTCAACACCCCTGCTCAGAATGTAGAATGATGCAGCCACTTTGGAAAGCCAGCGCCTCAAAATGTTCAACATTGAGTTACCATATGACTCAGCAATTCTGCACCTAGGTATACACTCAAGAGAATGAAAACAGATGTCTACACAAGCATTTGTACACAAACAGATGTCTACACAAGCAGTTGTACACAAATGTTCATAGCTACATTATTCGTAATAGCCAAAAATGGTAACAATCTAAATGTCTATCAACTGAAAAATGGATAGATAAAATATGGTATAGCTATACCGTGTGATATTATATAGCAATAAAAAGGAATAAAGTATTGATACATGCCACAACATGGATTGACTTTGAAAATATATGAAGTGGAAGAAGCCAGGCACAAAAGATCACACACTGTATGATTACACGTATATGAAATACCCGGAATTGGCAAATCTACGGAGGCAGAAAGTAGATTAATAAAAAGGCAGAATGGAAGGAGAAGATGACAGAGGTGAGAAGGACACAGGAAGGAGTGTGAGAAATCATAGAAGGGAAAATTTAATAGATCTGAATATTTGCAAGTTTGTCTTCAGGAATCTGGCAAAGTAGTTCTCTGCATGGAGCCTCTAGTTTGGGCACAAAAAATTGGGGTTTTGAGAAAATCCCCTTAATAGCTATAGGTTGCTTATTTAAACCACAGTCCAGTGGAGGAAACCATTTTGAGCCTTCCTAGAAGCACTTACACTTTAAAGACCCTCCTATCTTCTGTGTTATTAGGGGACCAGCGTGGCAGCCATTTGATTAATTTAATAGACTTTTATATAGCATTTATCAGCATCCGTATGGCAGTGATACCATACAGAAATGCCAGCAGGGGATGTATAAAGCCTGTAACTAGTGAGAGTGAGATCAGTGGGAAGCATAAGGGAGCTGAAGGCCCCTGATTCGAGTTAAATCATAATAGCTTCCCCCAGGTCACAACGTCACCGCAGATGAGAGGGTCTTTAAAGTTTAACTGCCCTCACTGGAGAAGCTAGCAGTTTTATCCCCAGGGCAAGCCATCAGAGAGGGGACAAAGCAGTGTTAGGCAGGCTGATGGATTAAAAAGGAATGTCTTTCTATGAGTGGCATGTGTAATATGTGGATTTCGGTTAATCCCTTTTCTGCCTTGAGGCCTGGAGATGCTCTGTGATGTTTATGTGACCCGAGGAAGGGATGGGGAAGCATTAGGGACTCCTGGAGTGGAGCAGTAGGATCTGACATTGCCAGGATTTCAATTTAGGGGGAGACCAGGCTCCAGGGGCCAGAGACTTCTGTGAAAGGAGAGGAAAGAAAGTAAAGGCAGGCAGGAGTCAGTGAAAAGTGAGTGAGGCTGAGTTAGGCTGGGATGGCCAGCAACAGGAGGTAGAAGGGGAAGGTGTGAAGCTTTCTGAACAGAAGCTGGTTGGATGGGGGTCTTTGGAGCTTCAGGAATTACCTGGCAAAAGTTGAGACTCAGAAATAGCTCAGGCCTGGAGAGCAAAACAGAAGGGGCCTGTTACCTCGGCAGCCACAGAATCACTGGTTCTTGAGGCTATCTCGGAGGTCATCTGGTTAAACCCAAGATCCCACAGAGGTGACACATCCCAGAGCTGTGAGGGGCAGGAATTCCCTAGTCCAAGTCCCAACTCTGGCAAACATGAAGGTAAGTGGGATCTCCTGGGAAGCAGGTTTTCTGGCCTCAACAATTCTGTAGTGAGAGGCAAGTGAAGAACCACTGGGGCCCAGTTCTAACTCCCTACTCACTGTTCAGAAAGAATCTGGCGCTCAGTGTCCCTAAAAGCCTATTCTCCATTCGCGTCTGAGATGTCAGAAAGTCAGCACTCAAAGGGACATGAAAATTCAAGACATGCTGGAAGGAAAAAAACTTCTCAAATAAGCCCCAGTGCCTAAGACTACCACCACTGCACATTTCCAACATGGCCTTGCTCATAGTGGAGACGTTTTCTCCCTAGACATGGTAAATAAGCTGTGTCAACATTGGGCCCTGCATGGAAGAGTATTTCAACTGAGGTTTAATTCCAGCTCTGGGCATTTAGTGCAGATCCTGAGAAGACAAACTGCCATTGTTTTTTCCTCCTCAGATACCCGGCAAGTCTCTGCTATCGTCTTTGCCAACATGACACACTAATTCCAGGAACCTAATTTTTTCCAGGAATAGCTGAGAGTGCTTTTGCTCCCTAAATTTTGTGGGTAGGAAGCTAGTGCTATAATAACTGTATGTCATATTACATCTTTGGATTCTCTAAAAAGATGACATTCATGAAAGACTTTGAGGCTTGAAGAAACTGTATCCATCTCAATGACAGGAAGGGGGATCGCTGCAGAAAGAACCAGAATCCACTCCCTGCCCCTCACCCACATTTCTGTTTTTTGAATCAAGAACTCCCTAATTTTGAATTAAGAATTTTGGATTTGGGACTCATAAGGGCAACATGATTTATTTTAAAAATTTGTTTCCTTTGGACTGAAATTTCTCCCCAAGAATTTTGTAATAAAGAATCATTTTTATTATTGGAATATGTTTATGTTGTCAGTAAGTCTGATTTTAGAACCTCTGATGAGCTGTGTTGGAGGACATATTTTGGTATGGAAAACACAAGAGGGAGTGAATTTTCAGCCTTAGGTTAATGCCCTGTTTGGGATTTTGCTTCCTGTGCTGGTTAGATCTGCTTGTGAACCTTGCGGTGGCTAAATCTGCACTTTAACCTGAAGACCCAGGAGGCTCCCCAAAGGAGCAGTGGTGGGTGGTTACTGGGCACCACCTCACGGAAGCAGAAAGAACACTGACTCCAGTATGCTGTTTTCCTTGAATAGCAGCCTAGCTCCTCTCTGCCCTGTGTAAGTGGTGAGTTTGGGAACGGGCTCTTCTCTCTTGGGCTCCACCTGCCTGCTGAGAAGGTACATTACTATGCATGCACAGCCACAGGTAATTGTGGCAAGGCAGGTCCTGAGTCCATGCAGAGGGTATGATGTGCCCCCTCACTACCCGTGGCTGGTAGGTTGGTCGAATTCAAGGAAGCAGAGTCCATGAGCTGGCCCACTTGGTGAGACATTGGGCCACATCCTCCAGCATAGCTTTGGATCGGTGAACCCCATCTGTCTGACTCACATGATATCTTTTGTTCTCTTTTCTATAGAAAAATCATAGTGTGCACATTGCTTGAATGACCCTTTTGGGGTCTGGCTTTACTCGCAGGTAAAGGAGACATTTTCAAGGTTGTAACCAGTCATTCTCAGCACGGTCCTTGCAGCGGTGGAGACAATCCCAATGACTAGAAGAAATACCTGACTCCTCCAGAACCTGTAAGTTCAGGACATGCATCACAGGAGGGCCGCGAGCTGCTGAAGTGCTTCCGTGATCAATCTCTGCTCCCTGCCTAGGTGGGCAAGCAGCTGTACACTCTGGGATAATTTGGATGATCCCAGCATGGGCATACTCCACTCTGCCTCATGGCACTTGCCAAGGCTGGAGACAGACCACATACCTCCCTTCTGTTTTCCATTGCATTCCCTTCCCCAAACTTTCCATCTAGAAATTCTTCTTTGGTTGACCCTGCCACATTGTATATTCCTGTTTCTTTTTCCCCTATGATACATTTTCTTTCAGGATCCTTAGATTCCTAATAAATTGAGTATTTAGACATAGACAATGTCTAGATTAATTTTCGACATAAAAATACAAATTCTAGGGTTCCTGTGACACCTTTTACAAGGTGTGGTCTAGTCTTCTTATACTCTATGTTGACAGTTTTCATTTCAACCAAAATTTAGGTGACTGCTTACTCCATGCATCTCAGTGTCCCTGGCGTTGTGTGAAAGATGGTGAAATGAAAGTCACAAGCCCAGTCGTCAATGATCTCACTCTCTTGAGGGCAAAGAGTAAGTAAAAAGGATTAGAGAACAGTACAATAAATGAAAGAATGGAGGTTTAAATGGGTTGTAATTTGTGTATGGAGGCTTAGGGGAAGGGCATCAAGCTTAGGGAAGACATAGTGAAGCCTACCTGGTTCAATGGGTTGAATCACATGCAAATGATCAAGCTTCACTGCATATTCGATTTTCACATTTCACGTATGTCATGATTTTCTACATACTGCAGTGTTCAGAACCCAGTATCTTGCCACTGGATTTGCTGAGACTATAACAAAAACCTACAGGAAAGAGATGTTTTTGAAGCAGCTCCCCTGGCGTCCCTTGGTTTTCTTTTCACAGACACACAGTGGCCAGTGACTGCAGGTGTGAGAAACCTCATCAGCTGCAAAGAGTGGAGAAACTCCTTCCACTTTCCTCTAGAGTGGTGGTGTAAATGGTTGTTATCAACGTAGGGGGTAACTTTGAAACCAATGCTTCTCATGCTTTAACATGCAAATGAATGACTTGGGGATTTGTCAAAGGCAGATTCTGATTCCAGTAAGTCTGAGGTTCTGCACTTCTAACAAGCTTTCAAGAGATGCTGATGCTGCTGGTCCCTAGACCACACTTTGGGTTGCAATAATTGAAGCCTGTGTAAACTAATAGGATGCATATATACAATTTTCCTGTGTCCTTGGATAACTGCCCTGTGGGGCTTTATGGTCTGGTCATCAGGACTCCTTTCTGAATGCTGGAAGGCTTCCTGAAGTAGTTTAGGTACTCTCAGCCTTTATAGGGAATGATCAAGGACAGCCAATCAAGCACCCCTTTCTTCTCCCAAGACTCACCATGTTCCCTGTGTCATTCATGAGGTGCCTACAGGAGCTGCCATGTTCTAAAATACCGCTAATGCTATCATTTCTACAGATGAGGAAACTGAGTCATAGAGTGAGAGTTGTTTGCCAGGCTAGGATTTGAACCCAAGTAGTCCAGATCCAGAGCCCAATACTGTGCTTTTCTGCCTTTTAATTGTAATGATCTGACCACTGATGACTCATCCAGCAGTTGACCCCTGCTTTAAAGAAAACAAAATGGCTGGGCACGGTGGCTCATGCCTGTAATCTCAGTACTTTGGGAGGCCAAGGGGAGTGGATCACAAGGTCAGGAGTTCGAGACCAGTCTGGCCAACATAGTGAAACCCTGTCTCTACTCCAAAAAAAAAAAAATTAGCTGGTGTGGTGGTATGCACCTGTAATCCCAGCTGCTTAGGAGGCTGAGGCAGGAGAATCATGTGAACCTGGGGGGCGGAAATTATACTGAGCCGAGATTGCACCACTACACTCCAGCGTGGCTGACAAAGTGAGACTCTATCTCAAACAAACAAAAAACAAAAAATAACCCAAGAAAACAAAAAAGTTATATTGAGCCCTGTGGGAAGAGTGTCATCTTTCCTCTGAGACCTGAGTTCTTTTTGCTTTCTTCTTTTTTTACAATCTAGAATTAAACCAGTTAAAACAAAAAATTCTCACGCACAAACTTGAAATCAATTCAATATTATATTTATTTTCTTCTATCCCCAAAGAACTCTTTAATCTTTCAAAGTAAAAAGAAGGAAGAGAAAAAAAAAGGACTGTATTAGCCTGCCCTGGCTGCCACAATGAAATACCTACATTGAGCGGATCAAACAATAGAAATGTACTCCTCCCTGCTCTGGAGGCTGATATCTGACATTCGAGTACCGGCATCGCTGGTGTCTGATGAGGGCTCACTTTTTGGCTTGTAGATGGCCACCTTCCCTGTGTCCTCATATGGCAGAGAGAGAAAGAGAGCAAGAGAGAGAAAGCTCTGATATCTCTCCTAAGGGCACTAATCCCATCATGAGGACCCCACCCTCATGACTTATTTAACCCTAGTTATCTCTCAAAGTCCTCATTGCCAAATATCATTGCCTTGGGAGGGTTTCAATTTTGGAGAGACAAGATTTAGTCCACAGTAACAACTCAGGGATGGCCAGTTCTCTGTATGTTCTGGGTCCAGAAAAGCTTAGCTTCTTCAGAACGGTCACTCTGTCTCAGAGCAGGACAGAAACAGTGTGGGGAGTGGCACGGATGACAAGGGACGTCTCGCTGGACCTGACTGGGAAGTCCCACGGGCTCTAAGACTATGAGCTGGGGGTGGGCAGCATGTCTCTGTGGTAGGAGAGAGAATCCTTTCTACTACTTTTATAAGTGGAGAACATTTATTTGGAGTGGGCACCTGGAGGCATATCTTCCCCGCTCCCAGATTCCATCTTCTCAGCTTAGTCAAAATTAAAATAACCTAGCCTCAGGGAACAAGCATTCAGCAAGACAGCCCACACAAGAAATGAATGTTTTCTGAATCAATTTTGCTGAAAGGAAGAATTGAGATTGGCAAAAAAAAAAAAAAAAAAAAGCTGGATTTGGTGAGACAATTAGAAAAAGAGGAATTGGAGTTTTTCTACATGTATGTTGCACAAAACTGGGGTTGGGCAGGGGATCCCTTTCATCATATTTCCCTAGAAACTCAGAGTTTGGAAATAGCACCCTATAGCTCTAATCTCAACTGGGCCAGTGGGTGTCTTTCCCAGGACTTTCTGGGTTTGGGATGAGAAAGCTGGGAGAGTCTTTCTAGTGACTGAAACCATACGATGAAGAAGTCTGGGCTGTTGGCTGTCATGTCTGCAAGTCTTCAGACAGAAGGATTGAATGGAGGAGAAGGGGCTAGAGATGGAGGGTCAGAATGACCTGAATTATGCCTCGCCTCTGCCTCCCTCCCCACCTAAAACATTTATATGTTTAAGTCCTAATGCCCAGGACTTCAGAATGTGACTATATTTGGAGATAGGGTCTCCAAAGGGTTAATTAAAGTTAAATGAGGTCATCAGGATGGATCCTAATCCAACCTGACTGGTGTCCTATAGGACGAGGAGATTAGGACCATGTGAAGACACAGAGAAGACGGCCATTTGGGAACCAGGGAGAGAAGCCTCAGAAGAAACCAGCGCTGTCAACACCTTGGTCTTGGACTTTGAGCCTCGCCCTCAGAACTGTGAGAAAATAAGTGTGTGTTGTTTAAGTCACCTAGTCTACGGTATTTTGCAACAGCAGCCCTAGCAGACTAATATGACCCCTGATCCAAGTACTCCTGAAACCTAAGCACACTCCTGTTCTTAGAGTCCATTAGACAACTCATTATCCCAATGATAAATTCCTGTTTTCTCCAAGAGATCTGATGATGCATCACTTCAATTACATGACTGTCTTCTTCCCATATGTCTTCATATTGTATTCCTTTTTACATGTGTGTCTCTGTGTTCAGTTTCCTATTTTCATAAGGACACCAATCATACTGCATAAAGGCCAATCCTAATGACTTAATTTTTACTTGATAATCTCTGTAAAGACTTCCTTCCTTTTTTTTAATTTTTTTTTTTTTTTTTTTTTTTTTTTTTTTTTTTTTTTTTTTTTTTTTTTTTTTTTTTTTTTTTTTGAGACAGAGTCTCATTCTGTAGCCCAAGCTGGAGTGCAATGGTGTAAACTGCTCAATGCAACCTCCACCTCTGGGGCTCAAGTGATTCTTGTGCCTCAGCCTCCCCAGTAGCTGGGACCACAGGTGTGCACCACCACACCCAGCTAAGTTTTTGTATTTTAATAGAGATAGGATTTCACTATGTTACCCAGGGTGGTCTTGAACTCCTGAGCTCAGGCCATCCACCCTCTCAGCCTCCCAAAGTGCTGGAATTACAGGTGTACGCCACTGTGCCCCCCCCCCGGCTCTTCCTTTCTTCTCTTCCCTCCCCTCTCTTATTTCCTCCCTTTTTCCCTCCTTCCCTCTCTCACTTTCTCTCTCTCTCTCTCTCTCTCTCTCTGTCTCTGTCTCTCGTGCGTGAGCTAGGATCTCACATTGCCCAGGCTGGTAACAAACTACTGGGCTCAAGTGATCCTCCCGCCTTAGCCTCTTGGGTAGCTGGGATTACAGGCACACACCACTGCACCTGGTTATTACTGTTATTTTTTTTTTTAAGCCACCTTTTTTTTTTTTTTTTTTTTTTTTTTTTTTTTTTTTTTTTTTTTTTTTTTTTTTTGGTAGAGATGAGATCTGGCTCTGTTGACCAGGCTTATCTTGAACTCTTGGCCTCAAGCTATCCTTCCACCTCTCCCAAAGTGCTGGGATCACAGGTGTGAGCCACTCTACCAGTCCCCTTGTTTTTAGTTAAGGTCACATTCTGTGGTACTGGGGGTTAGGACTTCCGCATATCTCTTTTGGAGGTCACAATTCAACTCATAGCAGTGAGCTCCTCTTTCCTGGACTTACTGGCTTCCTGGTATTTGGAAAGATGGCAGTGAGACCCAGGAAAGAAGGGCCCCAATGATGTGGCATCCAGTTTGAAAGACCACAGGCTGTGCAGGACCTGAGTGGCCATGTCCACAGGTCACTGAGGGCCAGCCTGTGTGGACCACGATACTTTCTCTGTGCGCCGTGACCCCAACCCCCAGATGCCCTGACACCCTGGGGATTTAGGACTATGGGACAAACATGGCACAGAGGGGGCACTTACCTCACAAAGAAGTGAGGTTTACTGTTGAAAGTTATGAGAGATCATTCAGAAGGTGTGTTTGTTGTGTACTTAAGCATGTGCAGCAAGATTTCTGCCACTGCACCTCTGATGCGTGTCCCCGCCACTAGACGTCTCATTCGTGTCTGTACCTCTCTTTTTGCTCCCCCTCTTAACAAACCAAATACTGATCTTGCCAGCAGTTGTTTTCTAGCATATGTTTATCACTGGCTGCTTGATTTTTCTCTCCCCTTGAGTTCTTTTCGTTCAATACGACCAGTATCAATATTAATAAACGTTATATTAAAGAAGCCGATTGCATTTGTGAAAGAAACAGATGGTGAACCCTCATAAATAACTTGCATGGTCATTGTATCTTCTTTTTATCTCTCTCCTTCTTTCCTTTTTTTTTTTTTAATCTTTTATTTGATGTATACCTCAGACAGAAGCAAAGGGAAAAAATACATAGAAAAGAATATGATTTCGTAATCATAGAAAGAATTGTGTTCAGAGACAGAGACCATGCAGTAAGTTTCTATAGTGAAAAGCAATTTCCTTCTAACATAAGCCATAATTTTTTATCCCGTTCACAATAATTTTGCAGTTTCCACATTTCCCTGAGAAAATAAGCCCCAGTTTCCTGACCTTGCTTAAAAAGTTCAGTTTGGGAAACCAGCTCCCGAGTGCACTCCCCAGTCATTGGTTTATGGGAGGAAGCTTCATTCTGCAACAGATAAACAGCTGGAGGTGCCCTCGGCCGTGGTCTCAGACCCTTCCCGTGTCTAATTGGCTGTGTGATTTCAGAAAGGAAATAAACAAAGGGCTTTGGTTTTCCTTTATCTCATCAGAAAACACTAATTTAAAAAATCAAGTATGCATTATTTTCTTCAGTTGTTCCTTTATCAAATCTTGAGTGCCTATTATATTTGACTTTATAGCTCAGCTGGGAAGACAAGCAAAAATGTGAAATCACAACTTAGATAAATGCTAAGAAAGGGAGGTTAGGAGTATATACAAAGGGAATTTGAGCTAGTTAGGGATTCAGGGTGGACTTCTCTAGGGTAGGGCCCTTCATGCTGTCAGCTGAGAGACTGAAAGATGGGTGCAGAGTGGTGTGTGATGGAGCTGGAAGGTAGACAGGGCCAGCACGTGCCCACGCAGAACTTTCCAGAGCATGGTAAATACTTGGTCTTTAATCCAAAGCGGTGACTGGGGAGCATGTCTTAAGTGTGTGTGTGGGAGGACAGGGGTATGATTGTTTATCCACATCGAGTCCCTGGTGACAGAAGTCATGATAAAAAGTGAGTCTTGGCCAGGCATTGTGGCTCATGCCTATAATCCCAACACGTTGGGAGGCTGAGACAAGTAGATCTCTTGAGCCCAGGAGTATTAGACCAGCTTGGGCAACATAATGAAATCCCATCTCTGCAAATAATACAACAATTAGTTGGGAAAGCTGGCATGTACCTGTTGTTTCAGGTACTCAGGAGGCTGAGGTGGGAGGATTGCTTGAGCCCAGGAGGTCGAGGCTGCAGTGAGCAGAGCAGTAAATGCCACTGCATTTTAGCTTGGGCAATAGGGTGAGACCCTGTCAGAAAAAAAGAAGGAGAGAGAGAGAGAGAGAGAGAGAGAGAGAGAAAGGAAGAGAGAGAAAGAAAGAAAGGAAGGAAGAGAGAGAAAGAAAAGAAAGAAGACAAGAAGGAAAGAAAGAAAGGGAGAGAGAGTTAGAGGAAGGAAGGAAGGAAGAAGTGAGCCTGTATAGTTGTTTGAGAGTCTAATGATAAAGACAGTTTTTGATTTATCTGAACCTTCGGTATGTTATTTGGTTCACAATCCATCCACAGAGAACCAAAACTGAACTGTAATTAGTATATAGGCCATCTGTAGCTGCAAATTTGTAAAGTATGATATAATATTTATTAAAAATATGGATAGACAACTAGATAGTTATGTAGATTATCTGGAAGAATGCATATCAAAATGTTGTCTCCTGGTTAAGGGATTTCTTAGTGACTTTTGATTTTCTTTTTTGGTACATTTTATATTTTTCAAGTTTTCTGGAAGTAATTTTTTTAAGAACTCCCTTAAAAAATAACTGAGTACAGAATCACATTCAAGTCACCAGGTATGCATGCCCTTCTATTTGGGAACTGAATAGCATGGGATCAGGTTAGTGTGAGGCAAGGGCTTCAAAAGAATAAAAAACACAGGTATGCTACAGACTGAATTATGTCTTCCCCAGATTCATGTGTTGATGCCTTAACCCCCAATGTGGCTATATTTGGAGTAAGGAAGTAATTAAAGATAAATGAAGTCAGGAAGGTAGAGCCGTGATGTGATAGGGCTAGTGTCTTTATAAGAGACACCAGAGAGCTCTTTCTCTTTCTTTCCAGCATGTGAGGATGCTGAGGAAGCACCATCCATGAACCCGGAAGCAAAGCCTCAGTAGAAACCCAATTAGCAAGCACCTTGATCTTGAACTTCCCAGCCTCCAGAATTGTGAGAAATAAATGTTTGTTGTTTAAGCTACACAGTCTAAGGCATTTTTTTAAAAGCAGCCCAACAGACTAAGATGGATGGTTGAACTCCATAGCCACAGTGTTTCTGAAAAGACGTCAAAGAGAAGGAGAATTGTATGCTGTGCCTTGTTCAATTTTATTACATTTCAAGTTCCTTTTGTGATTTAAAAAAAAATGCTACCATCTAACGCCTACGAAAAAAATCAACAGATCCTCATAAGAAGCATTTAAAGTATGGGAGCATGTCCAAATGTAAATCTATGTGCATGTAATGGTTGAAGAAACATAAACACTGGCCTCAAATCAAATTTGAGCCAAGTTTTATCCACAGAGACTGAAACTGAGGGGTCTATAGGATTCTGGGAGTCAGAGAACTTCTTTGTTCTATGAGAAGGGCAACATCACAGGGGCTTCAGAGATGGAGGAGGCTCTTTCCTAGACAGAAGCAAAGAGTCTCAGAGGAAGGAGCTGGGTTCTGAGGGATGAATACGAGTTCACTGAGTGGGTGAGGAGAAAGTTCTCTTGTGAGTTTATGAGGGCAGGAACAAGGTCTTCTTTTTCTCTGTGCCTAGCACCTCCCTGGTGCTTTATGGACTGTATGCATTAAGGAGCACAGGGGTCAAAAGAAACAGTATGTACAAAGGTCCTGGGGCCAGAAGCTGTGTGAGATGTTTGAAAGATTCTAAATTGTCTGATATTGTTGGTGTCTGTGTGGAGTGTGGGAGCGGGGTGGGGTAGTGAGGAGGGTCAAGAGGCTGGCTGGAGTAGAAGGAAGTGGTGCACAAAGGAGGTGAGGTTGGAGAGATAAACAGCGGCGGGATCACACGGGGCCTGTATGCTGCACTTGGCTCTGTGGGCAATGGCATCGCAGAGTTGCCGGCAGATGGCAGAATCAGAATGGTAAGTGGGCCTTCAGATCTTAGCCTGCGTTTCCTCCATTTCCATCCAACGTAGTTCTCTTTATCTGTCATGCGACTTTGCAGGGAGGTGTCTGGTCTCAGACGTCTGGGGTCACCGGCATGGGTGTGCATCTGGGTGAGTTTTTTAACCGCCCCCCAACCCCGCTACCCTGTCCTCAGGCAGAGCTGTAGAGGGGCAGGCTGTATTCTCTTTCCTTTTTAACTCTGTCATTCTCCCACACACCCAGAGTCCTTGCTGCTCACTTTCTGAAACTATGCATCTCTGCTCTGAGTGGCACGCACCAATGTGGGGTTTGCTGGGTAAGAAACTGTACAAACTCTCAGGTGGGCCTGAGGCAAGGTGAAGGGAGGTTGTGCAGAGCATAGCCTGGAGGAGGTGCTGGGATCCCACTCTCCCTGGAGCCAGTGGAGGATGCTGAAGAACAGCGTCTGAAGCTGCCCTGAGAATGGCTGGGGAACATGAGAGGTTCGTGAGCTTCCTGCACCTCCAGCAAAGACCAACACAGAAGATGGGATTTTGTGAGTTGGGCAATGAGGATGGTGGGAGGCTAGGAGTCTGTTCTGGAGGATGGCAGTGCCCTCAGACCCACTGCATACGCTGGATGTGTAATCTTACCTCCCAGTCCCTGTGCCATGCATACCCTCAACCCTTCAATACACCAGCCATGATTCCATAGCCAGCTCTCCCCTTCACCTTCTGATGCCAGACTGGCAGAAACAGTAATAGAGGCTCCCCACCATAAGGACCCCATGTGGTGTGAAAAACCCCAGCCCCACTGCTGGGCTACTGGGTGCCTGTGCAAACCAGGTAGACACCCCTGCCTTGAGCCACTCGGTAGCCACCTGCTGCCAACAACCTGCATGGCCACATTTGCCTGTCACCAGTGCTCCCCAACTGTGCCAGTCTTACTTTGCAAGTCCTCTGTCCAAAAGAGACTCTCTCAGAGGAGCATGCTGTGGACAGCCAGATCCAAGATTAAAACACATTTTTAAAGGGCATTGTCAAGACTGCATGGGAGAAACTGCATGAAAGACAGAAAAAGCCCAAATCAAAGATGCAGCTGCCACTGGCTCTGGCTCTGTCAGACAGGTATCCAAGCTTCAGAATGAGGCCCCCGGATGCTTCCATGGGACACACTCTCTACGTGCCACAGATGGTTCTCAGTTCATACATATTTCATCTGTTTGAGTGTATGTGGTTTGGGGCAAATAAAAGCAAAGCGATTTTTGTGTCTCCAGCTCTGCCTTCAATATTTAGAGATTGTATTTCCACCAGAGCCTCTGAGATGTAAGTAAATGCAAACAATCCCCACAAACGTGTGTTTGAGCACTCTGTGGAGAGGGGGGCTCAAGGTTGTAGATTCCCACTAGCAAATTGGCATCTCATCCTCTCTTCTCCCCAACGGGCCCTCATATGAAGCTGAAATGCCAAGTTATTTCCCCAGAGAAATGTTTCCCTCACATAGTGTCACACGTCCTCAACTGTAACTGACTATCTCTCTGCCAGCCTTCATCTGCCGTAACTGACATCAGATGAGCACATCACATGCAACAGCGCTGGTGCCATAAATCTTTCAAAAGATTACAGGGAGGCACAGAATCAGGCACCAAAGCGGGGAATTGAAAATACGGTGAATGACGAAGACAAAGGCTGTTTTGATTCTCTGTAAGATTAAGAAACTATCAGAAATGGCCAGAAGTCCTGTAATCTGCCTGGGCGTATCCTATGAAGATCTGCTGACAGTGCTTATCAGTGCCTTCTGGTCTCCCAAGGAGATTTTTTTTTTTTAAAAGAAGTTGAACAGAAATAGTCATTGCTAATATCTTTATTTCCAAATATAACTCCTCTGAACATGTCAGATCTCATTCTGTCACTTCATTGCTTAAAAACTTCTGATGGTTCTGTTTTCACTGGAAAAAAGCTTCCTTAGCATGCCCTTTACCTAACAACTCATCACACTTTCCCAGTCTCCTTGTCAGCTGCTTGCGTGTGTGAATTATATTTGACCACTTGGGACTCTCATGTATTTTAATACCACGTCTTTGCTTATGCTGTTCCTCTGCTGGAATGCTGTTCCATGCGTTCTGTGCCTGGCCTCCTCCGACTCATTCTTCACATCCGGCCCCCTCTGAGAGAAACCACTGCAGGAGAACTCATGCTTGCCTATATGTGTTACAAAAGTCTTCATCAATTCCTGTATTATAATATTGTTAGATGGTATTGTTACTATTTGCCCACACTTCTCTCCTTTGCCGGACTCTGAGTTCTGGTCTTGATATATGACCACATTCATTCAAACCCTGGCACAAAGTAGGGGCTCAATAAGCATTTGCTGGACTGAATGGAATGGTATTATATGTTAAAGAAAAGATGTAATATCAAATCCATAAGCGATCAATAAGACCCATTGGTATTGTCTGCTGAGACTTAGAATAGGCATGTATAGTGTATTAGTCTATTCTCATGTTGCTAATAAAGACATACCTGAGACTGGGTTATTTATTTACTTATTTAATTTTTTTAATTCTGTAGGTTATTGGGGAACAGGTGGTGTTTGGTTACATGAATAAGTTCTTTAGCGGTGATTTGTGAGATTCTGGTACACCCATCACCCAAGCACTATACACTGTACCCTATTTATACTGTTTTATCCCTCACACCCTTCCCACCCTTTCCCAAAATCCCCAAAGTCCATTGTGTCATACTTATTTCTGCATCCTCATAGCTTAGCTCCCACTTATGAATGAGAACATATGATGTTTGGTTTTCCATTCCTGAGTTACTTCACTTAGAATAGTAATCTCCAGTCTCATCCAGGCCACTGCAAATGCCATTAATCCATTCCTTTTTTATGGCTGAGTAGTATTCCATTATATATATATCACAGTTTCCTTATCCATTCATCGATTGATGGGCATTTGGTTTGGCTCCATGTTTTTGCAATTGCAAATTGTGATGCTATAAATGTGTGTGCAAGTATCTTTTTTGTAAAATGATTTCTTTTCCTCTGGGTAGATACCCAGTAGTGGGATTGCTAGATCAAATGGTAGTCCTTCTTTTAGTTCTTTAAGGAATCTCCACACTGTTTTCCATAGTGATTGTACTAGTTTACATTCCCACCAGCAGTGAAGTGTTCCCTGTTCACCGCATTCACACCAACATCTACCATTTTTTCATTTTTTGATTATGGCCATTCTTGCAGGAATAAGATGGTATTGCATAGTAATTTTCATTTGCATTTCCCTGATCTTTACTGATGTTGAGCATTTTTTCATGTTTGTTGGTATTTGTATATCTTCTTTTGGGAATGGTCTATTCGTGTCCTTAGCCCACTTTTTGATGTCATTGTTTGTTTTTATCTTGCTGATTTGTTTGAGTTCATTGTCGATTCTGGACATTAGTCCTTTGCCAGATGTATGGATTGTGAAGATTTTCTCCCAGTCTGTGGGTTGTCTGTTTACTCTGCTGACTGCTCCTTTTGCTATGCAAAACCTCTTTAGTTTAATTAAGTCCCAGTTATTTATCTTGGTTTTTATTGTATTTGCTTTTGGGTTCTTGGTCATGAACTCCTTGCCTAAGACAATGTCTAGGAGGGGTTTTCCAGTGTTTCATTCTAGAATTTTTATAGTTTCAGGTCTTAGATTTAAGTCCTTAATCCAACTTGAGTTGACCTTTTTATAAGGTGAGAGATGAGGATTCAGCTTCATTCTCCTGCATGTGGCTAGCCAATTATCCCAGTACCATTTGTTGAAAAGTGTGTCCTTTCCCCTCTTTATGTTTTTGTTTGCTTTGTCAGAGATCAGTTTGTGTAAGTATTTGGGTTTATTTTTAGATTTTCCATTGCTGTATGTGCCTATTTTTATACCAGTACCATGGCCTTACAGTATAGTTTGAAATCAGGTAGTGTGATGCCTCCAGATTTGTTCTTTTTTCTTAGTGATACTGGGTAATTTATAAAAGAAATAGGTTTAATTGACTCACAGTTCCACATAGTTGGGGAGGCCTCACAATCATGGCAGAAGGTGAATGAGGAGCAAAGTCATGTCTTACATGGCGCCAGGCAAAAGAGCATTTGCAGGGGAATTCCCCTTCATGAAGCCATCAGATCTTGCGAGAGTTATTCACTATCATGAGAACAGCACAAGAAAAAATTGAATCCTTGATTCAGTTACCTCCCACCAGGTCCCTCCCACAACATGTGGGGATTATTACAATTCAAGGTGAGATTTGTGTGGGAACACA